>NC_041388.1:469231046-469265211 GCF_002162155.2 Triticum dicoccoides | reverse complement strand
CGTCGACCAAATCATTGACGCCACTGCAGGACACGACTCACTATGTTTTCTTGATGCATATTCCAGATACCATCAAATCAAAATGAAGTAATCCTATCAAGCTGCAACAACATTCATCACCCCATATGGGCCATTCTGCTTCAACACCATGCCCTTCGGGCTCAAGAACGCTGGCGCCACATACCAGTGCATGATTCAAACATGCCTGGAGAAATAGATCGGCAAAACAGTTGAAGCTTATGTGGATGACATCGTCATCAAAACTAGGCACGTCGAAACACTAATAGATGATTTACGTCTCACATTCGACAACCTCCGCGTGTATGACATTAAGCTCAATCCGGAAATATGCGTTTTCGGCGTTCCTGCTGGAAAACTGCTGGGCTTCATCGTTTCCAATACAGTAATTGAGGCAAACCCAGCCAAAATCCAAGCTTTGTCACAATTGGCTAAGCCAACAGACCTTAAACAAGTTCAAAAGCTCACGGGTTGCATAGCAGCTCTAAGCCGCTTTATCTACCGATTGGGAGAAAAGGCACTTCCACTCTATCGCCTTCTACGGTGAACCGACCACTTCGAGTGGACGGACGCGTCAACAGCCGGACTGGAGGAAATAAAAGCCCTTCTTGCGAGCAATCCAATACTTGCCGCACCAAACGCCGGCGAGCCGATGTTATTATACATATCGGCGACACATCAGGTGGTGAGTGCCGTACTCGTCGTTGAATGAGAACAGGACGGGCATAAATTCCCGCTTCAGAAGCCAGTATACTACGTATCTACTGTCCTTACACCATGCAAATCCCGGTACCCTCATTATCAAAATATAGCATACGTGGACTTCATGGCATCTCGAAAGCTCCGTCACTACTTTCAGGAGTGTTTGATCACGGTGGCCTCCGAAGTACCACTTAATGACATTATAAACAACTGCGATGCTATGGGTCGGATTGCCAAATGGGCCATTGAGCTCCTCCCATGTGATATTTCATATAAACCACGTTGAGATATCAAATCCCAAGTGCAAGCCGACTTCGTCGCCGAATGGACAGAGGCCGAACTCCCTAAAGAGTATGGCACATAATCCAATTGGGTCATGTATTTCGACGGCTCCAAAATGCTGGCAGTGTTAGGAGCAGGCGTTGTTTTAACGTCCCCTACTGGAGACGTCGTTCATTACGTCCTCCAAATACTATACACAGACTCCAATAACGCAGCCGAATACGAGGCCTTATTACATGGTCTCCGGATGGCTGTCTCCATGGGCATACAACGCCTAGAGGTGCGCGGGGACTCAAACCTGGCAATATCTCAAATAAATGGAGACTTCGACGCCAAAGATTCAAAGATGGCAGCGTATCATAATGCAGTCATAAAAATGTCACCCCGGTTCGAGGGGCTCAAGTTCCATCATGTGGCTCGAGAAAGCAATCAAGCGGCGGATGTTCTTGCTCGTATTGGCGCTAAGCGCGACCCCGTCCCACCTAATATCTTCCTGGAAAGGCTTTTTAAGCCATCCTTGGTGTGGCAGGGGAAAACAGTAATACTAGTCCGGATCCAAACATAACCCCAGATCCCGGAAATACCGATGTCGTCGGGGGCTCAGCCACCGAAATAACACGTCGGCGCATCTCATCATGGAAGTAATTGCCCCATGGACCGAACCCTTCCTGGCCTACCTTAATAGAAAGGAGCTTCCTGAGGACCAGAATGAGGCCCGCTGCATTGTCCGGTGTTCAAAGGCCTACAAGGTTCATGATGGAGAGCTCTATAAGAAAAGCTCTACCGGAGTCCTTCAACGATGTATATACGAGGAATAGGGGCGCCAGCTCTTGGCTGAAATTCATACCGGACTCGGCGGTCACCATGCCGCAGCTCGGGCCCTTGTTAGCAATGCCTTCCGTACAGGGTTTTATTGGCCGACGGCCCGGGCAGATGCACAGGACCATGTCCAACGTTGCGTCAGATGCCAACTCCTTGCCAACCAAAGTCATATGCCCCCCACTGCCTTACAAACAATCCCCATCACTTGGCCTTTTGCGGTCTGGGGGCTCGATATGGTCGGACCCCTTAAAGGAGGAAGTCATAAGAGAAAGTATCTGCTGGTCATGGTGGATAAATTCACCAAGTGGATAGAGGCCAAACCAGTCAAAACGGCCGAAGCGGGGCCAGTAATAGATTTCATATCCGGCGTGGTACACCGTTACGGCATCCCGCACAGTATAATCACTGATAATGGCTCCAATTTTACAGCCGATGAGGTGAAAACCTGGTGTGCTAATCTAGGCATTAAGCTCGATTACGCCTCTTTCTATCACCCGCAGACAAATGGTCAAGTCGAACAGGCTAATGGTCTTATTATGTGCGGCATCAAACCTAGACTAGTGCGGTATTTGAAGGAATCGGACAAGCACTAGGTGGAGGAACTTGACTCCGTACTCTGGGGGCTGCGGACCACGCCCAACCATACCACCGAATATACACCCTTCTTCATGGTGTATGGTGCGGAAGCAGTGTTACCCTACAATATTATTAATGATTCACCTCGAGTGCGTATGTACAAAGAGAGAGAAGCCGAGCTTGATCGGCAGGACATCTTAGATGCCTTGGAGGAGGAGCGCGACATCGCAAGAGCCCGTTCCGTATTTTATCAATAGCAGGCTCGTAGGTATCAAAGCAGAGAACTGCGGGCCAAGACGTATAACGTCGGTGAACTTGTTCTACGCTTGCCAGAGAAGAAAAAGGACAAGCTCAAGCCCAAGTGGGAGGGTCCCTTCATCATTGACGAAGTTCTCACCGGAGGAGCGTACCGCCTACGTGATGCGCCGGATAATCACCTGGAGCCAAACCCCTAGAATGCGGCCAGACTACGATGATTTTACGCCTAACGCCGAACTCTGTGTTCGTTTCCTCCTTCCTGTTATTGCTGTCATTTGTTTGCCCTCTCTTTTCACTTTTTTTCACCTTTTTTCATTTTCTTTTTAGCCCTACGGCTTTAGTACGGCTAAATTATCCCTACCTGATGCGTACATCTCTAAATATGTACGTTCATTATACCTGGGGGCTTCTCTTACAGAAGCTTGCGACTATACTTCGAGCATCAAGCTCAGCACATATGCGTTTTTTATTTCCATATGTACCTTTTCTTCGCCATTATATGCATCGATATGACTTAAGTTTTGGCCAAGCTGGGTTGCCTGGCTCCTGTGCTTATGCCCTACGTTCTCGTTAGTTCGGCTAGGGCATAAAGGGAGGACCTCTGCGATTGTTACTGCCGGGTCATCCGAATGTGTACCTCGGACTGGGTGAAGCCGAAAGCTAGCGTTCTTAAGGGAATATTCAGTCGGCGAATTAAAGGTGTTTTCGCATTCACTCCATTGTGAACCCCAGATGTTACTTACCCTATGATTTTTCAATCACAGTCCGAACATGCACATTAAACGCATGCACACCCAGGGAAAGGAACCCTTAACGGAACTATTCTCTCTCGAAAATGTTTCTTACATAATGTAATATAACATAACTAGCCGGATACACATTGTCTGTTTGAGCAAATATGACCACTACGCCTGGTTTCCACTCATACCCCGGTATATTTTACCGCTAGGGTATTCGGAAACACTCCGCACCTTTGGGTCCAGAGGTTGAAGCAAAAAGGTCAGCGATGACAATTGTCTTTATTATCCAGCTAGAAGGAAAGTACATAGTCAGTCACGACTCAAACACTTCCTCCTCTATACCGTCCAAAAGGCGGTCTAATTTACAATCCTATTGGGAATATTTGGCGGCCACCTCTACTTGGTCATATACTAAACTAACGGGAATTTCTTCCCCATTTGGCCCTAGCGGTCCGACACGGGCCATGTGATTAGGATCCAGCTTGGTATATCATGTCTTCACCATGGCCCAGGCCTCTCGCGACCCTCTCGGCAGGCTGATATCTTCCACAGTCGGATACAATGCCGCGCTCCCTTGAACAGCTCTACCAGCTTCTCCATACTTCCTGGAGGGGAGTCGGACGACCATAAGGCCTTGGCTACACTCCGCATCGCCTGCCGAGCTTGCTCATGCAACTGCGACAGCCATTGCAGAAGGTCACTTGATGATCCAGACACCTCCTCTTCGGGGAGGTTCGTCAATACACCTGCAATTACAGCTATCCCAGCTACTGTTACCTCCAAACGGTTATAAGATAAAAGTGGCCACGTACTGAATATGCTGCCTCGCAGCTTCTTGTTCTCCTTCACAGAGTCCGCTAGCTGAGCTCGCACATCTTTCAGTTCTTCGCCCAGTTTGGTGTTCGAATCCTGTAGTTTCTTTTTCTCTTGAACGACTTTTGTCAATACACGCTCGCTCGCTGCTAGTAGCTTTTTGGCTCCGTGTTCTTCGCTTCGATCAGCGTCCAGCTGCTCTTGTAATTGGTCTAACAACCCAACACAAAGATAAGCACCCAGATTCACACAATCAGTGTATCATTATGAATTCTCGATAGAGGGAAATATTACCAGGGGATGCCTTGTATTTCTCTAGTTCGACATTGGAAGCAAGCAGTTGGCGCTGACACTTTTCTAGTTCCTGAGGGTGTTCTTCTCCGTAAGCACCTGGTTGTACATTGATCCTTAAATCAGTTGTTTCAACTCCTTTAAGTCTCAGGGGCTACTGGCATGTGGTTATCATAGTCAGACAAAACAAATTTACCTGCACATCTTTCAAATGTTGCCTTGTGGCCCTGTTAAGCCCATGTTGAGCAGCTCGGATGTATGCATCGGCCGAGCTGAAGGCGTTAAACGACACTTCTGAAAAGCCAGGGTCTTGTAAAATGGCCCGACAGTGTCGATGATTCATGGCACTCTCCACTTCCGAGTTGGTGACGGATACATCATCCGAATCCTCGGCTGGAGGACAGTCCGTCGTTGCCCCCGCATCAGCCCCCGTCTTCACGGTAGGATTTGAATCCTGGCTACGGGAAGTACGGCCGCTCGAACCTCTGGATATAGTCCGGCACACCTCTTTCCTGACACATGGAAAATGGGAGGGTCACGGTCGGACGTGACTGCCCAGGAGCACATTGGCAAATTCATACCTCTTTGATGAAGGCCTGGTCGTGCCTTCGTTTGATTTCCTCTTGGAAGGCTCGCTTGGCGTGAGGGACGCTCTCTTCGAAGATACCCCTGGAGCGGTACGGCGCGCCGAACCCTTCCCCTTTTGAGCACAGGATAGTGCGTTGGGTAAGAAGGAAGGAGACATCTCTTTTTGGATAACGAGTCTTTGGATTACTTACGTGTGAAGCTGGAAGGAGGCCGGGGTAATCGGCGATAATGGTGTAACACCCCGGATGTAACTTGCCATATTTGTAACTCCGACTGTGCCATTTCCGGCTTTAAGTTATTTGGGTTTGTCTTCGTTTTGCATTTTGTTCATGTCATGCGTTTCTTATCATGTCATCATGTGCATCTCATTTGCATACGTGTTCGTCTCATGCATCCGAGCTTTTTCCCCGTTGTCCATTTTGCAATCCGACACTCCTACATGCACCGACATCCCCTTTTGTCTCTTTTCGTGAGCGGGTGTTAAACATTCTTATAAATGGACTGAGGTTTGCCAAGTGGCCTTGGTACACCACCGGTAGACTGCCTGTCAAATTTCGTGCCATTTGGGGTCTGTTTGATAATCCAACGGTTAACCGGGGAACTGCAAAGGCCTCGTGTGTGTTGCAGCCCAACACCCCTCCAAAATGGCCCAATAACCCATACAAACCACTCCCATGTCCTCCGTCGTTGGATCACGATCGTGTGGGCGAAAACTACACTCCATTTGGACACTCCTACCTCCTCCTACCTATAAATGTGCACTCCTCCAAAAATTTAGATCCCCAAACCCTAGATCCACCCTCTCCGCGCCGCCGAACACGTCCGCCGCCCCCCTCAGCCAACCGGGACACACCACGTGGCACTCGGGCCACTGCGCACGTCGTAGGCCTGCCAGGCCCGTGGCCGGCCCCCGGAGCCCGAGCCACCGCCCGGCTCCGCCCGCGCGCCCCGCCGCCTCGCTCGCTGCACCCCGCCGTCGAACGCCCACACCTCCACGCCGGACGCCGTCTTCGCCCCTCCGCCGTCCAAGCTCGCCGCCGACCTCCACCCCGCGCGGCACACTGCTCCACCGCCGACCTCCGCCGACCGCTGATAGAGGCAAAGGTGTCCCGATGTTTCGATGAGATGGTGGCTATCGTTTCTGTGGGAGTCGACCTTGACGATACGACTATGAACGTGCGAGACGTCGCGCCTTAGCAATTGCTAAACCAACTTCCAAGGGGTTATTGACCACGCCGGAGCACGATCAACCTGACCACGAGGGTCTGTTTCCTGCAAGCAAACGAAGAACAAGCAAGAAACTGAGATTGCAATCTGGATATTGCGAATATAGGATGAAAGCTTTATTGATCAAGGTGGGGTTCTGTGACGTCTTGGTCTGGTCGTTGGACACAAACGAAGTACGAGAAGTTGCAGCTATGGCGAACTTTTAATCTAAACAAAACCCAAAGTCTAAACAACGCCCTAAGGGCTGTATATATGGAGGAAGAGGGGGGGGGGGAATTTCGTGGCCCTTGAGGGTGGGGTCCGAAACCAACCCTAACTCTTGTTTCCCCACACATACGGACTCTAAAAATAGCCTATACTTAAGTATTTCGAAATTACATGGGCCTGGCCCAATAATAAGTTGACGCAGCACCTAGAATAGCCTGTGGACGAATATTATGAAGTGGCATCTTGTATATTTCGTCCAACGCTTCATGCACTCCTTATGGTGGCTTCAAAGTCCTGAAATCATCACTTGTAACTCCGTTCTTGATCGCCTTGCGCATGCCATCAACTCCATGCGTGTTCTTGCTCCAATGTTCATCCTTCTCCAAGCTAGGCCCTTCATTTGTAAGCAAAACAAATGTATCCAATTTAGGCAGCATCATATTCTCATGAACATTAGAATCATTACCAAGAAACGAAAGTACCTGGTAATTTAATTGGCGTGCGCGAGCTCTAGTAATTGGTCCAGTATATGTAACAGTAGGGGATGTGGATGTAACAATGGTATTGATGTCCTCATCATCCTCCCCTTCTTGAAATGAAGTCGTCCTCGACGGAAGCTCATCTTCCTCACCCAAATAAGGCTTCAAATCTGCAATGTTAAAAGTGGGACTAACCCCAAAATCTGCAGGTAGCTCAAGTTTATATGCATTATCATTTATTTTCTCTAACACCTTAAAAGGACCATCAGCACGTGGCATTAGCTTTGATTTGCGCAAATTAGGAAATCTATCTTTACGCAAATGTAACCAAACAAGATCTCCAGGTGCAAACACAACATGTTTTCTACCCTTATCTCTAGCAAGTTTATATTTAGCGTTCATACGCTCAATGTTTTCTTTAGTTAACTCATGCATTTTTAAAATCAATTCAAAACGTTCTTTAGCATCAAAATTAACCTTCTCCGAAGATGGAAGAGGCAACAAATCAATAGGTGCACAAGGTAGGAAACCATACACAATTTCAAAAGGGCACATCTTAGTAGTAGAATGCAATGAACGTTTATAAGCAAATTCAATATGAGGCAAGCATTCTTCCCACATTTTCTTATTATTCTTCAAAACAGCCCTAAGCAGAGTAGACAATGTTCTATTGACTACTTCAGTTTGTCCATCAGTTTGGGGGTGACAAGTAGTACTAAAAAGCAATTTAGTCCCCAACTTAGCCCATAAGCATCTCCAAAAGTGGCTAAGAAATTTAGTATCAAGATCTGAAACAATAGTATTTGGCACACCATGCAAGCGAATAATTTCACGAAAGAACAAATCAGCAACATTAACAGCATCATCGCTTTTATGACATGGTATAAAGTGTGCCATTTTCGAGAATCTATCCACGACAACAAATATGCTATCACTCCCCTTCTTTGTTCGAGGTAAACCTAAAACAAAGTCCATAGATATATCCTCCCAAGGAACACTAGGTACAGGCAAAGGCATATATAAACCATGAGGATTGAGTCGTGACTTAGCTTTTTGACATGGAGTGCAGCGAGCAACAAAACGCTCAACATCCCGTCTCATCTTTGGCCAAAAGAAATGTGTAGCAAGTACGTCCTCCGTCTTCTTCACGCCAAAGTGTCCCATTAGTCCTCCTCCATGTGCCTCCTGCAACAACAAAAGACGAACGGAGCTAGCTGGAATGCATAGCTTGTTAGAACGAAACACAAATCCATTATTAACAACGAACTCGTTCCGTGTTCTGCCTTCTTTACAATTCTGCAATACATCTTGAAATTGAGCATCATGCACATATTGATCTTTGATGGTCTCCAAACCAAATATTTTAAAGTCAAGTTGTGAAAGCATAGTATAACGACGAGACAATGCATCAGCAATAACATTTTCTTTACCCTTCTTGTGTTTAATGACATAAGGGAAAGTCTCAATGAATTCAACCCATTTAGCATGTCTACGGTTCAGTTTTGCTTGACTTTTAATGTGTTTCAAAGATTCATGATCAGAATGTATAACAAATTCTTTGGGCCATAAATAATGTTGCCATGTTTCTAAAGTCCGAACAAGAGCATATAATTCTTTATCATAAGTAGAATAGTTCAGACTAGGCCCACTCAATTTTTTAGAAAAGTATGCAACAGGTTTGCCATCTTGTAATAACACACCTCCTAATCCAATTCCACTAGCATCACATTCAATCTCAAATGTCTTATTAAAATCATGAAGTTCTAGTAAGGGAGCATGTGTCAACTTATCTTTCAATACCGTGAAGGCTTCTTCCTGTGCGGTACCCCAAACAAAAGGCACATCCTTCTTCGTAAGCTCGTTGAGAGGTGCAGCAATGGTGCTGAAATCTCTCACAAAACGCCTATAGAAACCAGCGAGGCCAAGGAAACTCCTCACTTGTGTGACTGTTTTGGGCTGCGGCCAACTCTCAATAGCTTCAATCGTGGCTTTATCAACTTCAATTCTCTGTGGAGTAACAACATAGCCAAGAAAAGATACTCGGTCGGTGCAAAAGGTGCACTTCCCAAGGTTACCAAACAAACGTGCATCACATAGAGCGATAAAAATAGCACGTAAATGTTCCAAATGTTCTTCCAAAGATTTGCTATAAAGCAGTATATCATCAAAATACACTACCACAAATCGTCCAATGAAAGCACGTAAAACTTCGTTCATTAGTCTCATAAAAGTAGTAGGCGCATTAGTTAACCCAAAAGGCATGACTAACCACTCATATAAACCAAACTTAGTTTCAAATGTTGTTTTCCATTCATCTCCCAATTTCATACGAATTTGATGGTATCCACTACGCAAATCAACTTTGGAGAATATTGTAGAGCCACTCAATTCATCAAGCATATCATCAAGCCTAGGAATAGGATGACGATAATGAATAGTAATATTATTAATGCCTCTACAATCAACACACATACGCGACGTACCATCCTTTTTAGGCACTAGTATAATAGGAACAACACAAGGACTAAGAGATTCGCGTATATAACCTTTGTCGAGCAGCTCCTGTACTTGACGCATAATCTCCTTCGTCTCCTCTGGATTGGTACGGTATGGTGCATGGTTGGGTAGCGAAGCACCGGGAATTAAGTCAATTTGATGCTCAATCCCTCGAATAGGTGGTAATCCCGGTGGCACGTCTTGTCGAAAGACGTTAGCGAACTCCTGCAAAATGTTAGTGACAGCAGGGGGCAAAGAGGAAGGCATGTCCTCGAATGAAAATAATGCCTCTTTGCACACAAAAGCATAGCAAACAGATTTGCTAAAATCTAGCTCATCAATATCAGATTTGGTGGCAAGTAAACATGCACTTTTCAATTTAATTTCAGAAACAAGAGTAGATGGTTTATTATTAGGCTTCATTTGGTGCTCAAATTCTTTTGCCACAATCTGATTTTCACTCTTATTTGTCTCCTGTTTTGCTTTATTAACTCTATTAATATCATCTTTCAAAATGGAATCAGGAGTCATAGGAAGCAAAGTAATATTTTTATTGTTATGAACAAGAGTATACTGATTGTTTCTACCATGGTGTACAGAATTTTTATCAAATTGCCATGGTCTACCAAGTAATAAGGAACATGCTTGCATAGGTACCACATCACAATCAACATAATCAGCATATGTAGAGATACTAAAATGCACACGAACAGTACGTGTTACCTTAACCTTGCCGCTGTTGTTGAACCATTGGATGTAGTAAGGATGTGGATGTGGTCTTGTGGTGAGAGATAGCTTCTCCACAATCTCCATGCTAGACAAGTTGTTTCAACTCCCTCCATCTATGATCACGCGAACAGAACATTCCTTCACAACTCCCTTAGTATGGAACAAATTATGCCTCTGATTTTGCTCAGCTTGTGTAACCTGCACACTCAAAACACTTTGAGCAACTAAACATTCATACCTATCAGCATCTTCAGGAGCCATGTATTGCGTCTCATGATTAGAATCGTCTCCACCGTGTTCGTCACGTGTAATAAGAGCCAAAGTCTCCTCATCATAGTCACTAGCGAACTCATACCCACCATCCTCAGTAACAATCATCACACGCTTAGATGGGCATTCTCTCGCATAATGACCTCCACCCTTGCAACGTCAACAAATAATATCATGTGTTTGCCCTGTTGATGCCATGGATGAAGAAGAGCTCTTTGCAGGCCCAGAAGGTGTGCTCTTGGCAGATAGTGGTGATTGTGCCTGCTTTATTGTATCATGGTTGGAGGTGGCAGCCGACGGAGGTGCCGGTGTAGCAGAACTTGTGGAAGTAGATGATGCACATGGTGTCCAGGATGAAGGTCGACCTGCAGAAAAGTTAGTACGCGCCAATGCCTGTCGATCCTGCACTTCACGTTCAGCTTTACAAGCAAGATGGAATAAACGAGTGATATTCGTAGACTCCTTATACTCTAGAATGGTCTGAATCTCTCTATTTAATCCACCCATAAAACGTGCAAGCATAGCTTCATTCTCCTCAACAATACCACATCTAATCATGCCAGTTTGCAATTCCTGATAATATTCTTCTACAGAATTTTATCCTTGTCTTAATCGCTGCAATTTCTGAAGTAATTCACATTGATAATATGGTGGAACCCAACGAGTACGCATAGCAGTTTTCAAAGCAGCCCAAGTAGCTGGAATAGGATATAATCTACAATGCTCAGACCACCAAACACATGCAAAACTAGTGAATGCACAAACAGCAGCAGGAACACGTCTCTCCTTGGGATATTGTAAACATGTAAATCGTTGTTCAGTTTCTAACTCCCAAGTAAGATATATATCAGGAACATATCTACCCTCAAATGGTGGAATATTCAATTTTAGTTTAGGGAGATGGTCATGATCTCGTACCTGAGGGTGAGCCCTACCATTGCCATTATTTGCATGTGGACAACCTGGTGGTTGCTGTGCTGGTGGTGGCACATAGTTCTGATTTTGATCAACCTCATCCTCGTAATCTCCCACATAATCACACTCCTCCACATCAGCAGTAGGAGCCACAGAAGTATCAACAGCAGCACCAGCAGTTTGGCCCGGCTGAAGAGGGACACGGCTCGCTCGGCGGAGGGCTGTTTCCCGACGTGGAGGTAGTCGGTGTTGTTGCTATTGTTGCAGAGGTGCAGCAGGAGCAGCCGGTGGTGGTGGTGGAAACGCGAAAGCAATTCAGCAAACTTGTTATCGAGCTTTGTTTCAAACGTCTTCTCCATGCCATCTATCTTCTCCATGGCCTCTTCAAATCTATTTAGCACATCTTGCACCTGTCCACTCATCATTTGCTGAAACTTATCATGAAGCTCCTTGGTCGTCAAGTTCTCCCAGTCAGTCTCGTCGGCTTGTGATCCTGGCATGGTTAGCAGCAATAGAAACACACAAGAATGTGATCCTACAGACTACTAACAAGTAGTGGTGGTGGCGGGTGTCACAAATCCATCAAGCAAATCTCAAATTCTTACCAGTTCTTACCCAGCAGCAAGCGGTGATCGGCAACCGTTGTAGTCAAAACTCTCAAAAGCTTGGATAGAGCGATTGCCAGGGAGAGTCAAACGCACGACGTAGATGTATGTGGAGCTGGGAAGGCTTATAGTATGGTAGCAAAAAGGGTCAGCAATAATCAATTCAGAGATGCAAAGTTGAATAAACGCTCAACGATGGTACTGTGCTGGTCATAGGCTAGACCGTGCTAGAGACGCTAGCCTAGAACACTAACAAAATCACGGCGCTGCACGTAAACAAGGGAAAAGCACACTCTGGAAAAAAATATTCGCTCTTTTTTTTGGCGTTCCTTTTTTTTTGTGATCCTCTTTTTTTTGCAAAAAATCACTATAATGGAGAGTGTCTCGAAACTCTTCCCTCGTCAAACTGGTAGGATGGGCACGAAATTTCTTTTCGACTTTTTTTTTCCGGAAATCAGGGCAGCGACGACGAAAAAGTGCGACAAAAAATCACTATGATGGCACGTGGCTCAGAAAACTCAGAAAAGCCTAAAATAGGATAGGGAAAAATATTTTTGGTCGCCGAAATTTTGGCCTAAAAACTGGCTGGGGGTCTCCAGACTCTTTTTTTTTCGAGACCTACGCAGGCAAGGAAACACGAATTGGAATTTAGATTGATCTCAAAAACAAACCTCATATGAGAAGAACTCGGATTGGTGGTGGATATATGGTTGTGGTATATGGCAGCGGTGGTGGTATATGGTAGCAGTGGTGGTATATGGATACAGATTGGTGGTGGTATATGGATACGGATTGGTGGTGGTATATGGATAGGGATTCAGAGCGGTGGCGGATAAGCAATGGTGGTAGATGGCAAGGCGATGATGATGGTGCGGCGGCGGCGTGACAACTTATGACCAGAACTCGGAACTCTAAAAGACTAGACCCTAAGACGAGCAACTTGACACGACGATGCAACCGCAAATTCAACAAAGCAAAAACCCTAAAAAGATTATGCAAAGGCTGAGATTGGTTCGGATATGATGAACTAACCCTAATTTTTTGTGGCTTTTTCGTGGACTGTAGGTATGAAGAACAGACTCGATCTAATCTATGAAAAACTGTAAAAACTCACCGAGCAACCTGGAAATCTGATACCACTTGATAGAGGCAAAGGTGTCCTGATGTTTCGATGATATGGCGGCTATCGTTTCTGTGGGAGTCGACCTTGACGATCCGACTACGAACGTGCGAGATGTCGCTCCTTAGCAATCGCTAAACCAACTTCTGAGGGGTTATTGACCACGCCGGAGCACGATCAACCTGACCACGAGGGTCTGTTTCCTGCAAGCAAACGAAGAACAAGCAAGAAACTGAGATTGCAATCTGGATATTGCGAATATAGGATGAAAGCTTTATTGATCAAGGTGGGGTTCTGTGACGTCTTGGTCTGGTCGTTGGACACAAACGAAGTACGAGAAGTTGCAGCTATGGCGAACTTTTAATCTAAACAAAACCCAAAGTCTAAACGACGCCCTAAGGGCTGTATATATGGAGGAAGAGGGGGGGGGGATTTCGTGGCCCTTGAGGGTGGGGTCCGAAACCAACCCTAACTCTTGTTTCCCCACACATACGGACTCTAAAAATAGCCTATACTTAAGTATTTCGAAATTACATGGGCCTGGCCCAATAATAAGTTGACGCAGCACCTAGAATAGCCTATGGACGAATATTATGAAGTGGCATCTTGTATATTTCGTCCAAGGCTTCAGGCACTCCTTATGGTGGCTTCAAAGTCCTGAAATCATCACTTGTAACTCCGTTCTTGATTGCCTTGCGCATGCCATCAACTCCATGCGTGTTCTTGCTCCAATGTTCATCCTTCTCCAAGCTAGGCCCTTCATTTGTAAGCAAAACAAATGTATCCAATTTAGGCAGCATCATATTCTCATGAACATTAGAATCATTACCAAGAAACGAAAGTACCTGGTAATTTAATTGGCGTGCGCGAGCTCTAGTAATTGGTCCAGTATATGTAACAGTAGGGGATGTGGATGTAACAATGGTATTGATGTCCTCATCATCCTCCCCTTCTTGAAATGAAGTCGTCCTCGACGGAAGCTCATCTTCCTCACCCAAATAAGGCTTCAAATCTGCAATGTTAAAAGTGGGACTAACCCCAAAATCTGCAGGTAGCTCAAGTTTATATGCATTATCATTTATTTTCTCTAACACCTTAAAAGGACCATCAGCACGTGGCATTAGCTTTGATTTGCGCAAATTAGGAAATCTATCTTTACGCAAATGTAACCAAACAAGATCTCCAGGTGCAAACACAACATGTTTTCTACCCTTATCTCCAGCAAGTTTATATTTAGCGTTCATACGCTCAATGTTTTCTTTAGTTAACTCATGCATTTTTAAAATCAATTCAAAACGTTCTTTAGCATCAAAATTAACCTTCTCCGAAGATGGAAGAGGCAACAAATCAATAGGTGCACGAGGTAGGAAACCATACACAACTTCAAAAGGGCACATCTTAGTAGTAGAATGCAATGAACGATTATAAGCAAATTCAATATGAGGCAAGCATTCCTCCCACATTTTATTATTATTCTTCAAAACAGCCCTAAGCATAGTAGACAATGTTCTATTGACTACTTCAGTTTGTCCATCAGTTTGGGGTGACAAGTAGTACTAAAAAGCAGTTTAGTCCCCAACTTAGCCCATAAACATCTCCAAAAGTGGCTAAGAAATTTGGTATCACGTTCTGAAACAATAGTATTTGGCACATCTTGTAGTTGATTACCATATGGTTTATTTGGTGGAAGATTATATGTTCAGATCCATTATGCATATTAATATCCCTCTGATCATGAGCATGTTGGTTGTTTATGAGTAGTTACCTTCATTCTTGAGGTCACGAGATAAATCATGTTGCAAGTAATCATGTGAATTTGATACGTGTTCGATATTTTGATAGTATGTATGTTGTGATTCCCTTAGTGGTGTCATGTGAACGTCGACTACATGACACTTCACCATATTGGGGCCTAAGGGAATGCATTGTGGAGTAGTAAATAGATGGTGGGTTGCAAGAGTGACAGAAACTTAAACCCCAGTTTATGCACTATTTCGTAAGGGACCGATTGGATCCTAGAGTTTAATGCTATGGTTAGAATTTATTCTTAATACTTTTCTTGTAGTTGCGGATGCTTGGGGGAGGGTTAATCATAAGTAGGAGGTTTGTTCAAGTAAGAACATCACCTAAGCACCAGTCCACCCACATATCAAATTATCGAAGTAGCAAACACAAATCAAACCAATATGATGAAAGTGACTAGATGAAATTCCCGTGTACCCTCAAGAACGCTTTGCTTATTATAAGAGACCGTTTTGGCCTGTCCTTTGCCTCAAAAGGATTGGGCTACCTTGATGCATACTTGTTACTATTATCGTTATTTGCTTGTTAGAAATTATCTTGCTATCAAACTACTCGCTACTTACAATTTCAGCACTTGCAGACATTACCTAACTAAAAACTACTTGTCATTTCCTTCTGCTCCTCATTGGGTTCGACACTCTTCCTTATTTAAAAGAGCTACAATTGATCCCCTATACTTGTGGGTCATCAAGGATATTTTCTGGCGCCGTATCCGGGGAGTGAAGCGCTTCTGGTAAGTGGGATTCGGTAAGGAAACATTTATATAGTGTGCTGAAATTTATTGTCACTTGTTACTATGGAAAACAATCCTTTGAGGGGTATGTTCAGGGTATTTTCACCTCGTCCGGAACCACAATTAGTTATCGCTCAACCTACTGCACCTACAGAAAATATTATATGAAATTCATTCGGGTATGATAGAACAACTGCTAGCTAATCCTTATGCAGGAGATGGAACCGAACATCCTGATATGCACTTGATATATGTGGAACAAATTTGTGGATTTTTTAAGCTTGCAGGTTTACCCGGAGATGAGGTGATGAGAAATGTTTTCCCTTTATCTTTGAAGCGAAAATCATAGGCATGGTATAGGCTATGCGATGATATTGGATCATCAAATTGGAATCATCTGAAATTGGAGTTCCACAAAAACTTTTATCCTATGCATCTAGTTCATCGTGATCGGAATTATATATAGAATTCTTGGCCTTGTGAAGGAGAAAGTATCACTCTAGCTTGGGGGAGGCTTAAGTCAATGTTATATTCATGCCCCAATCATGAGCTCTCAAGAGAATTTATTATCCATAATTTATATGCTCGGCTTTCTCGTAATGATCAAACCATGCTTGATACTTCTTGTGCTGGCTATTTTATGAAGAAGACTATTGAATTCCGGTGGGATCTTTTG
This sequence comes from Triticum dicoccoides, assembly GCF_002162155.2. NCBI lineage: Eukaryota > Viridiplantae > Streptophyta > Magnoliopsida > Poales > Poaceae > Triticum > Triticum dicoccoides. The sequence continues at coordinate 469,248,861 of NC_041388.1, read as the reverse complement.
GAAAGAATTAAATGCAACTCTGAAGATTGGGAACTCGACGAAGGTAAAGAGTCAGGTATTAAACTTAAGTATGATTGTGTTAAATCTTTTATTGATACCGATGCTTTTCAAAAGTTTAGCACTAAATATGGACTTGACTCTGAGATAGTAGCCTCCTTTTGTGAATCATTCGCTACTCATGTCGAACTTCCTAAGGAGAAGTGGTTTAAATATTACCCACCTATTAAAGAAGAAATTAAAGAACCGGTACCAATTAAATAAGAAACTATACTTTATAATGTTGATCAAGTTGTACCTACTGCTTATTTTGAGAAACCTCCTTTTTCTGTTAGGATAAAGGAACATGATAAAGTTTCAACTCTGCTTAATGAAAGCTCTGTTAGAACACCTAAACCAGATGACCAAATTAGAGTTGAACCAAATATTGCTATGGTTAAAGATCTCTTGGAAGAAGATGTGGATGGGCATGTCATCTACTTCTGTGCAGAAGCCGCTAGAATTGCCAAACCAGAAAAAGGGATAAAAATAGACCAGTTGTTGGCCTACCTGTCATTTCAGTTAAAATAGGAGATCATTGTTATCATGGTTTATGTGAAATGGGTGCTAGTGTGAGTGATATTCCTTACAAGTTATATCAATAAATTAGGGAAGACATAACACCTACAGAGTTAGAAGACATATATGTCAGTATTTATCTTTGGTAGACCTTTCTTGAACACAGTTAGTTCTAAGATAGATTGTCAGAAACAAACTGTGGGTGTTAGCTTTGGTGATGAGTCTCATGAGTTTAATTTTTCCAAGTTTAGTAGGAACCATCATGAAAAAGAATTGCCTAGCAAGGATGAATTAATTGGTCTTGCTTCTATTGTTGTGCCACCTACTGATCCTTTAGAACAATATTTGCTAGACCATGAGAATGATTTACATATGCATGAAAGAAATGAAATAGATAAGATTTTCTTTGAACAACATCCTCTGGTTAAACACAATTTGCATATTGAAACTCTTGGAGGTCCTCCTCCACCTAAGGGTGATCCTGTGTTTGAATTAAAACAATTGCCAAACACCTTGAAATATGCTTATCTTGATGAAAACAAGATATATCCTGTTATTATTAGTGCTAACCTTTCAGAACATGAAGAAGAAAGATTATTGAAAGTTCTAAGTACCGAGCTGCTATTGGATATACTCTTGATGATTTAAAGGGCATTATTCCCACTCTATGTCAGCACAAAATTAATATGGAACCTGATGCTAAACCAATTGTTGATCACCAACGTCGGTTAAATCCAAAGATGAAAGAGGTGGTTAGAACGGAAATATTAAAACTTCTGGAAGCAGGTATAATTTATCCTATAGCTGATAGTGGATGGGTAAGTCATGTTTATTATGTTCCTAAGAAAGTAGGTATTACTGTTGTTCCTAATGATAAGAATGAACTCATTCCGCAAAGAATTGTTACAGGCTATAGAATGGTAATTGATTTTAGAAAATTAAATAAAGCAACTATAAAATATCATTACCCTTTGCCTTTTATTGATCAAATGCTTGAAAGATTATCTAAGCACACACACTTTTGCTTCCTTGATGTATATTCTGGATTTTCACAAATACCTGTTTCTCAACCTGATCAAGGAAAGACCACTTTTACTTGTCCTTTTGGAACCTATGCTTATAGACGTATGCCTTTTGGTTTATGTAATGCACCTGCTACCTTTCAATGATGTATGACTGCTATATTCTCTGACTTTTGTGAAAAGATTGTTGAGTTTTTTATGGATGACTTTTCTGTTTATGGGAAGTCTATTGATGATTGTTTCAGCAATCTTGAGCGAGTTTTTACGAGATGTGAACCAAAAAATCTTGTCTTAAATTAGGATAAGTGCCACTTTATGGTTAATGAAGGCATTGTCTTGGGTCATAAAATTGCTTAAAGAGGTATTGAAGTGGACCAAGCTAAGGTTGATGCAATTGAGAAAATGCCATGTCCTAAGGACATCAAAGGTATTCGTAGATTCCTACGTCATGTTGGTTTCTATAGGAGGTTCATTAAAGACTTCTCTAAAATTTCCAGGCCTCTCACTAGTCTTTTGCAAAAGGATGTTCCTTTTGTTTTTGATGATGATTGTTTAGAAGCCTTTGAAACACTCAAGAAAGCCTTAATATCTTCTCCTATTGTTCAACCACCTGATTGGAACTTGCCTTTTGAAATCATGTGTGATGCTAGTGATTATGCTATTGGTGTTGTTCTAGGACAAAGAGTTGATAAGAAACTTAATTTTATTCATTAGGCTAGTAAAACTCTAGACAATTCTGAAAGTAATTATGCTACTACTGAAAAAGAATTCTTAGCAGTGGTGTTTTCTTGTGATAAGTTTAGACCATATATTGTTGATTCCAAAGTAACTGTTCGCATAGACCATGCTGCTATTAATTATCTTATGGAAAAGAAAGATGCTAAACCGAGTCTTATTCCTTCAGTTCTCTTGTTACAAGAATTTGATTTACATATCATTGATAGAAAAGGAGCTGAGAACCCTGTAGCTGATAATTTGTCTAGGCTTGAAAATGTGCTTGATGACCCACTTCCTATTGATGATAGTTTTCCCGATGAGAAGCTAGCTGCAACAAATGTTGCTAATGGTACTCCTTGGTATGCTGACTATGCTAATTACATTGTTGCTACATATTTGCCACCTAGCTTCACATATCAACAAAAGAAAAAATTCTTCTATGATTTAAGACATTACTTTTGGGATGACCCACATCTTTATAAAGAAGGAGTAGATGGTATTATTAGATGTTGTGTACATGAGCATGAACATGGACAAATCCTAAGGAAATGTCACTCCGAGGCTTATGGAGGGCATCATGCTGGAGATAGAACTGCTCACAAGGTATTGCAATCTGGATTTTATTGGCCTACTCTCTTCAAGGATGCCCGTAAGTTTGTCTCATCTTGTGATGAATGTCAAAGAATAGGTAATATCTGTAAGCGTCAAGAAATGCCTATGAATTATTCACTTGCTGTTGAGCCTTTTGATGTTTGGGGATTTGATTACATAGGACCTTTTCGTTCCTCTAATGGGTACACACATATTTTGGTTGTCGTCGATTATGTTACTAAATGGGTAGAAGCTATTCCAACAAGTAGTGCTGATCACAACACCTCTATTAAAATGCTTAAGGAAGTTATTTTCCCAAGGTTTGGAGTCCCTAGATACTTAATGACTGATGGTGGTTCACACTTTATTCATGGTGCTTTCCGTAAAATGTTTGCCAAGTATGATGTTAACCATAGAATTGCATCACCCTATCATCGTCAGTCTAGTGGTCAAGTTGAACTTAGCAATTGATAGAGGCTAAGGTGTCCCGATGTTTCGATGAGATGGTGGCTATCGTTTTCTGTGGGAGTCGACCTTGACGATCCGACTATGAACGTGCGAGACGTCGCGCCTTAGCAATCGCTAAACCAACTTCCTAGGGTTATTGACCACGCCGGAGCACGATCAACCTGACCACGAGGGTCTGTTTCCTGCGAGCAAACGAAGAACAAGCAAGAAACTGAGATTGCAATCGGGATATTGCGAATATAAGATGAAAGCTTTATTGATCAAGGTGGGGTTCTGTGACGTCTTGGTCTGGTCATTGGACACAAATGAAGTACGCGAAGTTGCAGCTATGGTGAACTTTTAATCTAAACAAAACCCAAAGTCTAAACGACGCCCTAAGGGCTGTATATATGGAGGAAGAGGGGGGAATTTTGTGGACCTTGAGGGTGGGGTCCGAAACGAACCCTAACTCTTGTTTCCCCACACATATGAACTCTAAAAATAGCCTATACTTAAGTATTTAGAAATTACATGGGCCTGGCCCATTAATAAGGTGACGCAGCACCTAGAATAGCCTATGGACGAATATTATGAAGTGGCATCTTGTATATTTCATCCAAGGCTTCATGCACTCCTTATGGCGGCTTCAAAGTCCTGAAATCGTCACTTGTAACTCCGTTCTTGATCCCCTTGCGCATGCCATCAACTCCATGCGTGTTCTTGCTCCAATGTTCATCCTTCTCCAAGCTAGGCCCTTCATTTGTAAGCAAAACGAATGTATCCAATTTAGGCAGCATCATATTTTCATGAACATTAGAATCATTACCAAGAAACGAAAGTACCTGGTAATTTAATTGGCGTGCGCGAGCTCTAGTAATTGGTCCAGTATATGTAACAGTAGGGGATGTGGATGTAACAATGGTATTGATGTGCTCATCAACCGCGCACCGCGCCGGATCCCCGCGCCCCCGCCCTGGATCCGCCTCCTCCCTCCATCTCCGGTCCACTCCGTCACTCCGGCCGCTGCCCCTGCCTTCTCCGGCGAGAATTCCGGCCGTCCTTGGTTCCCGTGCGCAAACCCTAGATCTCGGAGGGTATTTTTTTGCCCAAGTCTTTTCTGTGTTATATTTCTTGCCCCTGTTCATCACGCAATAACTGCATGACCGTAGCTCCGTTTCATGCGCATGATATATCAAAAATGTTCATTGCGAGATGCTCTTCTTTTAGTTACATTGTGGCATTCTTGTTTGAGTCCATCTTGAGGCCCAAACCATTGATGCAAGAGTGCTATAAAATGTTTACTGCTGCTACTTATCAGTTTAGGATGATTTGTCATTTTTGTCACAGTTGATGTGTGCATCATATGGGCATGTGCTCTACATGTGTTTTGATATATGCCATGCTATCTTTAAAGGGGTGATTGCCATGTATTTGTGTGATCTTTGTGGTGACTAGCACAAGCATGCAAAGTAGCCTTCGTGATATTGCTAAGTCCCTGTTCTGCTGTTATTTTTAAGCCATGTAAACTTGATACTACAATGATATCCATGCTTGTTTTGTGTATCTTCAACAAGAATATTTTGGACATATGGTTATTCTCAATCCATCCATGGCCCTCTATGAAATTATGGAGTGCCCTAGCATGTCTTAATCTTGCTCTACTTTTGCTAAAATGTTACTGGCAGATTGTTTACATGTTAATCAATTTTGCCATGGTTGTTGTTAGTGATCCATGCATGCTATGAACTTTCTCTTCCCATGGTTAGCTTCATGAACATGTCTTCTTGCTGTCAGTATGCTTGTCTTGTCATGCAAGTCTTTGTGATGAGTGATTTGAGCTCGCAAAGATGCCTTCATAATTCTGTTTATGTCATGCTCTATTTTCTGCTAAGTCTGAAACTGTTAACAAAACTTGCTATGTTTACATGGGTTACATCATATCTTCTATGCCTTTTTGGATCATAATCAGTAAGGGACTTTTGTTCTATGCATTTAGTAGTTTCATGCCATGCCTTTGTTTGATATGATATGTTCCTGTAGCATGTTGTCTGCTTGCTCTAAACATGGGTTCCTGATGTTATTTCTGGCATGTTAGTATTTTCACTAAGTCTGTGATGCTCATATCTTTTGCACTTTTGTCATGCTTGTTGGAACCTGCTCTTTTGTGATTTAGCCATAGCTTAGTGTTCATGTTTTGTCAAGCATCTTGAGTACATCACTGCCATATGATTTGTTGCTATGGTGGAGTGCAGTAGCTTAATTACTTGTTGCGTTCTAGATGGCATCGTGCTGTTAATCACAGAATTTTGCCATTCTTGTTTTGCTTGCCATCTGCAAACCGTGCATCCGATTTCGGTGATCTTTATATCGATTTCAACCGAAATCATCTCATCTTTCCCGCGGAACACTTGGTTTGCCAAGATGATGCCCTGATCATTCTTTTCCTTTCGGAGCACGCATATGCATTGCATATCACATCTCGCATATCATGCCAGGTTTTGCATCATGTTGCTTGTGCATTGCACTGTGATTGATTGTTGTTCCTTTGCTTGTGTTCTTGCTTTGGGTAGAGCCGGGAGACGAGTACATGATCGAGGAACCTGTTGAGTACGCTAACGAGGATCAAGCTTTTGTCAACTCTGAGAACTTTGTAGATAAGATGACCATACCCTCGAAATCACTTCTATCTTTGCTTGCTAGTTGTTCGCTCTTTTGCTATGCCGCGATACCTAACACTTGCTATATCATGCCTCCCACATTTCCATGTCAAGCCTCTAACCCACCTTTCCTAGCAAATCGTTGTTTGGCTATGTTACTGCTTTTGCTCAGCCCCTCTTATAGCGTTGCTAGTTGCAGGTGAATTTGAAGTTTGTTCCATGTTGGAACATGGATATTGTTGGTATATCATTATTATCTCTTATTTACTTTAATGCATCTATATAGTTGGTAAAGGTTGGAAAGCTCGGCTTTATGCCTGGTGTTTCGTTCCACTCTTGCCGCCCTAGTTTCCGTCATACCGGTGCTATGTTCCTTGATTTTGCGTTCCTTACGCGGTTGGGTGTTATGGGAACCCCTTGACAGTTCGCCTTGAATAAAACTCCTCCAGCAAGGCCCAACCTTGGTTTTACCATTTGCCACCTAAGCCTTTTTCCCTTGAGTTCCGCAGACTCAAGGGTCATCTCTATTTTAAACCCCCGGGCCAGTGCTCCTCTGAGTGTTGGTTCAAACTGGGCGATGTCCGGTACCCCCTGGGCAAACATGGTCTATGCCAACCCGACATCTTGCCCATCCGGTGTGCCCTGAGAACAAGATATGTGTGACTCCTATCGGGATTTGTCGGCACATCGGGTGGCTTTGCTGGTCTTATTTTACCATTGTCGAAATGTCTTGTAACCGGGATTCCGAGTCTGATCGGGTCTTCCTGGGAGAAGGAATATCCTTCGTTGACTGTGAGAGCTTGTGATGGGCTAAGTTGGGACACCCCTGCAGGGTTTGAACTTTCAAAAGTCGTGCCCGTGGTTATGGGCAGATGTGAATTTGTTAATATCCGGTTGTAGAGAACTTGATACTTAACTTAATTAAAATGAAACAACCGCGTGTGTAGCCGTGATGGTCTCTTTTCGGCGGAGTCTAGGAAGAGAACACGGTCTCGTGTTATGCTTGAACGTAATTAGCTTCAGGATCACTTCTTGGTCACTATTAGCTTCTCGACCATGCTTTGCTTCTCTTCTCGCTCTCTTTTGCGTAAGTTAGCCACCATATATGCTTAGTGCTTTGCTGCAGCTCCACTCACTACCCTTTCCTACCCTCAAGCTTAAATAGTCTTGATTTCGCAGGTGTGAGATTGCTGAGTCCCCGTGACTCACAGATACTTCCAAACAGATGCAGGTGTCGATGATGCTAGTGCAGGGGACACTATCGAACTAAAGTGGGAGTTCGACGAGGATTCGGGTCGTTACTATGTTTCTTTTCCGGATGATCAGTAGAGGAGCCCAGTTGGGACGATCGGGGATCTAGCATTTGGGGTTGTATTTCTTTATTTTGGTTCCGTAGTCGGACCTTTGATTGTACCTTGGATGATGTATGATATATTTATGTATCATGTGAAGTGGCGATTGTAAGCCGACTCTTTATCCCTTTCTTATTCAGTACATGGGATGTGTAAAGATTACCCCTCTTGCGACATGCCTACCATGCGGCCATGCCTCTAAGTTGTGCCCCGATACGTGGGAGATATAGCCGCATTGTGGGTGTTACAAGTTGGTAATCAGAGCCTTCCCCGACTTAGGAGCCCCCTGCTTGATCGAATCCTGACCTTGTCAAGTCTAGAAAAAAAATGTTTTGAGTCTTAGGATTATATATATCGGAGAGTAGGATTCTTTTTACTCCTCAGTCCCTTCATCGCTCTGGTGAGGCCTCCTGACGTAGAGTTTTGACTCTTCTCTCCTCAAATTTCATGATTATTTTTAAGGATAACGGGGGTATCTTGGAATCGTTCCGATGGTTTTGTGACGAGAACATTGTTCTTGGTGCCTCCTGAGATTTAGGGGTTGTGGCAGTGTCCCGGGGAGTTGAGCTCCGAGGTGTTGTCGTCACAATTTTATCGTTACAATTCTGGAATACCTGAGTTCGCCGACATTGAAAATCTCTTTTATGCATTTGTTGGTGAGATAACCACGACGCCACCCAGTACTGGGGTGGGAGTTCGGGTGTATTTCCATAACTCATATAACGGATGCTTTTCGAAGGTTGAGGTAAATGATTTCCGAAGGTGTCTTGGTTATGTGTTGAAGGATGGATACAGCTGGATGTAGGATTTGCTAGTTTTGGGTGAGATATTATGCTTCCCCTGTATCCCCAATACCTGATTGCATAACCAGAAAGTTTTGGGAGTTCATAGGTGGGAATTCAAGTAGCTCTAGTATTTCTTCCCGCAGATATTTGGATTGTGATTGGGTAATCCTTACCACTTATGTGTTCATATCCGTACCTTGTTGCTTTATTCATCTATCTCTATCTAAGTGGCTTCTTAACTTATGGAAGTGTGATGATTTATGTTGGAATTCATTCATTCATTCTTGTTCGAATGTTAAGGCTATATGTTGCAATTTCGATTCGTTGATTCAGCTTGAATATATGTCTTTCAAGATGCTAACGGATGTCAACCTCTTCAGGATGGCTCCAACGCGTTGGAATCCGAACCCTCCGCCACCACCTCCACCTCCGGAGGCATGGCAAGCTGTCATGGTAGCCACCAACGCCAACACTCGGAAGCTTTTGCAACTCTTGCAAGAGTGCAACCAAGGGCAAGGCAACCAAGGAAATCAAGGCCATGGCAATAATCAACCTCATTTTGCTACCTCAATCAGTTCCTCGCAAACTAGCCGAAGTCCTTCAACAACTGTGTCGAGGCCACAGACGCTGATGACTGGCTCGTGGATATCTACAAACATTTTGAGTGTAGCAATGTCAGGCCTGAGGACTTTGTCAAGTTTGCTTTGGTTCAACTCAAAGACCAAGCTGCTGAGTGGTATCAACAATACAAAGATTCCAGAGGAGGTCGTGTGATTACCTGGGATGATTTCCGCTGAGACTTCAAAGCTCACCACATTCCACAAAGTGTTGCTGAGAGTAAGCGTGAGGAGTTCCGCAATCTCAAGCAAGGCATCATGTATGTGTATCAATACAATATCCAATTTCAGAAACTCGCTCGCTTCGCTAAACAAGGCGTCGTTGATGAAAAGAGCATGATTTATCAATTCAGAGGTGGCCTTAGAGAAGATCTGCAATTAGCCCTCGTGCTTCTTGAGCTGACTAAGTATGATGAATTCTATAACATGGAACTAAAGCATGAGGCTGCTCAGCTCAAGTGTGATGCATCTAAGAAGAGAGTCAGGGATGCAGTTCAATCTTCTTCTTCAACTCAAGTGGCAGCTAAGCAACAAAAGTTTTGGTTGCCTCCTCCTCCTCCGTTTCGTCAGTCTTATCAGCAGAAGAGCAAAGGTGGTAGTGGATCTTCCCACCCACCCAACCCAGGCTATCAGAACAAAGCCCAGTCTCATACTCCAAGGTCAAGTGATCCTTATCACTGTTTGCTCTCAGAGGTTACTTGCAACAAGTGTCAGCAGAAAGGGAACTATGCAAACAAATGCTTCAACCAAAGGCACCTTCCCCCTCCTCCTCTTGTGAGATCTGCCAGCAATGCAGTGGTCAAGCACAATCCCAAGCATCCTAAGGTCAACATGAAGAACGCAGCTCAGGCAGAGGATTCTTCAGAAGTGATCATGGGTAATGATACGTCTCCAACGTATCTACTTTTCCAAACACTTTTCCCTTGTTTTGATCTCTAACTTGTATGATTTGAATGGAACTAACCCGGACTGACAATGTTTTTAGCAGAATTTCCATGATGTTGTTTTATGTGCAGAAAACAAAACTACTCGGAATGACCTGAAACTCCACGGGATATCTTACAATAAATAATAAAAAAATCCTCGCCAAAGATGAAGACCAGGGGGCCCACACCCTTCTCACGAGGGTGGGGGCGCCCCCCCTAGGACGCTCCCCCTACCTCGTGGGCCCCCTAGAGACCCCCCCGACTCCAACTCCATCTCTATATAACTGCTTTCGGGGAGAAAAAAATAAGAGAGAAGAAATCATCGGGTTTTACGATACGGAGCCGCCGCCAAGCCCTAAAACCTCTCGGGAGGGATGATCTGGAGTCCGTTCGGGGCTCCGGAGAGGGGGATTCGTCACCGTCGTCATCATCAACCATCCTCCATCACCAATTTCATGATGCTCACCGCCGTGCGTGAGTAATTCCATCGTAGGCTTGTTGGACGGTGATGGGTTGGATGAGATTCACCATGTAATCGAGTTAGTTTTGTTAGGGTTTGATCCCTAGTATCCACTGTGTTCTAAGATTGATGTTGCTATGACTTTGCTATGCTTAATGCTTGTCACTAGGGCCCGAGTGCCATGATTTCAGATCTAAACCTATTATGTTTTCATCAATATATGAGAGTTCTAGATCCTATCTTGCAAGTCTATAGTCACATATTATGTGTTATGATCCGTTAACCCTAAAGTGACAATAATCAGGAAACTTACCGGTGATGACCGTAGTTTGAGGAGTTCACGTATTCACTATGTGCTAATGCTTTGTTCCGGTTCTCTATTAAAAGGAGGCCTTAATATCCCTTAGTTTCCATTAGGACCCCGCTGCCACGGGAGGGTAGGACAAAAGATGTCATGCAAGTTCTTTTCCATAAGCACGTATGACTATATTACATGCCTACATTACATTGACGAATTGGAGCGAGTTCTGTGTCACCCTGTGTTATGACTGTTACATGATGAACCGCATCCGGCATAATTATCCATCATTGATCCGATGCCTACGAGCTTTCCATATACTGGTTTACGCTTATTTACTTTCCCGTTGCTATTGTTACAATCACTACAAAACACCAAAATATCACTTTGCTTTCATTACTCTTTTGTTACCGTTACCATCACTATCATATTACTTTGCTACTAAACACTTTGCTGCAGATACTAAGTTTCCTGGTGTGGTTGAATTGACAACTCAGCTGCTAATACTTGAGAATATGCTTTGGCTCCCCTTGTGTCGAATCAATAAATTTGGGTTGAATACTCTACCCTCGAAAGCTGTTGCAATCCCCTATAGTTGTGGATTATCAAGACCAATTTCTGGCGCCGTTGCCGGGGAGCATACCTCTATTCTTTGAGTCACTTGGGATTTATATCTGTTGGACACTATGAAGAACTTGAGAGATCCAAAAACCAAGATCTATCCCTCAACTACGAGGGGAGGTAAGGAATTGCCATCTAGCTCTGCACTTGATTAACCTTCTGTTATGAATAAGCTTGCGACATCTACACCTGCTTCTGCTATTCGTTCTGATATGTCGCATGTTATTAGTGATGCTACTTCTGCTATGCATGATACTTATGATGGAACTACCTCTATGCCTGATACTACCATTCCACTTAGTGATTTTCTAGAGGAACGACTTGCTAGGGCTAGAGAGATTGTAAATATTGAATCTGATTATGAAGATGAAAGTGATGATGAAGAATCACTTGTTATTCCTAAGGGTTATTTATTTGATCAAGATGCTTCTTTAGCTATTTTAGCCTGCAAAGATAGATATGAACTCAAAAGGTTATTAGCTAAATGGAATAAGCAATCTCCAAATGCTAGGATGAGACCTGACCCTGCTTTTGCTACTTCACCTATATGTGTTACTGATAAGGATTATGAATTCTCTGTTGATCCTGATATAATTACTTTGGTTGAATCTGATCCTTTTCATGGCTATGAATCTGAAACTATTATAGCACATCTTACTAAATTAAATGATATAGCCACCCTGTTCACTAATGATGAGAGATCTCGCTACTTTTATATCCTTAAAATATTTCCATTCTCATTAAAGGGTGATGCTAAGATATGGTTTAATTCTCTCGATTCAGGTTGTGTGCGTAGTCCCCAGGATATGATTTATTACTTCTCTGCTAAATATTTCCCTGCTCATAAGAAACAAGCTGCTTTAAAGGAAATATACAACTTTGTGAAATTAAAGAAGAGAGTCTCCCACAAGCTTGGGGGAGGCTTCTCAAGTTACTTAATGCTTTGCCTGATCATCCTCTTAAGAAAAATGAAATACCTGGATAGTTGTGCTGGTTCTCTTTTTAGGGAAAGAACACCGGATGAAGCTGAAATCTTATTGAATAATATGTTGACAAATGAAAATAATTGGGCACCTCCTGAGCTAGCTCCTGAGCCAGCTCCTGCTCCAATTAACGATCCTATTCCTAAACCAACTCCGAAGAAGAGAGATATTCTATTTCTTAGTCCCGAAGATATGCAAGAGGCAAAGAAATCTATGAAAGAAAAAGGTATTAAAGCTCAAGATGTTAAAAATTTACCTCTTATTGAAGAAATACATGGTCTCAATTTACCGCCTGATGAAGAAATATATGATCTTAATCCTTTATTTATTGAAGAACCTCCTGTCGTGGTTCTAAGTCTGACAGTGAAGTAGGGGGGTAAGTATGGAGAGGCAAGATCTTAGCTATGGAGAAGTTGTAAGAACGCAAGGTTTACGAGTTCAGGCCCTTCTCGGAGGAAGTAATAGCCCTACGTCTCGGAGCCTGGAGGCGGTCGACTGGATTATGAGAGTATGAATTACAGGCGTGCGAACCCTTGTCTCGGAGGAGGGGGGTGGCTTATATAGAGTGCGCCAGGACCCCGGCCAGCCCATGTTAGAAAGGGTTCAATGTACATTAAGGCAGGGCGTTACTAGTAACGCTGGTAATAAAGTGCTATGATGACCATAAAAGCTACTTAATGACCGACCGTTAGCGTGTGGAATGACTTTAGGTCTCCTGGACGTCGAGTCGTTGGATCTTGGTCGAGTGATTGCTTCTTGGTTGAGTGTCTTCGAGTCTGTCGAGTGGAACACCTCCAAGTCGATTGAAAGGTGATTTCTTCTGGAGATGTCCTTGGGTAGGGCAGTTAGGACAGGTCCATGACCATACCCTAGGTACATACCTTCATCATTAGCCCCCGAATGGATCGAGGTTTGAGTGGGGAAGGAGTTGAGAACTTCTCCGACTCGTTTTTCATGCCGTGAGCATATCTTGTTTCGGATCAACGGACCTGAGTGATGACAGCAACTTCCTTTTCAGTCGCCTTGATCCATTCTTAATTCTTCGTCGAGTGAGTTTCTTTACTTGTAAGGCTCCGAGTGACGGTGCGGAGGAGATCTTTGGTCTGACAAGTTGTTTGCTGCCCGCAGATTTCGTGGGATCCAAATTTTGGGAAGCGCACGGGACGGGGGAGGCCGCAGTAATTGGATGGGATAGAGCGGAGCCGCCTCGATCCCCGCGCCGCCTTTTTCGCCATGTATCGCGCGCGCGATCGTTACGGGATTTGACAGAGCCACCTGGGCCTACCTGTCAGCCACTCCGAAGAGGCCTCATATAAGGCGTTGGACCGGAGTCTCCCGAACAGTGCATTCCCATTTCCTCTTCTCCTCTTCACGCCCCTCCGCTGCGCTCGTTCTCGCCTCAGCATCACCGCTCCGTACGCGTCTCGCCGGTGACAATGGGGAAGGAGAAGACAGCGGCTCTGGAGCGGGCAAAGAAGGCGACGACAAGGTCGAAGGGGAAGGCGACCAGCCGGGGCGGATCTTCCTCGCGGACCGGCCTGCCGAAGGGCTGGATCCAGGGCGACTGGATCCACTCAAGGATCACCCAAGAAGACCTCGACAACCTGGCTGAAGGGGGGCTGATTCCCTATGACTCGGCGTGGCTTCCGGGGAAGGAATCTGATCTGCAACCTCGGGAGGGTGAGCGTGTTCTTCTTGCCACCCACGTCGACCGTGGATTTTCCTTGCCTCCTCACCCTTTCTTTCGAGGGTTTCTGAACTTCCTTGGGGCACAACTCCACCATTTTACCCCCAACTCAATCGTTTATCTCGCCGCTTTCATTTCTTTGTGTGAGAATTTCCTGGGTTGCCGGCCTCACTGGGGTCTTTTCAAGCATATTTTCACTTGTCGCTCCCAGACAGTGAAAAAGGCTAATCCGAGTGACGAGAGGACCCAAGTGATCCACATGTGTGGGGGTCTTGGCATCCAGACAAGAGGGAAAAGCTCCTTTCCGGCCATGATTCTTCCTGACTCAGTTCGCGGATGGCAGTCGACCTGGTTTTACTGTAAAGACCAGTCGACGCCAGGGCAATTGACTGGCCTCCCTCCCTTTACCATGGACCGAGTGGAGAAACCCTCCCCTTTGAAGGTGCTCCCAGAGGAGAAGGCACACGTGAAGGTGTTGGTCGATCGGGTGGTCCAGCTTATTCGTGACGGGGTCACTGGTATGGATCTTTTGGAGGTCTTCCTTCAGCGGCGCATCCAGCCTCTTCAAGCTCGAGACCATCCGATGTGGATGTATTCGGGTCTTGAAGACTCCAATCGGATCCATCCGGAGGAGGTCGACGACGACACACTGGAGAAGTGGTTGTCGGGCATTATCGGGAACAAGGACAATCCCAGGGGAGCCAGGAGAGTTCCCCCATTCGACCAGTTTCATGCACCAGAGCAGGTCTGATTCTGAGTTTTTGCTTGTAATCTGAATTCACTCACGCAGCTGCCTATATTGCGTCGACTGACTTTGTTCTCCCTGCTTTCTTTCAGGCCATTATTGAAATGTATTCAATGCCCAACGGGGAGCAAGAGCAAGCTTTGGAAGGCGAGGCGAGTGGTGGCGACAGTTGCGAGTGGACTTCCGATGGTGAAGGGGATGGAGGAAGCGACGACTCAAGTGATGGAGAAGAAGTCGAGTCGCCCCCTCGCAGGGAGAGGCGATCCAAGCTTGACCAAGAACGACCTAGTGCCCGCGACAAGGCAACTACTCAGGCTGGTCAGTCTTTTAAGCGTCCTCGGATCTCTTCACCAACCCCTACTGAGAAGGCGCCAAAGCACCCCAAAGTTGCAGAGCCGAGGACTCGGAAGGCGTTGACGAAGATCAAGATTGATATCCCCGTCGCCTCCGCATGAGTGTCTCTCTTTGTATTCACTCGACGCTCCGTGCTGTTTGTTTTTCTTGTTTTGACTGGACGAACTTTGGAATTGACAGCGCTGCCACTTCCGGGACCTCAGCTTACAGGGATGATCATGAGGTGATGGAGGATGCGGTCACTTCTAATCCGGGTATGATTTCTGCCATACTACCTTTATTCGGTCGATTCAACTGCAATGTGCATCATTGGGTGACGTGATTTTGGCAATTGAACTTTGCACAGCTCCCAACATTATTGACCTCCCTGATGATGATGAAGAGCCCGAGAGGCCTTTGACGAGGAAGAATAGGCGAGCTCCTGTAAGTGAGGCGCTACAGTCGACGCCGAGGGCGGAACCAGTCGTTCAGGAGAATGGCGACATCAATCGGGGTTCTGTTACCTTCGCCGAGCCACTGTCAAGTGCCTTGCCTTCTTCGTCGACTGCTCGGGCCCCTGTCGACCCACCTTCAGTTTTTGTGACCCATCATGTCCCGGAGGACGAGGTGAATGCTGCTAGGGAAGCCATACGCCAGGCGGGCATTATGATGGAGAAATTGAAGGCGGTGCGGGACGCCAGCCAAGCCGCTTATGATGCCAGCTTGACTCTCCAGAGCAACGTTCAGGTTAGTTGGTCACCGCTTGTTCTGTTAGGATATGCTACCTGAAGATTCTTTCCGAAAATCTTTGCATCTGTACACCTACTGGGTGCGCCGATTGAATTTTTGGACTAGTGGGGGCACGCTGAGTGCACCCACTTGGTGTAGTCCCCGAGACTACGGTGTACTGCTGGCAGTCGACTGTAGTGTTTGTATTTTGCCGAATGTATCAACCAAACTGGTAGTTTGTCTCTTCCACTTGGTCTGGTTGAGTGGGATCAGAACCGTTGGGGGCACGCAAAGTGCACCCACTGGGTGTAGTCCCCGAGACTACGGTGGACTGCTGGCAGTCGACTGTAGTCTGAGTTCTGCTCTCTCTCTTTCTGCCCTTTTTTTTGGACTCGACTTCGGCGGGCCGGTCGAGTGTTATCAGAACCGGTGGGGGCACGCAAAGTGCACCCACTGGGTGTAGTCCCCAAGACTATGGTGGACTGCGGGCAGTCGACCATAGTCTTAGTATTTATTTCCTTTGTTGTTTTTTGCTGTAAAAATAACTTCTCCCCTTTGATTTCAGAAATCTTGTGATCTTGGAGCTCGCTTTCTGGCTTGGAGATGCAGCAGATTCAACTGAACCTTGACTTGGAGCTGGCCAGGACAGAGCTACAAAAAGTCAGAGACGGCACTGCTGGTAAGACGAGTTTGTCGACTGGTCAGTTTTAGGCTTGAGTACCCTTCTGCTATTTCTTAATCAATCGGCATTTCTTTGCAGAAAAACTGAGAGAAGCTCTGGCGAAGAAGGATCAGGATTTGGCTGCTGCTCGTAAGGAGGCTGATGACAGGACCGTCTGGCCGAACAGAAGCTGGCTTCGGTCGTCCAGTTGGAAGAAGAGAATACTAGGCTGAAGACCGCTCTGAATGACTCCAACAAGGAGTGCTCGTGCTGGAAGAAGGCGAATCTCGTCCAGGGCGAGAAAATGGAAGGCATTGCTTGCAGGAGGGATGATCTGGAGAGCTATCTGAGAAGTCTTGCCAAGAAGTTGTTCATCAAGCTTGAAGGTGCACATTCTGTTCCGACTGATTTTTTTTTGTGTCGACTCAGTGTACGAAAATTGACTTATCCTTGGATCGTGAATGCAGAGTTTTGCCAGAACTTTGAAGAGGAGACTGGGCGTATCGAACCAGGTTTGGACCCAATCTACTCTCCCGTGAAAGATGAAACTGCCATGAATCTGCTCCGTCTGGAATCTCGCATCGACAGTGCCGTGGACTACTTGGCTTGACTAAAGGTCGCCATGTCACGGATTGACCCGACACTTTGGCCAGAGGCTGTGCTCCAAAATGATCTTGAGTCCCTGATGACTCGACTAAATGAAATACCAGACCGAGTGCAGGAGTGGAAGAAGTCTGCTGCTCGGTGTGGCGCTGACATGGTCTGTCTTTGGTTCGTCTCCACTGCAAGGAGGTGCGACAAGACAAACTGGCAGCAATCAAGGTCGCCAACACCCATTAACATGACTTCCGAACCTTTATGGAGACTTTCATCGCTGCAGCCACTCGGATAGCCGACGGTGTCGACCTGGATGAGTTCGTCGAGCCTGCCAGCCCTCCTCCCGCGGAGTGAACAAACTCTTATGTCCCACCTTAAATTTGCCTCGGAATGCCGAGTGGTTTTTGTAACCGTTTAAACTTTTTCGGGCTGCATGCCCGAGTACTTCGATCTGTGATCCGGGACCTTTAGAATTTATCTGAACTTGGTTTACCGTTGAATATCTTTATGAATCTTCTGCTGAGTGAACCCATTCTCCATTCGAGACAACTTTTGTATTCGCAGCGCAGCTCCGAAGGATAGGGAAGCAGTTGACTCATGTCTTGTCGCCCTTGCGGGTCGGCGATGGAGTGCGCATCATATTTGTGGCGAAGCTCTCCAGGGGAAGGTGGCGGTCGACCCACACCTTGTTATTGCAGAGCGGGACGGAGCGCACATTGTATTTGTGGCGAAGCTCCCAGGAGAAGGTGGCATTCGACCTGCCCCTCGTCGTCCTTGAGGATTGAGATGTGTTTCGTACTTAGGCGAGTTCTGGACTGCAGCTAAGCCCCCGAGTGGGAGGATTGCTCTCCACTCGGTAGGATTTTTTCAAACTTAGGCGAGTGTCGGACTGCAGCTAAGTCTCTAAGTGAGAGAACTTAGGCGAGTACTGGACTGCAGCTAAGCCCCCGAGTGGGAGGATTGCTCTCCACTCAGTAGGATTTTTTTTTCAAACTTAGGCGAGTGCCGGACTGCAGCTAAGTCTCCATGTGG
>NC_041388.1:469191444-469230688 GCF_002162155.2 Triticum dicoccoides | reverse complement strand
GAGTGGGAGGATTGCTCTCTGCTCGGTAGGAATTTTTCAAACTTAGGTGAGTGCCGGACTGCAGCTAAGTCTCCTAAGTAAGAGAACTTAGGCGAGTACTGGACTGCAGCTAAGCCCCCATGTGGGAGGATTGCTCTCCGCTCGGTAGGATTTTTTCAAACTTAGGCGAGTGCCGGACTGCAGCTAAGTCTCCAAGTGAGAGAACTTAGGCGAGTACTGGACTGCAGCTAAGCCCCCGAGTGGGAGGATTGCTCTCCACTCGGTAGGATTTTTTAAATACTTAGGCGAAACGGATTCGCAACTAAGCCCCCGAGTGGGAGGCTGGCTCGCCACTCGATAGGAAACTGTTTTTACAAACTTAGGCGAAACGGATTCGCAGCTAAGTCCCCGAGTGGGAGGCTGGCTCGCCACTTGGTGGGAATCTGTTTTTACAAACTTAGGCGAAGCGGATTCACAGCTAAGCCACCCACTGGGGGGTTTCTTACACAAACAAAAACAATAATAATCACTGGGAAAATTATAACGCTCTTGTCTTTGATAAATAAACTACATGAGTTTTTCTTATTACATCTCATCCAAGTGAGAATTCAAGTATAAAAGGGGCGGAGTAGCTCCGCATTCCAGGCACATGGCTCATCAATCTGGCGATCGACATTGTAGAGGTGGTATGCTCCATTGTGGAGGACTCTGGTGACTATGAAGGGGCCTTCCCAAGTAGGAGCGAGCTTGTGTGGTTTCTGCTGATCCACTCGGAGGACTAAGTCTCCTTCTTGGAAGACTCGGCTCTTCACGTTTCTGGCATGGAATCGACGCAAGTCTTGCTGATAGATGGTCGATCGAATCAAGGCCATTTCTCTTTCTTCTTCTAGGAGGTCGACTGCGTCCTACCGGGCTTGTTCTGCTTCATCTTCAGAGTAGAGCTTGACTCGGGGAGCATTGTGAAGCAGGTCACTCGGTAAGACAGCCTCGGCTCCGCAGACCA
Source organism: Triticum dicoccoides (assembly GCF_002162155.2). NCBI lineage: Eukaryota > Viridiplantae > Streptophyta > Magnoliopsida > Poales > Poaceae > Triticum > Triticum dicoccoides. The sequence goes on along the minus strand of NC_041388.1, from coordinate 469,229,706 downwards.
GAAAGAATGGGGTTCTTCCGGTCGATCGATTCGGGGTTGTTCTTAATCCCCAAAGGACTGATGAAAGCTCGTTGACCCATGCACCTGCTGCGTGCTTGAGACCGCGCATCAATCGGGGTTTCAGTCCTTTGAGAATCAGGCCGTTCGCCCTTTCTGCTTGCCCATTCGACTGGGGGTGAGCGACCGAAGCATAGTTGACTCGAGTGCCCTGAGAGGCGCAAAAGGCCGTGAATTTGTCGGAATCGAAGTTTGACCCGTTGTTGGTGATGATGTTGTGTGGAACTCCATATCTGAATATCAACTCTCTGATGAAACTGATAGCGGTGCAAGCATCGAGATTCTTGATAGGCTTGGCTTCAATCCATTTGGTGAACTTGTCGACTGCTACCAGCACATGAGTGAAGCCGCTCCTGCCTGTTCTCAGTGGTCCAACCATGTCCAGCCCCCAAACAGCGAAGGGCCAGATGAGTGGAATGGTTTTCAGGGCTGACGCGGGCTTGTGCGGCATATTGGAGTAATACTGACATCCTTCACATTTGTCGACTATCTCTTTTGCCATCTCATTGGCTCTTGGCCAGTAGAACCCCGCTCGGTATGCTTTAGCCACATTGGTCCGAGAGGACGCATGATGACCACAGGTCCCCGAGTGGATATCGTTAAGGATCATCTGACCTTCTTCTGGTGTAATACACTTCTGGCCGACCCCAGTCGCGCTTTCTCTATATAACTGTCCCTTTATGACTGTAAAGGCCTTGGATCGACGGACGATCTATCGAGCCTCTTCTTTGTCTTCTGGGAGTTCTTTCCTTAAGATGTACGCGATGTACAGTTCTGTCCAGACGGGAGTGATAACCAAGACTTCCATGATCAGGTCGACCACAGCTGGAACTTCAACTTCAGTCGGATCCGTGGCGCTTTTTGGCTGCGGGGCCTCTTCAGTGAAGGGATCCTCCTTGACCGATGGTGTGTGGATGTGTTCCAAAAACACATTGCTGGGAATGGCTTCTCTTTTGGAACCTATTTTTGCCAGATCATCAGTTGCTTGATTTTTCAGTCGGGGTATGTGATGAAGCTCTAACCCCTCGAATTTCTTCTCCAGCTTTCTCACTGCATTGCAATAACCAGTCATGGCTGGACTTCTGACGTCCCATTCCCTCATCACTTGATTAACCACCAAATCTGAGTCGCCATAGACCATGAGGCGACGGACGCCGAGTGAAATGGCCATGCGCAACCCATATAAAAGTGCTTCGTATTCTGCCTCATTGTTAGAGGAATCAAAATGGATTTGAAGAACATATCTGAGTTTATCTCCTCTGGGGGAGACCAACACCACTCCGGTGCCGGAACCATTTAGCATCTTGGAACCGTCGAAGAACATGGTCCAATGCTCCGAGTGAACCTGAGTCGGCAGTTGCTGTTCAATCCACTCGGTGACGAAATCCGCAATTGCCTGGGACTTGATAGCTTTCTTTGCCTCAAACTTGATATCTAGAGGAAGGAGTTCAATCGCCCATTTTGCCACTCGACCAGTTGCGTCTCTGTTATGCAAGATCTCTGACAACGGAGCGTCGCTGACGACTGTAATGGAATGATTAGAGAAGGAGTGGGCAACTTTCTTTGTGGTCATATAAATCCCATATACGAGCTTCTGATAATGAGGATATCTTTGCTTCGATGGGGTCAAGACTTCAGAAATATAATACACTGGGCGCTGAACTTTGAAGGTTTTCCCTTCTTCTTCCCGCTCGACCGTAAGTACCATACTGACGACTTGTCCTGTGGCTGCAATGTAAAGCGGCAAAGGCTCTTTGCTAATTGGGGCAGCAAGCACCGGCTGGGTGGAGAGCAGAGCTTTGATCTCTGTGAACGCTGCGTCAGCTTTAGGAGTCCACTCGAACTTGTCAGACTTCTTCATCAATCGGTAAAGAGGCAATGCCTTTTCACCGAGACGAGATATGAATCGACTTAGGGCGGCCAAGTAACCAGTAAGCTTCTGAACATCGTGCACTCGCACAGGACTTTTCATTCGGAGTATAGTACCGACTTTTTCTAGATTGGCGTCGATTCCCCGTTCGGAAACGAGAAAACCGAGTAACTTTCCGCCAGGAACCCCGAATGTGCATTTTGATGGGTTAAGCTTGATATCAAACCTTTTGAGGTTGGCAAAGGTTTCAGCAAGGTTAGGCAGTAGGTCGGAACCCTTCCATGACTTGACCACAATATCATCCATGTACGCCTCCACATTTCGACTGATTTGGGTGAGCAAACACTTCTGAATCATCCTCATGAATGTGGCTCCGGCATTCTTGAGGCCGAATGGCATGTTAACATAACAGAAGCACCCGAATGGAGTGATCAAAGCTGTTTTGATCTCGTCAGGCCCATACAGACGGATTTGATGATACCCGGAATAGGCGTCTAAAAAAAGACAGTCGCTCACATCCCGCAGTTGAGTCGACTATCTGGTCGATGCGGGGGAGAGGAAAATGATCTTTCGGGCAGGCCCGATTGATATGTTTAAAGTCAATGCACATGCGAAGTGACTTGTCCTTCTTGGGGACCATGACAACATTGGCGAGCCACTCGGAGTGGTAGATTTCTCGGATGAACTCCACCGCTAAGAGCCGAGCCACCTCTTCGCCAATGGCCTTTCTCTTCTAGACGGTGGACCGTCGGAGATGTTCCTTGACAGGTTTTACTTTTGAGTTGACTCTTAGGCGGTGCTCAGCCAGCTCCCTGGGAACACCCGGCATGTCAGAGCGCTTCCATGCGAAAATGTCCCAGTTCTCACGAAGGAACTGGATGAGCGCTTCTTCCTATTTGGAGTCGAGTGTTGTCGAGATATGAGTTGGAGCAGCGCTGGGGTCGGTCGGGTGGATGTGAGCTGTCTTCGTATCGCCAGTCGACTGAAAAGCTGACTCTGTAGTGGGCTTCTTGGCTCGCAACAAATCACTCGGGTCTGCAGTCTTCTGGTATTCCTGCAACTCCACCACTGCCATCTGAGCATCAGCGATCTTCGAACCTTTCTGAAAACATTCTTTCGCTTTCTTCTGATTGCCCGTAATAGTGATCACACCTTTGGGGCCATGCATCTTCAATTTGAGATACACATAAAACGGTCGGGCCATGAAGCGTGGTAGGCACTCTAGAAGTCTACAACTTGAAATGTCAACTTCTCTTTGCGGTAATTCTTGGAATCACCGAAAACCACATCAAGAGCAATCTGGCCGAGTGATTCAGCCTTCTTGCCAGGAATGACCCCATGGAAACTCATGTTGCTGGCACTGAGTCTGGACATTGGAATGCCCATCCCTTTCAACGTCTCAGCATACAATATGTTCAAACCACTGCCACCATCCATCAGGACTTTAGTCAGTCGAGTGCCTTCAACAACTGGGTCGACCACCAAAGCTTGCCTCCTAGGGGTGGCAATGTGCGTTGGGTGGTCGGACTGGTCGAATGTTATGGCAGTCTGAGACCATTTCAGGTGACTAGGTGTCACCGGAGCGACCATATTCACCTCTCAGTTAATAACTTTCAGTCGACTTTTGCTTTCAACATCGGCAAAAATCATCAGAGTGGAATTGACCTGAGGGTATCCTTCGTCACTGTCTTCTTTGTCCTCGACCTTGTCTGACTCCTTTTCCTTACCTTTGGGCTGCTTGCCCTGGAACTGCTGGATCAAGAGTCGACACTGTTGAGTGGTATGTTTCGGGTAAATGAAATTACCCTCTTCATCTTTCTTTGTGTGGATGAGACATGGTAAGTCCAACACATCATTTCCGTCCTGGTCTTTAACATTTTTGGGGTTCCAAGGTCCTTTAGGTTTCCCTTTAAACTTTCCTTGGGTTAAAGCCAAGGCTTCCCCGAGAGCCGCTGGCTCGGCTTTCCGCTTCTGTTTCCGATTGGAATTTCCTCCGGTTTCTTGGGCGACTGACTTGAGCATGCCACTCTTGAGTCGATCCTCATCTTCACCATTAGCGTACTTGGTGGCAATCTCCATCATCCAATTCAGGGACATATCTCTGGTTCAACCGAATTTCAAATTCAGTTCTCTATACTTGACGCCTTCCTTGAAGGCACAAACTGCTTGGTGGTCAGGCACATTCTCCACCGAGTGATGTAACGTGATCCACCTTTGGATGTAATCCCTCAAAGTTTCATTCGGCTTCTGCACGCAAGAGCGCAGTTCCGTCAGCCCTGCCGGTCGCTTGCATGTGCCTTCAAATGTGGTGACGAACACTCGGGAGAGATCTTCCCAAGTGTAAATGCTGCTAGGTGCTAATTGGTTCAGCCACGCTCTGGCCGAGCCCTCCAACATGAGAGGCAGGTGCTTCATGGCCACTTCATCATTGCTGCCGCCAATCTAGACGGCCACTCGGTAGTCCTCAAGCCAAGTATCGGGCTTGGACTCGCCAGTAAACTTACTGACTCCAATCGCCAACCTGAAGTTGGGAGGAATCATAGCGGCCCTGATGGCTCTACTAAAGCACTCTGGCCCCGAAACATGTACTCTGCTGCTGGTAGGTACATCTCTGTCGTGACCTTCTCGGTGAGCCCTGTTCCTGTCGACCAAACCCTAGACGAGAATGGATCTCGCGTCAAAGCCTGGCCCTCTGGGGTCGACTGGAATCCTTCGCCCACCACTATGAGGGCGCCTGTCATCCTGCTGGCGAGGCACATATGACCCGCTCCTCGGGGGAGGCGTGGGCACTCGACATCGTCCATCACGATCGACTCGGTGATCATACTGCTCATGGTTCCCATACTGGTCACGCCGGTCTCCACGTCCCTCACGCCTCGGGGGCGATCTCGGGCTGTGAGCCGACTGGACTGTGTTCACGGCAATGGATCTGCTGTGAATCCTGTTCTGCGACTGAGAAATAGCGGAATTCTGATCTCCTGCTGCCCGTAGTAACGCTCTGATCTGCAGCAAGCCTCTGCCAGCCTCCGACTAGGAAGGCTGAATCGACTCCGCTATACGGGCCACAGCTGCTAAATTCTGAATCGGAGTTTGATATACCTGCGGGGGCGGGAAGAGCTGACGTCGACTAGATTTGAGAACCCGTTGTCGTGCACCCTCATCGAGTGCTCGCTGGAGGTTCTCCAGTCGAGTGCGCTCGGCCAAGTTTGCCAGGCGCGCGTCCTCCAAGGCGCGAGCCTCGGGGGTTTCTCCAATGATAGGAGTGTGCAGTGCATCCACATTCCGGTGGCGAAGTTCTTCTCTCTGCAGCGACATGAGAGGCTCGGGAAGATACTCCTCATGGAGACGTGACGGGTCGCCTCCACCCGTGCCTCCGTCGGTGCGAGGAAAACCGGGAGGACTGGGCGGTCCATCGACCATCAGAACCTCCGCCGCCGGATCGCTGCTATCGCACTCGGATGCGGTCTCTGTGGAGCCAGTCGAACATGCCGTAGAGGGATTCGTCGGGCTCGATCGCCGCGACTTGAGGGGTGGCCGACTGACGTGCCACCGCGTGTCTCACCCACGGCTGAAGTCTCGACCGACTGGAGCGCTTGCGCCGGCGGGAAACTGGGAGGGAGGACAACACAGGAGCCGATCGGTAGGGGGTCGACGGTTGCCGCAGGAGAACGCCATGGACGCACGCGCTAAAGTGCGTTGCCCTGCGAACAGGGAGTGTGTCCACGTCGAGCGGAGCCTCCTGGAGCCAAGCAGAGTCGTCGACGATGAACGTGAGCACACCGAGACGAATCTCGCGGCCTTCCACCGAAACTCCACCGAAAACCATGATGATTCGGGTCGGAAAAGGTCGCAACTCCTCCAACAAACGCTAAAACACCTGCCCCATGGTGGGCGCGAACTGTCGTGGTTCTAAGTCTGACAGTGAAGTAGGGGGGTAAGTATGGAGAGGCAAGATCTTAGCTATGGAGAAGTTGTAAGAACGCAAGGTTTACGAGTTCAGGCCCTTCTCGGAGGAAGTAATAGCCCTACGTCTCGGAGCCCGGAGGCGGTCGACTGGATTATGAGAGTATGAATTACAGGCGTGCGAATCCTTGTCTCGGAGGAGGGGGTGGCTTATATAGAGTGCGCCAGGACCCCGGCCAGCCCACGTTACAAAGGGTTCAATGTACATTAAGGCAGGGCGTTACTGGTAACGCTAATAATAAAGTGCTATGATGACCATAAAAGCTACTTAATGACCGACCGTTAGCGTGCGGAGTGACTTTAGGTCTCCTGGACGTCGAGTGGTTGGATCTTGGTCGAGTGATTGCTTCATGGTCGAGTGTCTTCGAGTCTGTCGAGTGGAACACCTCCAAGTCGATTGAAAGGTGATTTCTTCTAGAGATGTCCTTGGGTAGGGCAGTTAGGACAGGTCCATGACCCTACCCTAGGTACATAGCTTCATCACCTCCAGACCTCGAGAACCCGACACAGGTAGTAAAGGTAAATTCTCTCTATAGATATGATAAAGCTGAAATCCCTCCTACTAAAATTGCTAGTCAATGCTTGGATGAGTTTGATAATTTTATATTTAAGCAAGAAGACTTCAATGCTTATTTGGGTAGAAAATTAAAACAAGATGCTGATATGATTAAATACTTGGGTGATTATATGGCTAATATTAGAGGTGAACTTAAACTTGTTAGCAAACATGCCTCTATGGTTACCACTCAAGTAGAACAAGTACTTAAAGCTCAAAAAGAATTGCTCAATGAGATGAATAGTAAGAAAAATGATTATGCTGCTAAAGTGGCTACTAGAACTGGTAGAATGACTCAGGAACCTTTGTATCCTGAAGGCCACCCTAAGAGAATTGAGCAAGATTCTCAGATAAATAAAGTTGATGCACCTAGTTCTTCTAAAAAGAAAAATGATAGAACTGTGCAAACTTCTAGTGAACCTATTGCTGAACCACCTGATAATCCAAATGATATATCTATGTCTGATGCTGAAACTCAATCTGGTAATGAACATGAACCTAATGAAAATGTTAATGATAATGTTCATAATAATGCTCAACCTAGTAATGATAATGATGTAGAAATTGAACCTGCTGTTGATCTTGATAACCCACAATCAAAGAATCAATGTTATGATAAGAAAGACTTTGTTGCTAGGAAGCATGGTAAAGAAAGAGAACCTTGGGTTCAGAAACCCATGCCTTTTCCTTCCAAACCATCCAAGAAAAAGGATGATGAGGATTTTGAGCGCTTTGTTGAAATGATTAGACCTATCTTTTTACGTATGCGATTAACTGATATACTCAAAACAAATCCTTATGCTAAGTACATAAAAGATATTATTACAAATAAGAGAAAGATACCGGAAGCTGAAATTTCCACCATGCTTGCTAATTATACTTTTAAGGGTGGAATACCAAAGAAACTTAGAGATCCAGGAGTACCTACTATACCATGCTCCATTAAAAGATACTATGTTAAAACTGCTTTATGTGATCTTGGAGTCGGTGTTAGTGTTATGCCTCTCTCTTTATATCATAGACTTGACTTGAATAAGTTGACACCTACTGAAATATCTTTGCAAATGGCTGATAAATCAACTGCTATACCTGTCGGCATTTGTGAGGACGTGCCTGTTGTGGTTGCAAACGTTACTATTTTAACGGACTTTGTTATTCTTGATATTCCCGAGGACGATAGTATGTCTATTATTCTTGGAAGACCTTTTCTTAATACTGCAGGGTCTGTTATTGATTGCAACAAAGGCAATGTCACTTTTCATGTTAATGGTAATGAGCATACGGTACACTTTCCGAGGAAACAACCTCAAGTTCATAGTATCAATTCTATCGAAAAAATTCCATCGATTATATTTGGAGGTTTTGAATTTCCTCTTCCTACTGTCAAGAAGAAATATGATATACTTATTATTGGGGATGTGCATATCTCCGTTGAGATAACCTAGTGTTATTCGAAATTTCTCCGGTTTCATGTTAATCGGGAATGAGTTTGTTAACAAGACTTGACCAACCTTGTCAGTGGATTCCTTTTGACGAGCATGAGATGGATGAAACTAGAAGCACAACCTTCTGTACCCTATCTATACTTTCTGTTATTTAGTTGAAATAAAGTAAAAATAAATAATTTTCTATCTGTTATCTGATTATCTGTGCAATATAAAAATATCTCGAAAATAAAAGTTCTCCAAATTCCTTGAAAATTAAATATGATTTTTTATAGAATATTTGAGGATTTATGGAACAAAGAACAAACCCGGGGGGCCAACCACCTTGCCATGAGGGTGGAGGGCGCGCCCCCTGCCTCGGGGGCCCACGGTGGCCCTCCTCCACTTATTCTTTCAGCCACACACTTCATCTTCCTCCCCTAAACACGAAAAACCAACTCAAACCCGAGTCCAAGCTCGTTTTGCTGCCATTTTCGATCTCCTTGCTCAAAGCACCTCTCACAAAACTGCTTGGGGAGATTGTTCCTTGGTATGTGACTCCTCCATTGGTTCAATTAGTTTTTGTTCTAGTGCTTTATTAATTGCAAATTTGTGTTGCTTAGGTGACCCTGTTTGTGAGATTGCATGTCAAATTTATATGGTCAAAAGTAGTTTTGATGCATGATATAGGCCCTAGGCACTTGTAGGAGTAGTTGCTATCAATATTATTGAGTTTGGTTTACTTTTATTTTGAAGTTACTAAAAAAATTCAGAATTTTTCAGAGGAAGAAATATGTTTAGGAAAATGTTCCAAGGTGGTTCTTCAAAGAAGCAAGGACCAAGGCTTACAATGCGTGATGCTGACGAAGAGCCACCAAGAGACGCTCCAGTGCGTCCTTGTGAGTGGCCTTCTGAAAATTTTATGGATCGAGCTGGAATTAAAGAAGAATTTAACGCATATTTGCGTAATGCCGATCTTGAGGACTTTGAGGCAGACAAATGCCCCCAGTATCATGAGCTCACAAGCTCTTTTGTGAGGAGATTTGAGTATTCATCTTTGCATAATTCTCCTTCAGTCATGTTTGATCTTTATGATAAATCTTATAGCATGGACCTAGAGGATTTCACTTTTGCTTGCAAACTTCCACAATGGGGTAGTGTTAGGGATCCCCCTAAATCTGAATTTAGAAACTTTCTTGCTAGTATAACTGTAGGGGAATCTAGAGACATAACGCAAGCTACCATAGGGAGCATTCACTTTCCTGCTATACACTATTTTGCTCTCTTCATAGGTAGGTGCATAAATGCTAAGGATGAAGCATGTCACATGTGTGTCCCTGACCTTATCATTCTCCGGAGTGCTGTGTCAGGAGACCAATCTTATCATATGGGAGCCATTGTAGCTCGTAGGTTGCATCATAATAGACATAATGGAGATTTCTTTGGAGGAATTTATGCAACCCGCTTAGCTAAATCTCTTGAGATAGACGTTCGTGAAGGAGACATGGAGTTGCCTCCTGCTTATTTAGATTTTGATTCTATGGTTTCTCACCATTTTGTCGAGAGGAACGAATCGCCTCTCCAGTACCGACTAATCTTTGACAGACACCGTGATGTCCATATTACTCTCCCTGCTCCTGCTTTCTTTGATTATCAGGCAAGAGGAGGATATACTATTACCAGAGAGGAGGCAGATGAGTATGAGAGGAGAGCGGCGGCCGCTCGTCGCCACACTGCAGCTCAGGAGGCGATAGCCGCTGCATCACAGTACGACCCCAACAACTATTATTATGGATATCATCCAGGCCAGCCGTGGCCATAGACCAACTTAGGCCAAAAGCCTAGGCTTGGGGCAGTACGTATTTCTCACCGACATTACATTTATGTTCACACACACCCATTGCTAGATGTTCGTGCTCATACTTTTTCATTGTATCATCCATGCTAGTTTATTTTATTTTATGCTTTCTTCTTGTGTGTTTAATAAACCTTAAGAAAAACCAAAAAAAATAGTTGTAGCTTTTAATTAATTTACTTTCCAAGCTTGTAGTAGTAATTAAAAAGAAAACCCAAAAATATTTCTTGTTCTTCTTTTGCTTGTTGGGAGCTTTCCCGTGTAAATAGTTTTATTTCTTTTCTTTTCTTTCGGGGTCAGTAGGAGAAGACCATGATTAAATTGTTGAAGTGGCTCTTATATGCATTATTGTTTATCTGACAAAAGAGCCCATATTGCCTTGTCTTCTCCTGTTTATTGAATGCCTGCAGATTCCAGCTTAGTCCAATGCACGTGCACTCTTATTATTATTCACATTGTTCAGTCGTGCAAGTGAAAGGCAATTATGATGATATATGATGGACTGACTGAGATGAGAAAAGCTGGTATGAACTCGACCTGTTTTGTTTTTGTAAATATGATGAGTTCATCATTCTTGATTCAGCTTGTTATGAATAAACATGTTTGCAATGACAATTAGAGATCATAGTTGCTTGTGCCATGCTTGATTAGCTATGAGTTATAATGGTTTACCTTGCGTGCCAACATACTATTAAAATGGTTATGATGTGGTATGATAGGGTGGTATCCTCCTCTGAATGATTTAAGTGACTTGACTTGGCACATGTTCACTCATGTAGTTGAAACAAATCAGCATAGCCTTCACGATCTTTATGTTCATGGTGGATTATATCCTACTCATGCTTGCATCCAATGTTCATTAATTTTAATGCATGTACATGGTTGTTGTCGCTCTCTAGTTGGCCGCTTCCCAGTCTTTTGCTAGCCTTCACCTGTACTAAGCGGGAATACTGCTTGTGCATCCAAACTCCTTAAACCCCAAAGTTATTCCACATGAGTCCACTATAGCTTCCTATATGCGGTATCTACCTGTCGTTCCAAGTAAATTTGTATGTGCCAAACTCTAAACCTTCAAATAATCATCCTGTTTTGTATGCTCTAATAGCTCATGTATCAACTAGGGCTATCTGTATCTTCCATGTTAGGCGGGTTATTCTCAAGAGGAGTGGACTCCGCTCCTCACTCACGAGATAAAGGGATGGTCACCGGGATGCCCAGTCCCATGCTTTATGCAAACTAAATCAAAATAATTGCAAACAAAAATCCCCCTGGGACCTGATGTAGGTTGGAGGCACTCGTTGTTTCGAGCAAGCCATGGATTGATGTTTCGTGGTGGAGGGGGAGTATAAACTTTACCATTCTATTTGGGAACCGCCAATAATGTGTGTAGCATGGAAGATATCGCCATCTCTTGGTTGTTATGTTGACAATGAAAGTATACCGCTCAAAATATTATTCACCTCTATTTCAAAACCAACCTCTAGCACCTCTACAAAACCCTGCTTCCCTCTGCGAAGGGCCTATCTATTTACTTTGTTGTTGAGTCATCACCCTCTTATTAAAAAGCACCAGTTGGAGAGCACCGCTGTCATTTGCATTCATTACTGTTAATTTATATTGGGTGTGACTATGATTGGATCTCTTTTACCATGAATTACAATGTCTAGTCAGTCCTTGATCTTTAAAGGTGCTCTGCATTTATGTTTTGCGGTCTCAGAAAGGGCTAGCGAGATACCATCTTGTTATATCATATTATGATTGTTTTGAGAAAGCGTTGTCATCCGAGATTTATTATTATGGCTTGCTAGTTGATTATGTTATTGATATGAGTAATCATGAGACCTGAGAATTATTTCAAATGTGGTTAGTTATAATCTTTGCTGAAAACTTGAATGATAGCTTGATAATTTACAACAACAAGAGCAAACAAAGTTTGTAAAAGTTTTTCTTTATTTCTTTCAGTTTGTCAACTAAATTTCTTGAGGACAAGCAAGGGTTTAAGCTTGGGGGAGTTGATACGTCTCCAATGTATCTACTTTTCCAAACACTTTTGCGCTTGTTTTGAACTCTAACTTGTATGATTTGAATGGAACTAACCCGGACTGACGCTGTTTTCAGCAGAATTACCATGATGTTGTTTTATGTGCAGAAAACAAAAGTTCTCGAAATGACCTGAAACTCCACGGGATATCTTACAATAAATAATAAAAAAAATCCTCGCCAAAGATGAAGACCAGGGGGCCCACACCCTTCTCACGAGGGTGGGGGCGCCCCCCCTAGGGCGCGCCCCCTACCTCGTGTGCCCCCTGGAGACCCCCCGACTCCAACTCCAACTCTATATAACTACTTTCGGGGAGAAAAAAATAAGAGAGAAGAAATCATCGCGTTTTACGATATGGAGCCGCCGCCGAGCCCTAAAACCTCTCGAGAGGGCTAATCTGGAGTCCGTTCGGGGCTCCGGATAGGGGGATTCGTCGCCGTCGTCATCATCAACCATCCTCCATCACCAATTTCATGATGCTCACCGCCGTGCGTGAGTAATTCCATCGTAGGCTTGCTGGATGGTGATGGGTTGGATGAGATTGACCATGTAATCGAGTTAGTTTTGTTAGGGTTTGATCCCTAGTATCCACTATGTTCTGAGATTGATGTTGCTATGACTTTGCTATGCTTAATGCTTGTCACTAGGGCCCGAGTGCCATGATTTGAGATCTGAACCTATTATGTTTTCATCAATATATGAGAGTTCTAGATCCTATCTTGCAAGTCTATAGTCACCTATTATGTGTTATGATCCGTTAACCCCGAAGTGAAAATAATCGGGATACTTACCGGTGATGACCGTACTTTGAGGAGTTCATGTATTCACTATGTGCTAATGCTTTGTCCCAGTTCTCTATTAAAAGGAGGCCTTAATATCCCTTAGTTTCCATTAGGACCCCGCTGCCACGGGAGGGTAGGACAAAAGATGTCATGCAAGTTCTTTTCCATAAGCACGTATGACTATATTCGGAATACATGCCTACATTACATTGACGAATTGGAGCTAGTTCTGTGTCACCCTGTGTTATGACTGTTACATGATGAACCGCATCCGGCATAATTATCCATCATTGATCCGATGCCTACGAGCTTTCCATATACTGGTTTACGCTTATTTACTTTCCCGTTGCTATTGTTACAATCACTACAAAACACCAAAAACATTACTTTGCTTTCATTACTCTTTTGTTATCGTTACCATCACTATCATATTACTTTGCTACTAAACACTTTGCTGTAGATACTAAGTTTCCAAGTGTGGTTGAATTGACAACTCAGCTGCTAATACTTGACAATATTCTTTGGCCCCCTTGTGTTGAATCAATAAATTTGGGTTGAATACTCTACCCTCGAAAGCTGTTGCGATCCCCTATACTTGTGGGTTATCAGGTAACCTTATTGTTAATGATATTCCCGCATAAGTCTTATTTGATACTGGTGCATCACATTCTTTCATTTCAAGACCTTTTGTGGCTATGCATTATTTGGTTACTCAAGTATTGCTGAGACCTTTATCTATTGTTTCTCTGGCCCAACAAATGACTTCTCGAGTATTCGTTCCGGATTCCGTTATCAACATGGGAGACTATAAGTTTCTGTCTTCTCCTATTGTTCTTGGTGACTCGGATATTGATCTAATTCTCGGCATGGACTGGCTTTCTAAGAACAAGGCTCAGGTTGATTGTGCTCCCAGGCAAATTCAATTGACACACTCTTCTGAGGATGTGATCATCTATGCCGTTCGTGATGATACCATTCAACTATTTTCTCTCAATGAGAAGGGTGAGTTGAATGCCATCTCTCAGATTCTAGTCGTTTGTGAATATCAAGACGTCTTTCTAGAAGAGCTTTCGGGAATGCCTCCTCACCGGCCAGTTGAATTCGTTATCGATCTTGAGCCTGGCATGGAACCTGTTTGCAAGCGTCCTTACAAGCTTGGACCAGAAGAGTTGAAGGAGTTGAAGAAACAACTTGATGAACAAGAGCGTATGGGTCTGATCAGAACGAGTTCATCTCCATGGGGTTGTGGAGTTCTTTTTGTCAAGAAGAAGGATGGAATGGAACGACTCTGCGTCGACTACCGTCCATTGAACAAGAAGACAATAAAGAACAAGTACCCACTTCCCAACATCAATGAGCTTTTCAAGCAACTTAAGGGTGCTCAAGTATTCTCCAAGCTTGAACTTCGTATGGGTTATCATCAGATTCGCATTCGTGAGCAAGATATGCCCAAGACAGCATTCTGAACAAGTTATGGTTCCTATGAATATACTGTCATTTCTTTCGGCCTTGTCAATGCTCCTCCAACGTTCTCTCGCGTGATGAACTTCATCTCCAACCCTTACACAAATGTTTTTGTCTTGGTGTATCTCGATGATATTTTGGTCTTTTCCAAGAATAAGGAGGATCATGCCAAGCATTTGAGATTGGTACTCGACAAACTCAGAGAGCATCAATTCTATGCGAAGTTTTCCAAGTGTGAGTTCTGGCTTGACGAGGTTCTATACCTTGGGCATATCATCTTAGCCAAGGCATCGCTGTTAATCCTGAGAAGGTGTCTGCAATTGTGAATTTGGAACCACCTCAGAATGTCAAGCAGCTCCGCAGTTTTCTTGGGCTTGCAAGCTATTGTCGAAGTTTCGTTGAGAATTTCTCTAAGATTGCAAAGCCTCTTTCCAACCTCCTCCAGAAGCATGTTAAGTATGTCTGGACGCCTGAATGTGAATTTTCTTTCAACACCCTCAAGGAGAAGTTAGTCACAGCTCCTGTCTTGACTCCTCCTGATGAATCCAAACCATTCGAAGTTTTCTGTGATGCCTCCCTGCAAGGTCACGGTGTTGTGTTAATGCAAGAGAAGAAAGTTGTGGCCTATACCTCTCACCAGTTGAAGCCCAACGAAAAGAACTACCCCACTCACGACCTCGAGTTGGCGGCAGTTGTCCATGCATTATTAACATGGAGACATCTCTTGTTGGGAAGGAAAGTGGACATCTTCATAGATCATAAGAGCCTCAAGTACATCTTCACTCAACCCAACCTCAACCTTAGACAGACTCGTTTGGTCGAAATGATTCAAGAATACAATCCGAGTATTGAATATACTCCAGGCAAGGCCAATGTCATTGCAGATGCTTTGAGCAGAAAGGCTAACTGCAACAGCCTAATTCTCAAGCCCTTCCAACCGGACCTTTGTGAAGCTTTCCGCAAACTGAATCTCCAAGTCGTTCCTCAAGGCTTTCTTGCCAACCTCCAAGTCTCTCCTACTTTGGAAGATCAAATTCGTGAGGCACAACTTCTTGATGCCATGGTGAAGAAGGTGAAAAATGGGATTGCCAAGAGTCAACCCAAATACAAGTGCTATCGTATTGATGACAAAGACACTCTATTCTTTGAGGATCGAATTGTGGTTCCTAAAGGCAATCTAAGGAAAATCATTATGAACGAGGCACACAATTCCCTTCTATCCATTCATCCTGGAAGTACAAAGATGTACCATGACCTCAAGCAGTCGTATTGGTGGACTCGGATGAAGTGAGAAATTGCTCAATTCGTGAACGAATGTGATGTCTGCAGAAGAGTGAAAGCAGAACACCAACAGCCAGCTAGTCTCCTCCAACCTCTTGCTATTCTAGAATGGAAGTTTGACCATATTGAGATGGACTTCGTGATGGATTTTCCAAGTCTAAGCACGGAAATGATGCTATCTTTGTTGTCATCGACAAGCTTACTAAAGTGGCTCATTTCCTGCCAACCAAAGAATCTATCACAGCAGCTCAGCTGGCAGAGCTATACACCTCCAGGATTGTCTCTTTGCACGGCATTTCGCAATTGATATCTTTCAGATCATGGAAGCATCTTCACTTCTAAGTTCTGGGACTCCTTTCAGAAGGCCATGGGCACCAACATTCGCTTCAGCACAGCCTTCCATCCTCAAACTAGTGGCCAAGTCGAGCGAGTCAATCAAATCCTTGAAGACATGCTCAGGGCTTGTGTCATTTCCTTCGGTATGAAGTGGGAATATTGTCTTCCATATGCTGTGTTCTCCTACAACAACAGTTTCCAAGCGAGTTCGGGCAAGGCCCCATTCGAAATTCTCTATGGCAGAAAGTGTCGTACTCCTCTTAATTGGTCAGAGACTGGTGAACGCCAACTTCTTGGCAATGAATTAATCACAGAGTCTGAGGAAATGTGCAAAGTCATCCGTGAAAATCTCAAAGCCGCGCAATCGCGCCAGAAGAGTTACTATGATAGCAAGCACCGTGACTTGGCTTTCGAGATCGGAGACCATGTCTACCTCCGCGTCTCTCCAATGAAAGGCACTCGTCGCTTTGGTATCAAAGGGAAGCTTGCCCCTAGATACGTGGGTCCTTTCAAGATCATTGGCAAAAGAGGCGACCTCGCCTATCAACTTGAGCTTCCGTCCAACTTCGCAAACGTGCACGACGTGTTTCACGTGTCACAGCTTCGCAAGTGCTTCAAGACTCCTGAGCACACCATCAACTTTGAAGAGATTGATCTCCAAGAAGATTTGTATTATCATGAGCATCCCGTCGCTATTCTTGAAGAAACCGAGCGCAAGACTCGCAACAAGTCTATCAAATTCTTGAAAGTGAAGTGGTCACCCCATTCCGACCGAGAAGCCAACTGGGATCGCGAGGACCATGTCCGTTCCAAATATCCAGAGTTCTTTCAGTCCTAGATCTCGGGACGAGATCCTCTCGTAGTGGTGGAGTGTTGTAACACCCCGGATGTAACTTGCCATATTTGTAACTCCGACTTTGCCATTTCCGGCTTTAAGTTATGAGATTCCCTTCGTGTTTGGGTTTGTCTTCGTTTTGCATTTTGTTCATGCCATGCGTTTCATATCATGTCATCATGTGCATGATGTAGGGTAGGGACCTATTCACCCGATCTTTCACGAAAGGAGCGGAATCCCGCAAAGAACACGAAGAACACAAAGGGAAAAACGAGAGAAAACACTCAAACCAACTTGAATAGGTCATACATGTGCTAGATCCTCAGATACATGGAACGATACACGGTACACGATCAACTAGGGATGATACACGGTAACCGGTCTTCTCTGTGAGGAGGTCTTGAATCCACGGGGGGGTCTTCCCTTAGAAAGGGGGCTTGAATCCAAAGGGATCTTCTCCGAAGAGGCCGCGGTCTCTCGCAAGGAGGAGATCCGACATGGATGAGCGTAGCTCTATCTCTCAAATGAGCTATCACAATGCCAACCCTAGAAAGTTGGACGAGGTGGAGTATATATAGTCTTAGTGCAGAAGAGGGGGGCAAATGGGTACATGGGCTGCGGTCCAACACGTTTCAGCGCACAGGCGTCGGACGTCCGGGGGTCACCGGTCGTCCGGAGGCTCTCAAGAGTCCAGACGTCCGGTGCCTGTCGGACGTCCGTAATTTCGGCTCGAGTGGTCTTCGGTCGGACGTCCGGTCGGGGTCGGTTGTCCGATGGTTGTCGGTCATCCAGGTGGTGTCGGACGTCCGTGGGTTTTGTCTCGGGTGTGTAGACGCCGGTCGTCCTGAGGGGGCCGGACGTCCGATGCCTGGGGGTCGTCGGACGTCCGATCCAGGCCGGTCGTCCGGAGCCTGTAGCTTCTCCTGCATCTTCTCCTGCATCTCTTCTTCTTCTCCGTCTTCACGTCCACCTTCCTATTCTTCTTCTCCTTGCTCCTTAGCTTCTCCATGATACCTGTGTATGCACAATGTATCGATATGAGGTAGTAGCCATGTCTCATGTGCATCGAAGTTGAAATCTGAGAGGAGTGATGTCACCTCCGTTTCAAGAGCTCTTGCTCATGCTCATGTCATGGGTCTAAGAGGTGTCGTTGGAGATGTAGTTGGGTCCATGGGGATGGTCTTGGGATGCTTCACATCATCTCCCCTCCCTTGGGGAAGATCCGTCCTGGGATCAAATTCTTCATCACCATGGAACGGAGAGAGATCTTTGACATTGAAGATGTCGCTCACGTTGTACTTGCCATGTGGAATGTCGATCTTCTATGGTTTGTTTTTGTAGCGTGCAAGCACCTTGAAGGGTCCATCCGCGCGTGGTCGAAGTTTGGACTTGCATTCTTGGGGAAAGCGGTCCTTGCGTAGGAGTAGCCACATGAGATCTCCAATGTTGAATATCATAGGGGGCTTGTTGACGTTGAGCTTGGTCGCAAGGCGTTGTACTTGGCGCTCGATGGTGTTTCTTGTATCTTCATGCACCTTCTTGAGATGTGTCGCGCGTGCACTTGCGTCCAAATTGATGCGGTCTTGAAGTGGTAGAGGGAGAATGTCCAATGGTGACAAAGGATTGAAGCCATAGACGACCTCGAAGGGGGAGTTGCCGGTTGTTGAATGTCTTGCTCGATTGTAGGCAAACTCGGCGATAGGTAGGTACTCCTCCTACTCCCTTAATGTTCTTCTTGATGAGTACCCAAAGTAGAGAGGAGAGTGTGCGGTTCGTAACTTCCATTTGGCCGTCGGTTTGTGGATGATATGCCGTAGAGAAGAGTAGCTTGATTCCTAGCTTGGCACATAGGGTCTTGCAAAAGTAGCTAAGGACCTTGACGTCGTGGTCTGAGACGATAGTCTTTGGCACTCCATGTAGACGCAATATTTCCCTACAAAAGAGATTAGCAACATGTGAAGCATCCTCTATCTTGTTGCAAGGAATAAAATGTGCCATTTTTGAGAAACGGTCCACGACAACAAATATCGAATCTTTCCCATTTCGAGTCCTAGGCAAACCAAGTACAAACTCCATGCTAATGTCTTCCCATGGCTGGTATGGAATTGGTAGAGGCATATAAAGGCCATGAGATTGAGCTTTGGACTTAGCTTTGCGACATGTAGAGCAACGGTTGGTGAAGCGATTGACGTCGCGAAACATCATTGGCCAAAAGTAGATCTTCGAGAGCGTGGCAAACGTCTTGTCGCATTTGAAATGTCCCATTAAGCCTCCTCCATGAGATTCCTGTAAAAGCAACAAACGAAGAGAAGACTCGGGGATGCAAATTTTGTTAGCTCTCATAAGATATCCATCTTTGATGTAATAGCGTTCCCAAGAGGTGTACGACAAACAAATGGCATAAGGAGTAGCAAAAGTTGCATCATGCTCATACAAGTCTTTCATATGCTCAAAACCAATGACATCCAATTTAAGTTGAGTAACAAGCATGCATATGTGAGAAAGTGCATCCGCTATAATGTTTTCCTTACCTTGGATGTACTTGATGAGATAAGGAAAAGACTCAATAAATTCACTCCATTTAGCATGACGCTTGCTCAACATGGTTTGACCCTTAAGATACTTGAGAGTCTCATGATCGGTATGAATGATAAACTCATGTGGGCGAAGATAGTGTTCCCATTCATGCAAAACGCGGACTAAAGCATATAGCTCTTTGTCATAGATGGGGTAATGGAGTTGCGCCCCGAAAAGTTTCTCACTAAACTAAGCTATGGGGCGCTTCTCTTGTATTAACATAGCTCCTATGCCATTACCACTAGCATCGCAATGAATCTCAAAAGGCTTGTCGAAGTTGGGTAAAGAAAGCACGGGAGCATGAGTAAGCAAATTCTTAAGCTCATTGAATGTGGTATCTTGGGATGGTCCCCAAACAAAAGGCGCATTCTTCTTGCTCAAAGCATGCAAAGGCAAAGCAATGGTGCTTAAATCCTTCACAAAGCGACGATAGAAACCCGCAAGGCCAAGAAAACTACGCACTTGATGCAAATTGGTTGGTTGTGGCCAAGTCTTAATATCATTGATCTTGGACTCATCAACATGAACACCCTTAGAGGAAACAACAAAAGCCAAGGAAATGAGCTTGTCAATGCCAAAAAGGCATTTCTCCATATTAGCATAGAGTTGCTCTTTTCGAAGAGTTTGCAAAACGGTTCGAACATGGGTGACATGATCTCTAAGAGATTTGCTATAAACAAGGATATCATCAAAGTAGACCACAACAAATATACCAATGTAAGGGCAAAATACATGATTCATAAGATGCATAAAAGTACCTGGTGCTTCCGATAGGCCCATAGGCATAACTAACCACTCATACAACCCAAACTTGGTTTTGAAAGCGGTTTTCCATTCATCACCCTCTTGTATGCGGATTTGATAGTAGCCACTTTTAAGATCAATTTTGGATAATATAGTGGTACCACTAAGTTCATCAAGCATATCATCAAGGCATGGAATGGGATACCTATAGCGAACGGTGATAGAATTGATAGGTCTACAATCGGAGCACATGCGAAAGCTACCATCATGTTTTGGCACAAGAATGACCAGGATGGCACAAGGGCTCAAACTTTCACGCACATGTCCATGGACTATGAGATGCTTTACTTGCCTTTGTATTTCTTTGGTTTCTTCGGGGTTGATGCGGTAGGGAGCTTTGTTCGGAAGAGGTGCTCCGGGGATGATGTCGATTTGGTGCTCAATGCCTCATAGTGGAGGTAGTCCCGGAGGTAGCTCATCAGGGAAAACATCGTGAAATTCCTGCAAAAGAGAAGACAACACTAGAGGAAGAGTGTGAGAAGTGTTAGTTTGTTGTGCATTGTCCTTGCACACAAGGACGTAGTGTAGGACACTAGATGGGTTCTCACACACTCCTCTTATCTCACTTTTGGTGGCAAATAGGACCAAGTTCTTCTTTTTGCTCATCGTGGAGGTGTTCGATTTGGGCTTGTGGCGCTCACTCTCTTTTTGGTGGCTCGCTCTCTCACTATGATCTCCATGATGGGTAGCTTGTTTGTCGGTGATCACGTGACTTGGAGACATTGGACGAAGTACATACTCCTTGCCCTTCATCTTGAATATGTAGTGGTTCGTTCGGCCGTTGTGGATGACTCCTCTATCGAATTGCCATGGGCGTCCAAGGAGAAGATGTCAAACAGTCATTGGAACGACGTCGCACTCTAAGGTGTCTTCGTAGGCGCCTATTTTGAAGGAGACTTGTACTCGGTGCTCGATTTGGATGGTGCCGGAGTCGCTAAGCCATTGCACTTTGTATGGATGTGGATGCTTCATCTTGGGCAATTGGAGCTTGGAGCAAAGTTCTTCACTTGCGAGATTATGACAACTTCCTCCATCGATGATGACCATGACAGATCGTCCATTGATGTCGGCCTTGGTGTGGAATTTTTGGCATCGTTGGTCTTCTTCTTGGTGATGTTAGAGAGTCAAGACCTTAGAGACAACAAGGGCGGGACTTGAATCTTCATCGCAAAAGACTTGTTCCTCTTCATCGTTCACTTGTCGGTGCATGGCGACTTGCTCGATGGCGTCCATTTCTTCTTCACTCATTGAGTCGTAAGTGCCATCGTCGTTGAAGATCATGGTCCGCTTGTTGGTGCACTAGTAGGACTTGTGGCTTCAGCCTCCGCAAGTGAAACACTTGAAGGAACTCATCTTGACGGTCTCAGCGGTTGGAGTTGTTGATGATGAAGCTCTCGGCTTGAAGTTGCTCGTAGTAGAAGGATGACTTGGAGTTGACGAAGCTTTCTTGGAACTCGACTTATCGATGTTGTTAGTAGAAGGCTTGGTAGTCGGTGTTGGATTCGTTGAAGCTTGGTTGTTGGAGAAAACCGTAGAACTTGGATGAGAACTTGGCATACTTGAAATCATCTTGCACTTGGCGTTCCGCTTTGGTAGCTTGGTGCACTAGCTCGATGAGGTTCGAGTATGGTTGGAAGTCGGTGATCTTCTTGATGGGATGATTGAGTCCATTCAAGAAACGTGACATTGTTTGCTAATCATCTTCCGTGACATTGGTTCATATCATGGCAATCTCCATCTCCTTGTATTACTCTTCAACGCTCTTTGTTCCTTGCTTGAGTAGTTGTAGTTTCTTGAAGAGGTCGCGGTTGTAGTAGGTGGGCACGAAGAGTGCTCTCATGACATCCTTCATTTGTGCCCAAGTGGTGATGGGTGGTTCACCTCTTGTCTCTCGGCGCTCTATGACTTGTTCCCACCAAATGAGGACATAGTCTTGGAACTCAAGGGATACCATCGCGATCTTCTTCTCTTCTTCATAGTTGTGCAGACGGAAAATCTTATCAACCTTCAATGCCCATGAAAGGTACTCTTCGGGATCGTTGCTTCCATTGAACTTGGGCATGGTGAACTTCAGCTTGCCATAGTGTTGTTCTTCATTGTGTTGGGGTCGTGGATGATGACGTCATGTTGTTGATGATTGTTCAACTCGTGGTGCTCTTGGCGCGGAGGGTAGTCATCCTCATGTTGCTCATGTCATGGATGATCTCCATTGTCTTCATGCTCATGATGAACTTGTTGTTCTTGGCGAGCTTGTGGAGGGGCTTGTCGAGCTTGACATTGCACGCGAGCTTGATGTCGTCGTTCATGAATTTCTTCGCGAAGTGCTTCCTCTTGTTCACGTGCTTGTCGGCCTCGGTCGGCTACGGCTCGACTTGAATCTCGTTGGGCTTGTTGCGCCTCAAGTGCTTGAGCGTCATGGAGTTGTTGTTCTTGGCGTTTTGCCTCGGCATCTTGTGCATTTTGTTGAAGACGCGTTCGATCTTCCTCTTCATGTTGGCGTTGGCGTTGCCGTTCTGGTGCTAGCGCAAAGGCCTCTTGAGTTTGACGTCATCGGTGCTCTTGCGAGTCGGTGTCACATAGAGGATTGAGGCTTGCTTGATGCTCATTCCGGCGGCACGGCGAAGAGTGTTCGATGTCGGTGTACTTGAGCCGGAGAGGGTGAAGTCGGAGTTGCAACTTGAGTGTCTCCTTCTTGAAGTGGAAGAAGAGCGGTTGAGCAACAAAGCGCGAATCTCGTCCATCCTTGCATCACTCTCTTGCTTGTGATCATCGAGTTTGTGGTCGAAGTAGTCCCTTGTACGTTGCTCGGAGATTCGCAAATCGGTGGCGAGGTTGTCGATGCGGTCACTCATGACTTGTTGCTCTTGATGCAAAGCACGTTGTGCACCAAAGAGGTGACTCTTGGTGACGAAGGAGTTCATATCGTCATCTTGCTCCATGAAGAGTGGGTTGGTAGAAGTACTAGGCCTATCCATCATTCCAAGACAAATGTGATTGGTAGAAAGAGAAGAACGAATACCAAATGTACCTTGACCGAAGTTGAAAGTGGATCGATGATCACTCCAATGTAGGACAAGGAAATAACACAATTGGTACCAATTCTTGTCGGTTTATCACATCTACACAAGTAAAAGCTTATGGTGGATCTTGGTTAGGATGGTGGCACAAAATTTGATGCAATTGTAAGTGAGCTTCAATAATGTTGGAAAAGATTCGCAAGATGCAATGTAACAAGTAGACCAAGCATATAAGGTACACGGAAACACACACGCAAAAAGATAAGTGGGGTTGGGCAACCAAGGATGAGCCAAAATGTGGAATCCACAAAAATGCTCTTGTTGCACAACACTAGAGAGACGCTAGCACGATTGCACAATAGGCGGATACAAGAACTTGTGCACAACCTACTTAGCAAAAATGCAACGACTTCTATCCCAAGTATGCTCTATGCAAGGTGTTGCTATGATATGATCCAAGATGATCGAGTATGACAATCTTAATGTTGTATGATGCCATGGTTCTTGCTTAAAAGCTCTTTGCTTATCTTTCCTCTTTGCTTAAAAGCTTGTTTGGATCTTTGATGTTGGAGCTCTTTTCTTATGCGATGCTTGACGAACCAAGATAGCAATTGTGTATGCAATGACAACTTTGTGACACAAGAGATGATACCAATATATGCAACAATGATGTATGTATGCTATGGGAAGTATGATCACTAATGTGCACAAGTCTCGGTGCCGGCAATACTCAATGGCTAGTCTCGATGGGTAAGAAACGCAAAGGAGTAAGGCTATGATGGCTATCAATGTAATGGCAGGAGTGATATGTCCAATACCAAGACGAGGTTACCAGTCTTGCTTCTGGTATGGTGTCAAAATGGTGGCACGAATACCAAGGTGTAGTCGAGGTGGTCATTGTTGATGACGATGTAGGATGTGCCCATGGCAAAGATGAGCGGCGGTGATGTCGATGTCGAACCGTACCTAGATAGCCGAAACACAAAAGGATACAGTACCGTAACTCAAATTCTCAAACCTCGAAGTGGCAACACGTGTCGGAGTGCGAAACGGTCCAAAATGGTGGTGGTATGTGGAAGTGGTGAGGGTGTATAGAGGTAGGAGTGCGTATGAGGAAATGTGGGGCGGTGGTGGTGACTAACTCAAAAAAATTTACTTTCATCAGGGTCGGTCGGACGTCCGGGCTGGGTCGGACGTCCGGTTTCTGGGCGAAATCGGGGCATAGCATGAACAGCTAGGGTTCTTGATGGAGAGGTGGAAAATCGTCGAATCCTGGCGGATTTGTGGATGGGAAGGGTGGGGAAAGGGGGCAAAAGCTAGATCCACTCAACACAAAGCAAATCCACGGATCCAAACAAACAAAATCTCAACACACTAACAAATCACAAAAAAATTGGGACTATTTTTATGGGGAATTTTAGGATTAGGACGAAAAACAACAAAAACAGGGCTAGAAACACAACGGGGAGGCTCCAAAATCGTGATCAACGTGGCTCATGATACCAAGATGATGTAGGGTAGGGACCCTATTCGCTCGATCTTCCACGAAAGGAGCGGAATCCCGCGAAGAACACGAAGAACACAAGGGGGAAATGAGATAAAACACTCAAACCAACTTGAATAGGCCACACATGTGCTAGATCCTCGGATACATGGAATGATACACGGTACACGATCAACTAGGGATGATACACGGTAACCGGCCTTCTTCATGAGGAGGTCTTGAATCCACCGGGGGATCTTCCCTTAGAAAGGGGGCTTGAATCCAAAGGGATCTTCTCCGAAGAGGTCGCGGTCTCTCACAGGGAGGAGATCCGATATGGATAAGCGTAGCTCTATCTCTCAAATGAGCTATCACAACGCTAACCCTAGAAAGTTGGACGAGGTGGAGTATATATAGTCTTAGTGCAAAAGAGGGGGGGAATGGGTACATGGGCTGCAGCCCAACACGTTTCAGCGCACAGGCGTCGGACGTTCGGGGGTCACCGGTCGTCCTGAGGCTCGCGAGGGTCCGGACGTCCGGTGCCTGTCGGACGTCCGTACTTTTGGCTTGGATGGTCTTAGGTTGGACGTCCGGTCGGGGTCGGTCGTCCGATGGTCGTCGATTGTCCGGGTCGCGTCAGACGTCCATGGGTTTTGTCTCGGGTGTGTAGACGCCGGTCGTCCGGAGGGGGCCGGACATCCGATACCTGGGGGTCGTCGGACGTCTGGTCCAGGCGGTCATTCATAGCCTCTAGCTTCTCTTGCATCTCTTCTTCTTCTCCGTCTTCACGTCCACCTTCCTCTTCTTCTTCTCCTTGCTCCTTAGCTTCTCCAAGATACCTGAGTATGCACAATGTATCCATATGAGGTAGTAGCCATGTCTCATGTGCATCGAAGTTGAATTCTGAGAGGAGCGATGTCACCTCGGTTTCGAGAGCTCTTGCCCTAGCTCGCGTCATGGGTCCAAAGGTGTCGTAGGAGATGTAGTTGGGTCCATGGGGATGGTCTTGGGATGCTCCTCATCAGGGCATCTCATTTGCATACGTGTTCGTCTCATGCATCCGAGCTTTTTCCTCATTGTCCGTTTTGCAATCCGACACTCCTACATGCACCGACGTCCCCTTTTGTCTCTTTTCGTGAGCGGGTGTTAAACATTCTCGGAATGGACCAAGATTTGCCAAGTGGCCTTTGTACACAACCGGTAGACCGCCTATCAAATTTCGTGCCATTTGGGGTCCGTTTGATACTCCAACGGTTAACGGGGGAACCACAAAGGCCTCGTGTGTGTTGCAGCCCAAAACCCCTCCAAAACGCCCAATAACCCATCCAAACCACTCCCATGTCCTCCGCTGTCGGATCACGATCGTGTGGGCGAAAACTACACTCCATTTGGACACTCCTACCTCCTCCTACCTATAAATATGTGCAATCCTCCGAAAATTCGGGTCCCCAAACCCTAGATCCACCCTTTCCGCGCTGCCGGACACCTCCAACGCCAGCCGAACGCGTCCGCTGCCCCCCTCAGCCAACCAGGACGCGACACGTGGCACCCCGGCCACTACGCGCGCCGCCGGCCTGCCAGGCCCGCGATCGGCCCCCGGAGCCCGAGCTGCCGACCGGCTCCGCCCGCGCGCCCCGCCGCCTCGCTCGCGGCACCCCACCGCCGAACGCCCGCACCTCCACGCTGGACGCCGGCTTTGCCCCGCCGCCGTCCAAGCTCACCGCCGCCCTTCCGCCGCCTCGCTCGCCGCACTGCGCCGCCGACCTCCGCCAATCGCGCACCGCGCCGGATCCGCGCGCCCCCGCCCTGGATCCGCCTGCTCCCTCCACCTTCGGTCCGCTCCGTCACTCCTGCCGCTGCCCCTGCCTTCTCCGGCGAGAATTCCGGCCGTCCGCGGTTCCCGTGCGCAAACCCTAGATCTCGGATGGTATTTTTTGCCTAACTCTTTTCTGTGTTATATTTCTTGCCCCTGTTCATCATGCCATAACTCCATGACCATTGCTCCATTTTATGCGCATGATATATCAAAATGTTTATTGCGAGATGATCTTCTTTTCATTCCATTGTGGCATGCTTGTTTGAGTCCATCTTGATGCCCAAATCATTGATGCAAGAGTGCTATAAAATATTTACTGCTGCTACTTATCAGTTTAGGGTGATTTGTCATTTCTGTCACATTTGATGTGTGCATGATATGGGCATGTGCTCTACATGTGTTTTGATCTATGTCATGCTATGTTTACAGGGGTGCTTGCCATGTATTTTTTTGATCTTTGTGGTGACTAGCACAAGCATGCAAAATAGCCTTCGTGATATTGCTGATTTCAGGGACTTAGGATTTTGCTAAGTCCCTGTTCTGCTGTTATTTTTATGCCATGTAAACTTGATGCTACAGTGAGATCCATGCTTGTTTTGAGTATCTTCAGTAAGGATGTTTTGGACATATGGTTGTGCTCTATCCATCGATGGCCCTTTATGCAATTATTGAGTGCCCTAGCATGTCTTAATCTTGCTCTACTTTTGTTATATAAAATGTTCCTGGCAGATTGTTTACATGTTAATCAATTTTGCCATGGTTGTTGTTAGTGATCCATGCATGCTATGAACTTGCTATTGCCATGGTTAGCTTCATGAACATGTCTTCTTTCTTTTAGTATGCTTGTCTTGTCATGCAAGGCTTTGTGATGAGTGATTTGAGCTCGCACAGATGCCTTCATAATTCTGTTTATGCCATGCTCTGTTTTCTGCTAAGTCTGAAACTGTTAATAAAACATGCTATGTTTACATGGGTGCCATAATATCTTGTGTGCCCTTTTGGCTCATGATTAGTAAGGGACCTTTGTTCTATGCATTTAGTAGTTTCATACCATGCCTTTCTTTGCTATGCTATGTTCATGTAGCATGTTGTTTGCTTGCTCTAAACATGGCTTGCTCTAAACTTTTGGCATGTTATTTTCACCAAGTCTGTGATGCTGATATCTTTTGCACTTTTGCCATGCTTGTTTGAACCTGCTCTTGTGTTATTTAGCCATAGCTCAGTGTTCATGTTTTGTCAAGCATCTTGAGTACATCACTGCCATATGCTTTGTTGCTATGTTGGAGTGCAATAGCTTAATTTCTTGTTGCATTCTAGATGGCATCATGCTGTTAATCGTAGAATTGTGCCATTCTTGTTTTGCTTGCCATTTGCAAATGGTGCATCCGATTCCGGCGATCTTTATATCGATTTCGACCGAAATCATCTCATCTTTCCAGCGACAAACTTGGCTTGCCAAGATGATGCCTTGATCATTCTTTTCCTTCCGGAGCACGCATATGCATTGCATATCACATCTCGCATATCATGCCATGTTTTGCATCATGTTGCTTGTGCATTGCACCGTGATTGATTGTTGTTCCTTTGCTTGTGTTCTTGCTTTGAGTAGAGCTGGGAGACGAGTACATGATCGAGGAACCTGTTGAGTACGCTAACGAGGATCAAGCTTTCGTCAACTCTGTGAACTTTGCAGGCAAGATGACCATACCCTCGAAATCACTTCTTTCTTTGCTTTCTAGTTGTTCGCTCTTTTGCTATGCCACGATACCTAACACTTGCTATATCATGCCTCCCATATTTCCATGTCAATCCTCTAACCCACCTTTCCTAGCAAACCGTTGTTTGGCTATGTTACCGCTTTTGCTCAGCCCCTCTTATAGTGTTGCTAGTTGCAGGTGAATTTGAAGTTTGTTCCATGTTGGAACATGGATATTGTTGGGATATCATTATTATCTCTTATTTACTTTAATGCATCTATATACTTGGTAAAGGGTGGAAGGCTCGGCCTTATGCCTAGTGTTTTGTTCCACTCTTGCCGCCCTAGTTTCCGCCATACCGGTGTTATGTTCCTTGATTTTGCGTTCCTTACGCGGTTGGGTGTTATGGGAACCCCTTGCCAGTTCGCCTTGAATAAAACTCCTCGAGCAAGGCCCAACCTTGGTTTTACCATTTGCCACCTAAGCCTTTTCCCTTGGGTTCCACGGACTCAAGGGTCATCTTTATTTTAAACCCCCGGGCCAGTGCTCCTCTAAGTGTTGGTCCAAACTAGGCGATGTCCGGCGCCCCCTAGGCAACCAGGGTCTATGCCAACCCAACGTCTTGCCCATCCGGTGTGCCCTGAGAACAAGATACATGCGACTCCTATCGGGATTTGTCGGCACATCGGGTGGCTTTGCTGGTCTTGTTTTACCATTGTCGAAATGTCTTGTAACCGGGATTCCGAGTCTGATCGGGTCTTCCTGGGAGAAGGAATATCCTTCATTGACCGTGAGATCTTGTGATGGACTAAGTTGGGACACCCCTACAGGGTTTGAACATTCGAAAGCCGTGCCCGCGGTTATGGGCAGATGGGAATTTGTTAAAATCCGGTTGTAGAGAACTTGATACTTAACTTAATTAAAATGAAACAACCGCGTGTGTAGCCGTGATGGTCTCTTTTTGGCGGAGTACGGGAAGAGAACACGGTCTCGTGTTATGCTGGAACGGAAGTAGCTTAAGGATCACTTCTTGATCACTATTAGCTTCTCGACCGTGCTTTGCTTCTCTTCTCGCTCTCTTTTGCGTAAGTGAGCCACCATATATGCTTAGTGCTTTGCTGCAGCTCCACCTCACTACCCTTTCCTACCCTTAAGCTTAAATAGTCTTGATTTCGCGGGTGTGAGATTGCCGAGTCCCCGTGACTCACAAATACTTCCAAACAGATGCAGGTGCTGATGATGCCAGTGCAGGGGACGCTACCGAACTGAAGTGGGAGTTCGACGAGGATTCGGGTCGTTACAATGTTTATTTTTCGGATGATCAGTAGAGGAGCCTAGTTGGGACGATCGAGGATCTAGCATTTGGGGTTGTCTTTCTTTATTTTGGTTCCGTAGTTGGACCTTTGATTGTACCTTGGATGATGTATGATATATTTATGTATTGTGTGAAGTGGCGATTGTAAGCCGACTCTTTATCCCTTTCTTATTGAGCACATGGGATGTGTAAAGATTACCCCTCTTGCGACATGCCTACCATGCGGCTATGCCTCTAAGTCATGCCCCGACACGTGGGAGATATAGCCACATTGTGGGTGTTACAAATGGGTACATATGTACCGTCGTAGCTCATCTGATAGAATGTTCCCTCCTCAAGCTCCACAAATATGTCCGGATCTTCTTCATAGCCGGGGTCAAGATCCCGGTTACGATTCTCCGGCTAAGGGGCAGGGTCATGGATCCCCTCGACAGCCTTTCGCCATTCCTGTTAGGAGCGGATAAGATGCTACCTGTCAACGAATGACCCAGGGACAAGATAAAATGAGTGGAGCTGAACCTTACCCAGCTAGGAGGATTGTACATAGAAAGTCTGTCTCGATATTGGAGATGGCTGAACTCCTCCTTCTCCCCTTTATACAGCTCGGCCAGAATCTTGGCTAGAGCGGCAGGGGTCTTCGGGCCCTTTCGGCCGTAACATGAGGCGTCGTCTTCTCCGTTATAATGCCACATGGGCAGTCCTCGGTATTGGAGTGGCTGGACCCCCCGCGTTATAGAAATCGCCATCACCTCGACTATTGACAATCCGGAATGGGCAAGCGTTTTAATATTGCCCAGTAGCAAGCTGATCTCCACGCTATCCTCTTCCTCGAGGCTCCGAGGACACCAACTATGGCGCTTCTTCAGCGGAGCATTTGAAAACTCGGGGAGGCTTATGCGGACGAGGCCGGGTAGAGCGACGTCGTCGATGTAGAACCATTCGTAAGGCCACTCTTCATGAGCTTTCTATGGCGTGCCGGACAGGTATCCGGTCCCGGCGATACGCCACACTTCGGCTCCTCCCACTTCAAAAATTGATCCACCTTGATTGCGAGGGACGAGGCTGAACAGTCTTCTCCATAAATCAAAATGGGCCTCGCAACCCAGGAATAGTTCGCATAGGGTGACATAACACGCAATGTGGAGGATGGAGCCGCGGGTAAAATTATGCAGCTGGAGGCCATAGTACTCCAGCAGATAGGGGACGAGGCACACCCGTTGTAGCACCCTCGATGCGACTATATCTCCCACATGTCGAGGCACGACTTAGAGGCATAATCGCATTGAAGGCATATGTCGCAAGTTAGGCAATCTTCACAACATCCCATGTTATATAGACAATAAAAGGGGAGATAACATAGTTGGCTTACACTCGCCACGTCAATCAAGTACATAAATAACATTACATCATCCAAACACTCATGGCCCGACTACGGCACCAAAATAAAAGATAACCCAACATGCGACATGGTCCCGATCACCCCCAACTGGGCACCACTACTGATCATCAGGGAAAGAAACATAGTATCGTTGAGAGTCCTCGTCGAACTCCCACTTGAGCTCAAGCGCGTCACCTGGAGCGGAAACATCAGGCCCTGCATCTGTTGTAATAGTAATCTGTGAGTCACAGGGACTCAGCAATCTCGCACCCTCGCGATCAAGACTATTTAAGCTTAATAGGTATGGCAAGGTAAATATGTGGAGCTGCAGCAAGCGACTAGCATATATGGTGGCTATCCTGTTCGCAAAAGAGAGCGAGAAGAGAAGGCAAAGCGCGAGCGAGAAACTAGAGGACAACCTGCGCAAACATTACTCCAACACCGTGTCCACTTCCCGGACTCCGCCGAGAAGAGGCCATCACGGTAACTCACACTGTTGATTCATTTTAATTAAGTTAAGGTTCAAGTTATCTACAACCGTACATTAACAAATTCCCATATGCCCATAACCGTGGGCACGGCTTTCGAAAGATCAAATCCCTGCAGGGTAGTCCCAACTTAGCCCATGACAAGCTCTCACGGTCAACGAAGGAATAGACCTCCTCCCGAGACGTTCCGATCAGACTCGGTATCTCAGTTCTTCAAGACACTTCGACAGGTTAAAACAAGACCAGCAACACCGCCCGAATGTGCCGACAAATCCCGATAGGAGCTGCACATATCTCGTTCTCAGGGCACACTCAGATGAGACATCCTACGAGTAAAACCAACCCTCAAGTTGCTCCGAGGTGGCCCTGCAGTCTACTCGGTCGGACCAACACTCAGAGGAGCACTGGCCCGGGGGGGGGGGGGTTTAAATAAGATGACCCTCGGGCTCCGGAAGCCTAAGGGAAAAAGAGGCTAGGTGGCAAATGGTAAAACCAAGGTTGGGCATTTCTGGAAAAGCTTTAATCAAGGCGAACTATCAAGGGGTTCCCATTATAACCCAACCGCGTAAGGAACGCAAAATCCGGGAACATAACACCGATATCACGGAAACTAGGGCGGCAAGAGTGGAACAAAACACTAGGAGAGAGGCCGAGCCTTCCACCCTTTACCAAGTGTATAGATGCATTAAGATAACATGGCAATATAATGATATCCCAACAAGTAAATAAATGTTCCAACAAGGAATGGTCTCCAATCTTCACCTGCAACTAGCAACGCTATAAGAGGGGCTAAGCAAAGCGGTAACATAGCCAATCAACGGTTTGCTAGGACATGGTGGGTTAGAGGTTTGACATGGAAATTTGGGAGGCTTGAAAGCAAGTGGTAGGCATGGTAGCATTGGCATAGCAAAAGAGCGAGCATCTAGCAAAGCAAAGATAGTAGTGATTTCAAGGGTATGATCATCTTGCCTGCAAAGTTGTCAGAGTTGACTGGATCCTCTAAAGAAAACTCAACGGGCTCCTCGTTAGCGAACTCGTCTCCCGGCTCTACCCAAACAAGACAAACAAGCAACAACGACACAATCAACCACGTGCAAGGATCAAACAATAGGATGCAAGGATGGTATGCTATGTGGGATGCGATGCGGGATGCATATGCAAGATTTGACAAGGGATGCATGAACCTGGCCTCAACTTGGGAATCCAAGTGTGCCACTGAAAAGATGAGATGAAATCGCTTGAAAACAATATAAAGAACGCCGGAATCGGAGTTACGGTTTGGAAATGGCAAGCAATTCAAATATGACACCGGTCTGCGATTTACAGCAAGTAGCCATCTAAATGCAACAAGATGAACATGCTACAGCACCCAAGCATGACAACAAAATACATGGCAGGGATGCATTCAAGATGCTTAACAAAAGTCTAGCACTGAGCTACGGCCAATTCATCCATTAACAGGTTCAAACAAGCATGGCAATAATGCATATGGTAACAGATCTCAGACTTTGTGAAATTAACACTTGTCTGGAATTTCAGATCAGATATCACTCTTTGGAGCAACTAAACTACATGCTACATGACCTGAACATGGCAAAGTAAAGCATGGCATGGAGCTACTAAAAGAGCTTAACAAAAGTACCTTAGTGACCTTGAGCCAAAAGGGATCAGAAAATACAATTGCAAGGATGTGAACATGGCAAAAACATAATCAGATCACAGACTTAGTGAAAATTGGAGCATGCTGAAAACAGATATCAAGTAGGCATGTTTACGAGCTCGATGCACTCACTATAGAGCAAGTCATGATAACCTAAGCATACACCCATCAAGAATACACAAAATACAAGCTAGAGATGGGAAGAACAATAACATAGCATGCACGGATCAACTACAACATCCTCGGCAAAATCGCTAACAAGTAGACAATCTGCCCAGATTCACGAAGTAGCAAAAGTAGAGCTCGATTGACTCAAGCTAGGGTGCTCCATAATTGCAAACAAAGACATGGATGGATAGAGCACTACAAGATTAACAAAACATCCTTACTGATCATCCTCAAAAGAGGCACGGATCACTAGGAAACAACATGAACATATGGCCATATGAGATAAACAGCTCAAGGACTTAGTGGAAATGCTAAGTCCCTGAAATCAGCGTTACCAAGTGCCTCACTTTGCAAGCTCGTGCTAGTCACCACACACATCACAAAAATACATGGGTTGCACCTCTGGAAAGATGGAAAAACACTTAAGAAAACATATGTAGAGCTCATGGGCATATCATGCACACAATAATCATGGCAAAAATGACAAATAACTAAATAGAGCAGTAGATCTGAGAATTATCTCAAGTAGCCCTCTTCTAACAGAATTTCGGGCGTCAAGATGAACTCAAATGAAAATGATGCAATGGGATGAAATGATGTACTCTCTGAGACGAACATTTTGATATGCTATATGCCCAAAACAGAGCTATGGATGCAAAGTTATAGCATGATGAAATATGCAAATTATTAGGGTTTCGGGGATAAAAGTCAACCAGTGAGGAAACTGGATCTGGATCTCAGATCGACCGGCACTATAGCGGTGCGCTTCGCGAAGCTCGCCGGCCTGAGTTGTAGTCGACGGCGACCGGAGTTGGCGTGGAGGAGGCCGGCGACAAGGGGAGGAGGAGGTCGGCGGGGCCGGACGTCGAGGAGGCGGCGGGCGACGGTGGGCGGCGCACGGCGGCCGGGCGGCGAGGCGCGCGGGCGGGCGGCGAGGCGCACGGGCGGGCGGCGCGCCGGAGCGGTGGTGCGGCGGCTCGCTCGCCGGCGCTGAGCAAGGCGGCGGCGGGAGGTAGGAGAAGGGCGGCGGGGCGCGGGCGCCGGTTCAAGCCCTCAGGAGCCGGCTGCGGGCCGGGCGGGCTGCGGCGATGGGAGGAGGCAGCCGGCCACGTGGCGCCTCCTGATTGGCGCGGGCGGCGGCGGCAACTTCGTCCGGCGGCGGCCGGACGTGTCCGGTGGCGGCGGGGCGATTTTTAGGGTTTGGACGGGGGAGAGATCCGGATTTTCGGAGGAGGACCTATTTATAGGCCTAGAGGGAGCTAGGAGTGTCCAAATGAGGTGCGGTTTTCGGCCACGCGATCGTGATCAAACGATCTAGATGATGGAGAAGGTTTAGGTGGGTTTTGGGCCAAATTGAAGGGGTGTTGGGCTGCAACACACACAAGGCCTTTTCGGTCCCTCCGTTAACCGTTGGAGTATCAAACGAAGTGCAAATGATACGAAACTTGATAGGCGGTCTACCGGTAGTAAACCAAGGCCGCTTGGCAAGTCTCGGTCCAATCCGGAAATTTTTAAACCCCACACACGAAAGAAGGCTAGAAATGACCATCGGAGGAGAACGAAGCGCCAGAATGCAAAACGGGGAAAATGCTCAAATGCATGAGATGAACACGTATGCAAATGCAATGCACATGATGACATGATATGAGATGCATGGTAACGACAACAACACATGGAGACAAAAACCCGAACCCGAGAAAATAAAATAACTTAAAGCCGGAAACGACAAGAGTTGGAATACATATTGGAAAGTCATATCCGGGGTGTTACAACACTCCACCACTACGAAAGGATCTCGTCCTGAGATCTAGGACTGAAAGAACGCCGGGTACTCAGAACGGAGGTGATCCTCACATTCCCAGGTAGCTTCACGGTCGGAATGGTGTGACCACTTGACTTTGAGGAATTTGATTGACTTGTTGCGAGTCTTGCGTTCAGTCTCTTCAAGAATAGCAACGGGGTGCTCACGATAGGATAGATCTTCTTGGAGCTCAATGTCCTCGAAATTGACGGTGCGGTCAGGAGTCTTGAAGCACTTTCGAAGCTGAGAGACATGGAACACATGATGAACATTTGCAAAGTTTGAAGGAAGCTCGAGTTGATAGACGAGATCGCCTCTCTTGCTGACAATCTTGAAAGGTCCCACGTATCCTGGGGCAAGCTTCCCTTTGATACCGAAGCGACGAGTACCTTTCATAGGAGAGACGTGGAGGTAAACATGATCTCCGATCTCGAAAGCCAAATCACGGTGCTTACTGTCATAGTAGCTCTTCTGGCGGGATTGGGCTGCTTTGAGGTTATCTCGAATGACTTTGCACATTTCCTCTGCTTCTGTGATTAAGTCATTTCCGAGAAGCTGACGTTCACCGGTTTCGGACCAGCTGAGAGGGGTACGACACTTCGTACCATACAGAATTTCCAATGGGGCTTTGCCCGAGCTTGCTTGAAAACTGTTGTTGTAGGAGAATTCAGCATAAGGAAGACAATCCTCCCACTTCATGCCGAAGGAGATCACACAAGCCCTGAGCATATCTTCAAGAATCTGGTTGACACGCTCGACTTGACCGCTAGTTTGAGGATGGAAAGCTGTGCTGAAACGGATGTTGGTGCCCATGGCCTTCTGAAAAGAATCCCAAAACTTGGAGGTAAAAATGTTGCCACGGTCTGAAGAGATCACTTGTGGAATACCGTGCAGAGAGGCAATTCGAGAGGTATAGAGCTCCGCCAATTGAGCTGAAGTGATCGACTCTTTGATAGGCAGAAAGTGATCCACTTTAGTGAGTTTGTCGATGACAACGAATATAGCATCATTGCCACGCTTGGACTTTGGAAACCCAGTCACGAAGTCCATCTCAATGTGGTCAAACTTCCATTCTGGAATGGCAAGAGGTTGGAGGAGACCAGCTGGCCTTTGGTGTTCTGCCTTCACTCTTCTGCAGACATCACACTCATTCACGAATTGAGCAATCTCGCGCTTCATTCGAGTCCACCAATAAGCCTGCTTGAGGTCCTGATACATCTTCGTGCTCCCAGGGTGGATGGAGAGGAGAGAATTGTGAGCCTCGTTCATGATCACTTTACGGAGGTCACCTTTGGGTACAACAATACGATCCTCAAAGAAGAGAGTATCCTTCTCATCAAGGCGGTAGCACTTGTACTTGGGTTGACTCTTGGCAATCCCAATCTTCACCTTTTTCACCATAGCATCAAGAAGCTGGGCTTGGTGAATCTGGTCTTCCAAGGTGGGAGAGACTTGAAGGTTGGCGAGGAAACCTTGAGGAACAACTTGCAGATTAAGTTTACGGAAAGCTTCACAAAGCTCGGGTTGATAAGGCTTGAGAATCAGACTGTTGCAGTAAGCCTTTCTGCTCAATGCGTCAGCAATCACATTGGCCTTGCCTGGAGTATACTCGATACTCGGATTATACTCTTGAATCATTTCGACCCATCAAGTTTGCCTGAGGTTGAGATTAGGCTGAGTGAAGATGTACTTGAGACTCTTGTGGTCAGTGAAGATGTCCACCTTTCTTCCCAATAAGAGATGTCTCCAAGTCAAAAGAGCATGCACAACTGCCGCCAACTCGAGATCATGAGTGGGGTAGTTCTTCTCATTCGGCTTCAACTGGCGAGAGGTATAAGCAACAACTTTCTTCTCTTGCATCAACACTACGCCAAGACCTTGGAGAGAGGCATCACAAAAGACCTCGTATGGCTTGGATTCATCAGGCGGAGTCAGAACTGGAGCAGTGATCAATTTGTCTTTCAAAGTATTGAAAGCAATGTCACACTCCGGAGACCAAACGTACTTGACGTGCTTATGGAGAAGATTTGAGAGAGGCTTCGCGATCTTAGAAAAGTTTTCAACGAATCTTCGACAGTAGCTTGCGAGACCGAGGAAGCTGCGGAGTTGCTTCACGTTCTGAGGAGGTTCCCAATTCACAATTGCAGACACCTTCTCAGGATTCACCGCAATGCCCTTGGCAGAGATGATATGACCAAGATAAAGAACCTCATCGAGCCAAAATTCGCACTTGGAGAACTTGTCGTAGAACTGGTGTTCCCTCAGCTTATCGAGTACCAAATGCAAGTGCTTGGCATGATCTTCCTTGTTCTTTGAGAAAACCAGAATGTCGTCGAGATAGACCAAAACGAAGTCATTGGTGTAGGCGTTGAAGATGAAGTTCATCATGCGAGAGAACGTCAGAGGAGCGTTGGCGAGGCCAAAAGACATGACAGTGTATTCATATGAACGATAGCTTGTCCTGAAAGCTGTCTTGGGAATATCTTGCTCACGGATTCGAATCTGATGATAACCCATACGGAGATCAAGCTTGGAGAATACTTGGGCACCTTTGAGTTGTTCGAACAGCTCGTTGATGTTGGGAAGTGGGTATTTATTCTTTATGGTCTTCTTGTTTAATGGACGGTAATCAACACAGAGTCGGTCCGTTCCATCCTTCTTCTTCACAAAAAGAACACCACAACCCCACAGAGAAGATCTTGGCCGGATGAGACCCATTCTCTCTTGAATATCGAGTTGCTTCTTCAGCTCCTTCAACTCTTCAGGTCCGAGCTTGTAAGGACGCTTGCACACTAGTTCCGTGCCAGGCTCAAGATCAATAACGAATTCAACTGGCCAGTGCGGAGGCATTCCTGGAAGCTCTTCTGGAAAGACGTCTTGATATTCAAACACGACTGGAATCTGCGTGATAGCATCCAGTTCACCCTTTTCATTGAGAGAAAATAGACGGATGGTATCATCACGAGCAGCAAAGACAATTACATCCTCAGACGAATGAGTCAATTGAATCTGCCTGGCAGCACAATCAAGATGCGCCTTGTGCTTAGAAAGCCAATCCATTCCGAGAATAAGATCAATATCCGAGTTACCAAGAACCACCGGAGAAGAAAGAAACTTGTAATCGCCCAACGTGATAGAGATATCGGGAGCAACCAAACTAGAAGTCAAAAGCTTGCCGGGAGAAACAACTTGCATGACTTTGGGCATGATCTCAGTATCAACATTGTGCTTCGATGCAAAAGGGCATGACAAGAAAGAATGCGATGCACCAGTGTCAAAAAGAACTCTTGCGGGAATATCGTTAACAGGAAGGTTACCCATGATGACATCTGACGAGTCCTCTGCCTGAGCTGCATTCATCAAATTGACCTTGGCGTGCTTGGGGTTATGCTTGACCACAGCTGTACTTGCCGATCTGACAGGAGGAGGAGGAGGAAGACGCCTCTGGTTGAAACACTTGTTGGCATAGTGACCCTTCTGTTGGCACTTGTTGCACGTGACCTCTGAAAGCGGACGGTGATACGGAGCACTCGATCTTGGAGCTTGAGACGAAGTCTTGTTCTGAAAGCCAGGGTTGGGTGGGTGGGAAGAACC
>NC_041388.1:468973988-469190990 GCF_002162155.2 Triticum dicoccoides | reverse complement strand
CTTGGGGTTATGCTTGACCACAGCTGTACTTGCCGATCTGACAGGAGGAGGAGGAGGAAGACGCCTCTGGTTGAAACACTTGTTGGCATAGTGACCCTTCTGTTGGCACTTGTTGCACGTGACCTCTGAAAGCGGACGGTGATACGGAGCACTCGATCTTGGAGGTTGAGACGAAGTCTTGTTCTAAAAGTCAGGGTTGGGTGGGTGGGAAGATCCACTGCCACCTTTGCTCTTCTGCTGATACGACTGACGGAACGGAGGAGGAAGCCAATACTTCTGTTGCTTGGCCACTTGAGTAGAGGAAGAAGGAGTAGCCTCTCTGACTCGCTTCTTGGAAGCATCACACCTCAATTGAGCAGCCTCTTGCTTCAATGCCATGTTGTAGAACTCATCGTACCTCAAGGGCTCAAAGAGGTCAAGAGCGAGCTGGATTTCTTCTCTGAGACCACCCCTGAACTGGTATATCATGCTCTTCTCATCAGGGACGTCCTGCTTGGCAAAACGGGCGAGCTTCTGAAACAACTTGTTGTAGTCATAGACAGACAAAGAGCCTTGCTTCAGGTTGCAGAATTCCTCACGCTTGCTTTCAACCACGCTCTTAGGGATATGGTGAGCTCTGAAATCTTGACGGAATTCATCCCAGGTAATTACACGTCCACCTCTGGAATCCTTGTACTGCTGGAACCA
Source organism: Triticum dicoccoides (assembly GCF_002162155.2). Lineage (NCBI taxonomy): Eukaryota > Viridiplantae > Streptophyta > Magnoliopsida > Poales > Poaceae > Triticum > Triticum dicoccoides. The sequence goes on along the minus strand of NC_041388.1, from coordinate 469,190,303 downwards.
TTCTGCAGCTTGATCTTTGAGTTGGAAGGAAGCAAACTTGATGAAGTCCTCAGGCCTGATGTTACTGCACTCGAAATGCTTGCACAGATCCACAAGCCAATCGTCAGCATCGGTTGCCTCAACACAATTGCTGAAAGTCTTTGGCCCGTTAGCAAGGAACAGGTTGAGTGTAGCAAAGTGATTCTGATTGTTGCCTTGGTTCCCTTGGTTGCCTTGATTGCGCTCTTGAAGAATTTGCATGATCAACTGTGTGTTTGCATTGGTTGCGGCCATCACAGCTTGCCATGCCTCCGGAGGAGGTGGAGGTGGTGGCGGATTAGGATTCGGAGTCATGCGCATTGGAGGAGCCATCCTGAAGAGGTTGACATCCATTAGCACATTGATAGATAAATATTGAAGCTGAATCTAACGAAATGAAAATTGCAACATATAGTCTTCACATCCGAACAAAATAAACGAATGCATTCCTCTTGAAATGGTCACATATCCATAAATTGAGAAGCCACATAGAATTTAGGTAGAGAAATAAATCAACAAGGTACGGATCAAGAACGAATAATCGGTAAGAAATCCCAATCTCAAACCAACTATCCGTGGAAGAAGAACTAGAGCTACAAGAATCCCCACCTATGAAACTCCCGAACCTTTCCGGTTATGCAATCAGGTGTTGGGGATACAGGGGAAGCATAATATCTCACCCAAATCTAACAAATCCTACATCCAGCTGTATCCATCCTTCAACACATAACCGAGAAAAAAACTTCGGAAACCATCTACCTTAACCTTCGAAAAGCATCTGTTATACAAGTTATGGCGATACTCCCGAACTCCCGCCCCAGTACTGGGTGGCGTCGTGGTTATCTCACCAACGAACTGCATAAAAGAGATTTTCGATGTCGGCGTACTAAATCAGGTATTCCAGAACTGCAACGATAAAATTATGACGACAACACCTCAGAGCTCAACTCCCCGGGACACTTCCACAAAACCCTTGACAGGAGGCACCAAGACAATGTTCTCGTCATAAAACCATCGGAACGATTCCAAGATACACGCGTGATCCTAAAAAAAATTTAGTGAAATTTGAGAAGAGAAGAGTCAAAACTCTATGTTAGGATGCCTTACCAGAGCGATGAGGAGACTGGGAAGTAAAAATAATTCCTAAACTCTCCGATATATAATTCCTAAATGACTCAAAACATTTTTCTAGACACAACTCGGCCGCTAATAACGATCAAGCAATGGGGCTCCTAAGGTCGGGGCTGGCTCTGATTACCAACTTGTAACACCCTCGATGCGACTATATCTCCCACGTGTCGAGGCATGACTTAGAGGCATAATCACATTGAAGGCATATGTCACAAGTTAGGCAATCTTCACAACATCCCATGTTATATAGACAATAAAAGGGGAGATAACATAGTTGGCTTACACTCGCCACGTCAATCAAGTACATAAATAACATTACATCATCCAAACACTCATGGCCCGACTACGGCACCAAAATAAAAGATAACCCAACATGCGACACGGTCCCGATCACCCCCAACTGGGCACCACTACTGATCATCAGGGAAAGAAACATAGTATCATTGAGAGTCCTCGTCGAACTCCCACTTGAGCTCAAGCATGTCACCTGGAGCGGAAACATCAGGCCCTGCATCTGGTGTAATAGTAATCTGTGAGTCACAGGGACTCAGCAATCTCGCACCCTCGCGATCAAGACTATTTAAGCTTAATAGGTATGGCAAGGTAAATATGTGGAGCTGCAGCAAGCGACTAGCATATATGGTGGCTATCCTGTTCACAAAAGAGAGCGAGAAGAGAAGGCAAAGCGCGAGCAAGAAACTAGAGGATAACCTGCGCAAACATTACCCCCACACTGTGTTCACTTCCTGGACTCCGCCGAGAAGAGGCCATCACGGTAACTCACACTGTTGATTCATTTTAATTAAGTTAAGGTTCAAGTTATCTACAAGCGGACATTAACAAATTCCCATCTGCCCATAACCGTGGGAACGGCTTTCGAAAGATCAAATCCCTGCAGGGGAGTCCCAACTTAGCCCATGACAAGCTCTCACGGTCAACGAAGGAATAGACCTCCTCCCGAGACGTTCCGATCAGACTCGGTATCTCGGTTCTTCAAGACACTTCGACAGGTTAAAACAAGACTAGCAACACCGCCCGAATGTGCCGACAAATCCCGATAGGAGCTACACATATCTCGTTCTCAGGGCACACTCAGATGAGACATCCTACGAGTAAAACCAACCCTCAAGTTGCCCCGAGGTGGCCCCGCAGTCTACTCGGTCGGACCAACACTCAGAGGAGCACTGGCCCGGGGGGGTTTAAATAAGATGACCCTCGGGCTCCAGAAGCCCAAGAGAAAAAGAGGCTAGGTGGCAAATGGTAAAACCAAGGTTGGGCATTGCTGGAAAAGCTTTAATCAAGGCGAACTATCAAGGGGTTCCCATTATAACCCAACCGCGTAAGGAACGCAAAATCCGGGAACATAACACCGGTATGATGGAAACTAGGGCGGCAAGAGTGGAACAAAACACTAGGAGAGAGGCCGAGCCTTCCACCCTTTACCAAGTGTATAGATGCATTAAGATAACATGGCAATATAATGATATCCCAACAAGTAAATAAATTTTCCAACAAGGAACGGTCTCCAATCTTCACCTGCAACTAGCAACGCTATAAGAGGAGCTGAGCAAAGCGGTAACATAGCCAATCAACGGTTTGCTAGGACATGGTGGGTTAGAGGTTTGACATGGAAATTTGCGAGACTTGAAAGCAAGTGGTAGGCATCATAGCATTGGCATAGCAAAAGAGCGAGCATCTAGCAAAGCAAAGATAGTAGTGATTTCTAGGGTATGATCATCTTGCCTGCAAAGTTGTCAGAGTTGACTAGATCCTCTAAAGCAAACTCAACGGGCTCCTCGTTAGCGAACTCGTGTCCCGGCTCTACCCAAACAAGACAAACAAGCAACAAGGACACAATCAACCACGTGCAAGGATCAAACAATAGGATGTAAGGATGGTATGTTATGCGGGATGCGATGCGGGATGCATATGCAAGATTTGACAAGGGATGCATGAACCTGGCCTCAACTTGGGAATCCAAGTGTGCCACTGGAAAGATGAGATGAAATCGCTTGAAAACGATATAAAGAACGCCGGAATCGGAGTTACGGTTTGGAAATGGCAAGCAATTCAAATATGACACCGGTCTGCGATTTACAACAAGTAGCCATCTAAATGCAACAAGATGAACATGCTACAGCACACAAACATGACAACAAAATACATGGCAGAGATGAATTCAAGATGCTTAACAAAAGTCTAGCACTGAGCTACGGCCAATTCATCCATTAACAGGTTCAAACAAGCATGGCAAAAATGCATATGGTAAACAGATCTCAGACTTTGTGAAATTAACACTTGTCTGGAATTTCAGATCAGATATCACTCTTTGGAGCAACAAAACTACATGCTACATGACCTGAACATGGCAAACTAAAGCATGGCATGGGGCTACTAAAAGAGCTTAACAAAAGTCCCTTAGTGACCTTGAGCCAAAAGGGATCAGAAAATACAATTGCAAGCATGTGAACATGGCAAAAACATAATCAGATCACAGACTTAGTGAAAACTGGAGCATGCTAAAAACAGATATCAAGTAGGCATGTTTACGAGCTCGATGCACTCACTACAGAGTAAGTCATGATAACCTAAGCATACACCCATCAAGAATACACAAAATACAAGCTAGACATGGCAAGAACAATAACATAGCATGCACGGATCAACAACAACATCCTCGGCAAAATCGCTAACAAGTAGACAATCTGCCCAGATTCACGAAGTAGCAAAAGTAGAGCTCGATTGACTCAAGCTAGGGTGCTCCATAATTGCAAACAAAGACATGAATGGATACAACACTACAAGATTAACAAAACATCCTTACTGATCATCCTCAAAAGAGGCACGGATCACTAGGAAACAACATGAACATATGGCCATATGAGATAAATAGCTCAAGGACTTAGTGGAAATGCTAAGTCCCTGAAATCAGCGTTACCAAGTGCCTCACTTTGCAAGCTCGTGCTAGTCACCACACACATCACAAAAATACATGGGTTGCACCTCTGGAAAGATGGCAAAACCCTTAACAAAACATATGTAGAGCTCATGGGCATATCATGCACACAATAATCATGGCAAAAATGACAAATAACTAAATAGAGCAGCAGATCTGACAATTATCTCAAGTAGCCCTCTTCTAACAGCATTTCGGGCATCAAGATGAACTCAAATGAAAATGATGCAATGGAATGAAATGATGTACTCTCTGAGACAAACATTTTGATATGCTATATGCAAATTATTAGGGTTTCGAGCATAAAAGTCAACCCGAGAGGAAACTGGATCTGGATCTCAGATCGACCGGCACTATTGCGGCGCGCTCCCCGAAGCTCGCCGGCCGGAGTTGTAGTCGACGGCGGCCGGAGTTGGCGTGGAGGAGGCCGACGACGAGGGGAGGAGGAGGTCGGCGGGGCCGGACGTCGAGGAGGCGGCGGGCGATGGTGGGCGGCGCACGGCAGCCGGGCGGCGAGGCGCGCCGGAGCGGTGGTGCAGCGGCTCACGCTCGCTGGCGCTGAGCAAGGCGGCGGCGGGAGGTAGGAGAAGGGCGGCGGGGCGCGGGCGCCGGTTCGGGCCCTCGGGGGCCGGCTGCGGGCCGGGCGGGCCGCGGCGGTGGGAGGAGGCGGCCAGCCACGTGGCTCCTCCTGATTGGCGCGGGCGGTGGCGGCGACTTCGTCCGGCGGCGGCGGACCTGTCCGGTGGCGGCGGGGCGATTTTTAGGGTTTGGATGGGTGAGAGATCCGGATTTTCGGAGGAGGACCTATTTATAGGCCTAGAGGGAGCTAGGAGTGTCCAAATGAGGTGCGGTTTTCGGCCACGCGATCGTGATCGAACGATCTAGATGATGGAGAAGGTTTAGGTGGGTTTTGGGCCAAATTGGAGGGGTGTTGGGCTGCAACACACACGAGGCCTTTTCGGTCCCTCGGTTAACCGTTGGAGTATCAAACGAAGTCCAAATGATACAAAACTTGACAGGCGGTCTACCGGTAGTAAACCAAGGCCGCTTGGCAAGTCTCGGTCCAATCCAGAAATGTTTAAACCCCACACATGAAAGAAGGCTAGAAATGACCACCGGAGGAGAACGAAGCGCCGGAATGCAAAACGGACAACGGGGAAAATGCTCAAATGCATGAGATGAACACGTATGCAAATGCAATGCACATGATGACATGATATGAGATGCATGGCAACGACAACAACACACGGAGACAAAAACCCGAACCCGAGAAAATAAAATAACTTAAAGCCAGAAACGGCAAGAGTTGGAATACATGTTGGAAAGTCATATCCGGGGTGTTACACCCATTCTCCCGCAGACAGATTGGGAAAATCCTTTGCCTGGGTTTTGCCGTTGAAGGAGGCCAACCCTGCTCGAACAGGGACTAGATCTGCTGGAGGGAGAAATCCCTGTGTTTGCAGCTTCGCCAATCCGCTATGGGACACAGAGCACCTCTCCCACTCGCCTCTCTCTAGGTTGGAACGGGAAGAGGAGCTGGGATTGTTGGCCATGTTGGAATTGTCTTGCCTGGTGGTCTCTGAGGATTTTCTCCGCTTGGTGCCGAAAGTATCTGAGATCCCATCTCTTTAAATAGATGCTCTTCCTTGCAAGATTGGGGTGTTATTTGCAAAAAATACCCTGACTGTCCGCATTCGCTCGACATGTGGAAAACGAGGACATTAAGCGTGCAGAAGCCGTGGGGAGACATCGAATCTACGGCCGAATACACTAATTGGAAATCATTAAAGGAGGAACCCGCCTTGTAATACGGAAGACAATCTGTGTGCCGAACACCTTGCTATTGAAGATTGGTTCGGGGGCTACTGAGGGAGTCCTGGGCTAAGGGGTCCTCAGGTGTCCGACCTGTTATCTATGGGCCGGACTGATGGGTTGTGAAGATACGAAGACCGAAGACTACACCCCTGTCCCGATAAGACTCTCCTTGGCGTGGAAGGAAAGCTTGGTGAACAACTATGAAGATTCCATCTTATGTAACCGACTCTAGGTAACCCTAGATCCCCCCGGTGTCTATATAAACCGGAGGCTGTAGTCTGGAAAGGATATAATCAATACCATAGTCATACATGCTAGACTTCTAGGGTTTAGCCATTACGATCTCGTGGTAGATCAACTCCTGTAATACTCATATTCATCAAGATCAATCAAGCAGGAAGTAGGGTATTACCTCCATAGAGAGGGACCGAACCTGGGTAAAGATCGTCTCGCTTGTCTCCTGTTACCATCAACCTTAGACGCACAGTTCGAGACCCCCTACCCGAGACCCGCCGGTTTTGACACCGACAACTGCACCAGGATGCTCTGTAGCACCGAACGTCAATGTCGACCCTGCACCTTCATCTACTTCTGATGGGAATGAGTAGACGCTCTATGTCTTCAGACCTTTTTGGTCCTTACTGACAAAAGGGGGAGAAGCATATGAGTTGATAGTCTTCAAGTGGGTCCATATGGGTGGTTGCTATTTTTTTGCTAAGTGGTTACAACTCTCGTTTTTGATACATTTGGTTCTTTGGGTTGTAACACTTAAAACATGATGGGCGTCTGTCACTTTGTGATGCGATGATAAATTCCGCATGAAGTCATTCCGCAGACGTCCATTTCTCATTATGAATGTCATTATCTTTGTTATATATTTATTTGCATAATGAATTGTCTTCATAAAGTGAAGAGGATCTCCGCAATTAAAACCTGCCATGTGCATTTGCATTCAAGAGCAAACTACTTATATGCACATCTTCAGGGGGGTCCTTTTTGCTACTTATGAAGACAATGCCTTTACCCCTACAATTTCACATACTTTTATCCTCGTTGAGAACTTCAACCAGTTTGTCATCAATCATGAAAAAGGGGGAGATTGTAAATGCATCTAGTGCCACCCCTAGTTGGTTTTGGAGTATTGACGACAAACTTGGTTGAGGGACTAATGTGTTTGTGAGAATTGCAGGATAACACAGGTAGTAGTCCCTCATTGATTAGGTTTACCTACCAGAGATGACCCCTAAAAATGTGTGAAGACATTGAAGACAATGGAGGTCTGTGAAGTGATTCACATTGAATACTATGACATAAGAAAACATCGTATGAAGACTATGGAGTGCGAAGACATAGTTGTTTCGTAGTTTCCTTTTCTTGTTTGTTGAGTCATAGGAACCACCGTATTGTTAAGTGGGGTCCAAGTGAACAAAGTCAGATTGACTAAAGTGATGCTCAACCAAATCCTAAGTCTTCGAGCAAAGACAATGAGAGCAAATCTTATCCAGAGCTAGATAAGTCAGCTTTACTTGTAGCCCAAGTCAAGCTGCCACGTGCGTTTGAAATCTGACCGTTGGACACGTGTCAGTTCCTTAGTGACCCAGGGTCATTTCAGACAAATGAGGTCGGGTTCCCTCCTGGCTATAAATAGCCCACCCCCTACACCATAAATTGGTGGCTGCTCAGAGTTAGTGCACGGCCTTTGTCGTTTGAGAGCAACCCACCTCCGAAGCGTTTGAGAGAGAAATCCTTGTGAGGACAAAGCCCTAAACACCCAAAGCCAAAGAGTGTTAGGCATCACTGAAGTCTTTCTGTCGGCGTGATCTGAAGACTTGTTACACATGAGGACTATGAATCCTCCAGCCGGTTAGGCGTCGCATCCTGAGCATCCCAGAGTCATTGTGGATCGCGGTGAACAAAGTCTGTGAAGGTTTGGAAGTCTACCTTGAAGACTTACCAGAGTGATTGGGCGAGGACTATGTGTCCTTGGCTCAAGGGGAATAAGGTGAAGACGCGGTCTTCTGAGTTGAATCTCAGCCTCCCAAACCAGACGTACAGCTGTCACAGCAACTAGAACTGGTCCAACAAATCCTTGTCCTCACCAAGCAACTGGTTCTATCCTTTACCTCTCTTTACTTACAGTTTGTCTTCATGAAATCATTGCCTTCTTGCATGATCTGATTGACTTCATTGTGTGAAGACTATTGTTGTTTGGCTTCATACTATCTTCCATCCTGATCCATAGTACCTAGCTGCTAATAGTCTTCGTGCTCTCACTTCATTGCTTACTTGACTATGGCTTGTCTAGTGTAGTCTACCTTCCGCTGTATATCAATTGGTTCATTTCTACTGTTTGTCTTCAAAGCCCCCGTGTTTTGAAGACTTTCAAAAAAATCGCCTATTCACCCCCCTCTAGTCGATAACTAGAACTTTCAGTAACAAAAGTGTAGCAAGGTAGCCCAATCATTTTGAGGCAAAGGACAGGCCAAAATGGTCTCTAATGATAAGCAAAGTGTTCTTGAGGGTACACGGGAATTTATCTAGTCACTTTCATCATGCCGGCTTAATTCATGTTCGGTACTTTGATAATCTGACATGTGGGTGGACCGGTGCTTAGGTGCTATTCTTACTTGAACAAACCTCCTACTTATGATTAACCCTCCCACAAGCATCCGCAACTAACCATAGCATTAAACTTTTGGATCCAATCGGTCCCTTATGGAATAGCACATAAACTGGGGTTTAAGCTCCGATCACTCTCGCAACCCATCATCTAATTGCTACTCCACAATGCAATCCCTTAGGCCCAAATATGGTAAAGTGTAATGTAGTCGACGTTCACATGACACCACTAAGGGAATCACAACATACATACTATCAAAATATCGAATACATAGCAAGTTCACATGATTACTTACAACATGATTTCTCATGTGACCTCAAAAACAAAAGTAACTACTCACAAATGGTAAACATGCTCATGATCAGAGGGGGTATTAAATAGCATATTGGATCTGAACATATAATCTTCCACCAAATAAATCATATAGTAATCAACTACAAGATGTAATCAGCACTACTAGTCACCCACAAGCACCAATCGATAGTTCCAGTAACAAGATTGAACACAAGAGATGAACTAGGGTTTGAGATGAGATGGTGTTGTTGAAGATGTTTATGGAGATTTCCCTCCCCAAGATGGGAGAGTTGGTGGTGATGATGATGATTTCCCCCTCCGGGAGGGAAGTTCCCCTCGCGGAATCGCTCCGCCGGAGGGCAAAAGTGCTCCTACCAAAGTTCCTCCTCGAGACGGCGGTGCTACGTCTCGAAAGTCCTCTCCTTATTATTTCTAGGTCAAAATGACTTATATATAGAAGATGGGCACCGAAGGTGGGCCTGGGTGAGCACAACCCACCAGGGCGCGCCTGGGCTCCCTGGCGTGCCCAGGTGGGTTGTGCCCACCTGGTGGGCCCCCTCTGGTAGTTATTTGCTCAAATATTCCTCAAACATTCCATAAAAAATCTCCATGAAGTTTTAGCTTGTTTGGAGTTGTGTAGAATAGGTAGCCTGACGTAGCTTTTCCAAGTTCAGATTTCCAACTGCCAGAATTCTCCCTCTTTGTGTATACCTTGCATATTATGAGAGAAAAGGCATTAGAATTACTCCAAAAAGCATTATTAGTGATAAAAGAAAACATGATGCAAAATTGCCATATCATGGGACGACGAGATCGACGACGGATCCTCATTCGGGGCAGTGGATGAGGGACGTAGAGCTGTTGTGGTGGATGACATCGTCAGGGAAGAAGCTCCAGCTGGGAAACAGTGGGGTGGCGAACAGAGGAGGGTGGGGTTTCACGGCTGGAGCAGAGAGGTTATGGCGGCCTGGGATTTTGAATGGCTAAAAGGAGGTGATGGGAGGGGGAACCATGAGAGTTGTCCAAAATGTAGGGTGTGGTACAAAAGTACCCCCACCAATTTGAACTAGCGGTCCTTTTGGCTCAGGGTTAGAAGGGGGATTTCGCGTGTCGGGATTTGGCAGCTGGAGGGAGTTTTCGCGCGCGTTGTAATTTCGGGATAGCAAGGCATAGGTTGTGAAGGCACGAGTTTTGGGAGCACGATATCTGAATTTTTGGGATAACAAGGCGCGGGTTGAATTTTAGGGACAAGCCTAACATGTAATATTGTACGTACCAAATCAATTTGTAGTTCCCTCAATGAAAAAAAGGAAAAAAATAGGAATCTACTCATACCAACATTTTAGTGCACTCCAAATATCTATACTACCACTGCAATTCGAACTAAATTTGAATTTGTTTCTCTACTAGAATAGGAATCTATAATCATGATAGTTGCCAACTTAAACCATCATTCGTATATTATCTTAACAACACACCACATGATTACTATAGAGATAGATACTCCCTCCGTCTGGAAATACTTTTCATCAAAATGGATAAAAGGGGACGTATCTAGACATATTTTAGTTCTAGATACATCTCTTTTTATCCATTTTGATGACAAGTATTTTCGGACGGAGGGAGTATGAACTATGTGTACTATGTGAAATTGAATTCAAAATTTTGAATACACTTGATGATGATTCCAAATAATAGTACATTTGATGTACTAACTAGATCTTCATAATCTAAACCACATTTCATACATACACCATGTTTATCACATAAAGTATAGTGCCCCGCCCCCTACATTATGCCAAGTATTTAGCCCTGAGCTGCAAGAGCCACACATTATATATATTATATGTAGTATATATTATATGTAGTATAACATGTTCATAACCACACCATGCGTATCACCATTATATATATTCATGCATGCGCAGGTTAAATACACTACGATATCTTCTTCAAATATCTGAATCCACATTTTTATAATGAATTATGATCTCTGTTCGTCTTTTACACCCACACAACCCTCTTCTCTTTGTAGCTAGGGCTAACTTTCTATCGTGCATGCAAACGCCCGCCCCCCTCTCACCCTCCCTCAGTGTCCCCTACATCATGCACATTCATTATTTCTCTTTAGGTCGTTCACCCATAGTGTGTGTAGGGCCCCCGGCTCCTTCTTTCCGGCACACACCGATCGATATACCTCTCTAGCCAAGTGCACCGACCACAAACACACACTTTCCCTCTTCTCTTCTCACCGTCATGCTCCCTATGTCCAATACGGTTCCATGCAGGTGCACACTCCCGCCCCTCTTTTCATCGATCTCATACTCGCACACTCCCCTCTCGATATAGTAGGCCTCTCGCACCACCTCCTAGTCACACCCCTCTCCCCTGTCCGTCTCTCCAGACCTTATTTGCTTCTAACACATGCATGCATGTACACCTACCGATCTCCCTACATATAGCTAGGTCGACTATAAGTCTTTTTCCCCACGCACCGATCAATGTACCTCACTAGTTATGTCTCTCCCTTTCTCTGACACACAACGATTGATCTTCCTATGTAGTCACGTCTGCTTACCACAACCATATCGTCCCCCCTGATCATCCTTTGATACCTCCCGACCCGTCTGTCACACGCACGTGCATAGATAGGCAGACATCCCCTCCCTTATTGATATTGCACTCATACCCTCCGTTTGTCTAGCAGGCCTCTCCCACCATTTGTGCGAAGCAACTCCAGCACCAACCCTCCGACACTCTACCTTCGTCTCTCTCGCAACCTTATTCCTCTTCTACACATATGCATGGATGCCGATTGATCTCCCTCAATACAAAGCTAGGTCTCTCTCCTTCTCCACACATATACTAGTCGATCTACCTCTCTATAGTTAGGTCTCTACCCCTCTCCCCCCACACACACACCGATAATCGAATGTTGTTGGTAGGTATCCGTGCCATGGAGACAAACTACACATCTGCCCTCTCACATTCCAGTAGGCTAACCAACCTGATGTTGTCAAACACAAATTCGATGGCACTCTTTACTGATCCCACACCCACACACTTCATCCCTGTTTTTGATTCTATCGATATCTCACGCCGATGACCCCTCCACTCTCTTCTCGTGGATCGCTCCCTCTATATATGATATATGCATGATTCTGTTTCACACACATTGCATATGCTACATTTTTTTGTTTGAAATATCATCGACACATTGCCTCTATTTCGCACAAACCATCTCTCTCACACCCACCCACGTACGTACCTCACATAAGGCAGCGGTGGCCTCTCTCTCTCACCGTTAGTCACTGATCCGGTCGCATCCAGTCCGCCGGTGGAAAGGGAGAATGTGCATTGTTTCTCCGTTCTACGACGTCGATGCAACACGTCCCAATATGCGGTACCCGTCATTCTCTCTGACCAAGCTCCGGTGCGGTAGGGACTTTGTCACTTGCTCGCTGCCGTCATATGGGCAAATCTCGGCCGCCGACGCCCTCATAGTTACATCCCGACGACCCTCCGGTACAGCTTCCTCTAGCCTTGCTCCACTGCACATCTTCCCACATTGCTGCATGTCAAAATTCTTGCATGTGAATATTCCCTAGTTCTTTTCCTAAAACGTAGCTCGGCCGGCGTACTTTCCATTTTGCAATCTCGTCCTCACACCATTTTACATAAACAATTGTGCTGCTATCTTCTCTTAGGACAAGGAATGCGCTTCTTTTTTGTCGATGTATGTGTCATCAACTGTTATTGGCCAGTAATTGTTTCCTTTCTACTTCATTTTTGCAAACAGGGCTATCCATTAAACCTCGTTGGTATTGCGACCTTTGGGTGAACTGCACAAATCACTTTTTTTATTAAGAGTGTCTTGTGCAGTTCTATTAAATGTCACACAGACAACGTCTCTACATATCAGTGTGACTACACAAAGGGAGATTGGTTTTGCTATCCTCCTCATCCAACTCCGAACCTAATCTTCTCCAATAAGTGGTTGGTTTTCTGAGAGATTGCAAAGGTGACCGGCTTCTACTTGTGTGTGTATGTTTGATGTCTACTACGCAATTTTATCCTTGTAGATGTTGTTGGGCCTCCAAGTGCAGAGTTTTGTTGGACAGTAGCAATTTTCCCTCAAGTAGGTGACCTAAGCTTAATCAATCCATGGGAGGCGTAGGATGAAGATGGGCTCTCTCAAACAACCCTGCAACCAAATAACAAAGAGTCTCATGTGTCCCCAACACACCCAATACAATGGTAAATTGTATAGGTGCACTAGTTCAGCGAAGAGATGGTGATAAAATTGCAATATGACTGGTAGATATAGCTTTTCGTAATCAAAAAATTATAAAAACAGCAAGGTAGCAAGTAACAAAAGTGAGCAAAAACGGTATCGCAAAGCTTCGAAACAAGGCCTAGGGTTCATAGTTTCACTAGTGCAAGTTCTCTCAACAATGATAACATAATTAGATCATATAACAATCCCTCAACATGCAGCAAAGAGTCACTCCAAAGTCACTAATAGCGGAGAACAAACAAAGAGATTATAGTAGGGTATGAAACCACCTCAAAGTTATTCTTTCTAATCGATCTATTGGGCTATTCCTATAAGTGTCACAAACAGCCCTAGAGTTCGTACTAAAATAACACCTTAAGACACACATCAACCAAAACCCTAATGTCACCTAGATACAATCACTAGCATGACCCTAATATCACCATCTTCATATCTCAAAACAATCATAAGGAATCAAACTTCTCATAGTATTCAATGCACTTTATATGAAAGTTTTTATTCTATCCCTGTTGGATGCCTATCATATTACCATGCTGTTTAGAAACTCTTAAAATAATATAAGTGAAGCATGAGATTTCATCAATTTCTACAAAATAAAACTACCCTCGTTCTCTAAAAAGATATAAGTGGAGCACTAGAGCAAATAACAAACTACTCCAAAAGATATAAGTGAAGATCAGCGAGTAGTTGAATAATTTTGTAACTATGTGAAGACTCTCTAACATTTAAGAATTTCAGATCTTGGGATATTATTCAAACAGCAAGCAAAACAAAATAAAATAAAATGACACTCTAAGCAAAACACAAATCATGTGGTGAATAAAAATATAGCTCCAAGTAAGGTTACCGATGAACGAAGACGAAAGAGGGCATGCCATCCAGGGCATCCCCAAGTTTAGGCTCTTGGTTGTCCTCGAATATTACCTTGGAGTTCCTTGTGAATCCCAAAGCTTAGGCTCTTGCCACTCCTTATTCCATAGTCCATAGAAAATTTACCCAAAACGTGAAAACGTCACAACACAAAACTTAACAGAAAACTCGTAAGCTCGGTTAGTATAATAAAGCAAATCACCACTTAGGTAATGTGAAGAAAAGATTCATAATTTTTCTCACTTGATGCCTACTGTACCTATTATTTCTACAATTTATATTAAGCAATATAAGCCATAGAAACTAGAAAACAACCAAACTATGCACCGAAAACAGAATCTATCAAAAACAGGACATTATGTAGTAATCTGTAACTCTCGAGTACTTATGTAACTCCAAAAATTATAAAAAATGAGGACAGCCTAAGAAATTTGATTATTATTTTTCTGCAAAAAGAATCAGTATTTTATCTCGCTTTTGTTAAAATTGAGAATTGTTTTCCTGAGCACAAAAGTTTCTGTTTTTCAGCAAGATCAAATCAACTATCACCATAGACCATCCTAAAGGTCTTCCTTGGCACTTTATTGAAACAAAATATATAAAACATGATTGCTACAGTAGCATAATCATGTGAACACACAAAAATAGTAGGGGTAAATATTGGGTTGTCTCCCAAAAAGCGCTTTTCTTTATTGCCTTTCTTGTTAGGCATGCTGATTTCAATGATGCTCACGTAAAAGATAAGAATTGAAACATAACGGGAGCATCATGAAGCATATGACAAACACATTTAAGTCTAACCCACTTCCTATGCATAGGGATTTTGTGAGCGAACAATTCATGGGAACAAGAATCATCTAGTATACGAAGGTAAAGCAAGAAAAACTTCAAGAGTTTCAACATGTAGAGAGGAAACTTGATATTATTAAAACTCCTACAATCATATATTACTCCCTCACAATAATTTTCAGTAGCAGCATGAATGAATTCAACAATAGAACTATCAAATAAAAGCATTATTTTCATGATGGACAAGCATAGAAATTTTACTACTCTCCCCATAAGCAGAATTCTTCTCATTCATGGTAGTGGGAGAAAATTGAATAAAATAACTATCATGTGAGGCATAATCCAATTGAAAATTAAAATTGTGATGACAAGTTTCATGGTTATCATTATTCTTTATAGCATACATGTCATCACAATAATCATCATAGATAGCAACTTTGCTCTCATAATCAATTGGAACCTCTTCCGAAATGGTGGATTCATTACTAAATAAAGTCATGACCTCTCAAAATCCACTTTTATCATTAAAATAAGATTGAACACCCTCCAAAATAGTGGGACCACTACTTCCTAAAGTTGACACTCTTCCAAAACCCACTTTCATAAATATTGCAATCATCAAAAATAGGAGGCATGCTATCATCATTATAAATTTGCTCATCAAAACTAGGAGGATTAAAAATATCATCTTCATTAAACATATCATCCCCAAGCTGGGGCCTTTGCATCACAAGAATAATCACTCTCATCATTAATAATATGAACAACACTAGTAGTATATCAATTATTATCACAACTTTCTAAGTTGGTGCCAAAAAGATTTTCAAGATTATAACAAGTATCATTACTTTCCCAATCATAATTGTCGTAATGAGTAATAGGCATAACAATAATAGGAGCAACATCATTTGGGCGGGATACCTTTTTACCTTTCCTTCTTCAACTTTGCTTTTTCTTCTTCACATCATGTGTGGGTTTTATCACCCTTTTGGATTTCCTTACTGATGAGATTGGTTGAATAAAAAGCTCCTCCTCGTTACTTGATTCATCATAACAGAAAATAGGAGGATAATGGGAAACCTCTTCCCTTTAATTAGTATTATCTTCATCTTCTATTTGTTTTCTTGTCTTTAAGTAATTGGCGATATATGGATTCTCAATGCAATTCACTGCACAATACATATAAATTTCCTCTAGATCAAAATCAAGAACTCTCTCAAAATAATATTATGGAGTACCCTTAGTTATACATTTCATTTCTTCAAATCTCAAAAGCAAACTAAGTTCATTATGATCTGCAAGGGTAATCAAGTCATCACAATTTTTGGACATGATTCGATCATGAAAGAATTTGCATTGAAGATTTAGATGACCATGTCCATTGCAAAGTTCACAAGGATGGCTAAAAGTATTAAATTTTTTAGCACAAACATCTAGCCTCTCTTGCAAACATTTAGTTTCTAAATGCTATGCCTCAAGCAAAATCTATATTCCCTATTTGGTATGTAACAGCAAACTCTATGCACTCCACAAAAATTGACATGCTTATAAGAAACATTTTTATCATGACTAGTTCAAAGAATTCATGCTAACAGCATTGCAATCATACTCATCATTCAAAGATTGTATGTCAAATATTTTATTGCATTCTTCCTCTAGCAATTGAGCACAATTTTCCTTTCCATCATTTTCACGAAAGACATTAAAAAGATGAAGCATATGAGGTAACCTCAATTCCGTTTGTAGTTTTCTTTTATAGACTAAACTAGTGATAAAACAAGAAACTAAAAGATTCGATTGCAAGATTTAAAGATATACCTTCAAGCACTAACCTCCCCGGCAACGGCGCCAGAAAAGAGATTGATGTTGTCTACTACGCAACTTTATTCTTGTAGACGTTGTTGGGCCACCAAGTGCAGAATTTTGTAGGACAGTAGCAAATTTCCCTCAAGTGGATGACCTAAGGTTTATCAATCCATGGTAGGCGTAGGATGAAGATGGTCTCTCTCAAACAACCCTGCAACAAAATAACAAAGAGTCTCTTGTGTCCCCAACACACCCAATAAAATGGTAAATTGTGTAGGTGCACTAGTTCGGCGAAGAGATGGTGATACAAGTGAAATATGGATGGTAGATATTGGTTTTTTTAATCTGAAAATATAAAAACAACAAGGTAGCAAGTAACAAAACTGAGTGAAAACCGGGTTCATACTTTCACTAGTGCAGGTTCTCTCAACAATGCTAACATAATTAGATCATATAATCCCTCAACATGCAACCAAGAGTCACTCCAAAGTCACTAATAGCGGAGAACAAACAAAGAGATTATTGTAGGGTTAGAAACTACCACAAAGTTATTGTTTCTGATCGAACTATTGGGCTATTCCAATAAGTGTCACAAACAGCCCTGGAGGTCGTACTAAAATAACACCTTAAGACAAACATCAACCAAAACCCTAATGTCACCTAGATACTCCTATGTCACCAGAAGTATCCGCGGGTTTGATTATACGATATGCATCACACAATCTCAGATTCATCTATTCAAACCAATCCAAAGAACTTCAAAGAGTGCCACAAAGTTTCTACCGGAGAGTAAAGACGAAAATGTGTGCCAACCCTATGCATAAGTTCACAAGGTCACAAAACCCGAATATGCCATTGTCACCATAGATAAGCACATGCAATACATACATCAAGTGTTCTCAAATCCTTAAAGACTCAATCTGATAAGATAACTTCAAAGGGAAAACTCAATCCATTACAAGAAGGTAGACGGGGAGAAACATCATAAGATCCAACTATAATAGCAAAGCTCGCGGTACATCAAGACCGTGCCAAATCAAGAACATGGGAGAGAGATATCAAACACATAGCTACTGGTACATACCCTCAGCCCCGAGGGTGAACAACTCCCTCCTCGCCATGGAGAGTGACGGGATGATGAAGATGGCCACCGGTGATGAATCCCCCCTACGGCAGGGTGCCGGAACAGGGCCTTGATTGGTTTTTTGTGGCTATAGAGGCTTGCGGCGGCGGAACTCCAGATCTAGGTTCTGTTCGGGGTTTTTGGGATTTATAAGAGGTGTTGGCGTCGGGAACAAGTCAAGGGGGGCCACGAGGAGCCCACAAGGATGGAAAGGTGCGCCCTAGGGGGGTGGGGCGCCCTCCACCCTTGTGGACGCCTCGTGGCTCTTCTCCGATATCTTTCGTTCCAGTATTTTTTTAAAATTTTCCAAAAATAATGTCCGTAAATTTTCAGGTCAACTGGACTCCGTTTGATATTCCTTTTCTGTGAAACTCAAAAACAAGGGAAAACAGAAACTGGCACTGGGCTCTAGGTTAATAGGTTAGTCCCAAAAGTCATATAAAATAGCATATACATGCATATAAACCTTCTAGGATGGATAATATAATAGCATGGAACAATAAAAAATTATAGATACGTTGGAGATGTATTAATGTTTCATCAACTACTACTGGTGCTACTATTAATGTAATCACACTTGTTCAATATCTTTGCAAACAGGGATGCTCATCTCGATTTTACTGGACCCGCACAAAATGATTGGATGGTCCATGTCCACCATAGAATCCTTTCTTGGCTAAAGTGTCTTGTTCCGTTCCACAGAGCGGCGTGAAACTAGCTGCCAACAAATAAACACCAGGAAATGGAACCATGCCTGTGGACATCATCCTTCAATTTATTATTTTTCTTTATTTGTACACATTCTCACAACTTCGTATTCAGTTTTGATGTAAATATTGACGCTGATCCGCGAATCATTGAGATGCATTATCACGCATGTTAGTTTCCTTTGTATTTGATGGATTGTTGTAACAAGACAACTTTGGATGCAAGAGGACACATGAAAGCAAAGTTGATATCTTTGTAGCATTACAACACAATTTCATTATGCTGGAAAATTATGTGTACATATAAACATATCCTGGAAGCTTGATAGCAATGCCACAAATCATTCAAACTTCCATTCGTCCATATGTGGGACAGCCAGAATCTGGGTCCAGGTGCCATGCACCAATATTGAGTGCACAACCACTAGTGAGATTCATCTCGCTCGTTGTGCCGCAGTAATAATGACTAATGAGCAGTCAAATCATAGAGCCCGACATTTCCTGTAGTACTAGGCAAAGTTGCTCGGGCGAAGCAACCATCATTTCACTCTTCGTTAAATGCGCTCATACTCCAATATTCCAAGAGTAAGTTCATCGGACGAAGCGACCATAAGTACATGGTGCCAATGGTTGGTGAGATTTGTTAATCGAGCCCCGTATGTGTGTTGTTTGATTCATAGGATTGTTCCAAGGGTTTTTTTATTCAAAGGATTCTCAAAGGAAATTTTGAGGATTCTAATCCTTAGGATTTTTTTCCTATGTGTGTTGTTTGATTCGTAGGATTGTAAACCGGAAAGACGGTGGGAGAAGAGAAGCGGGCAACATTATGTGAGAGAGGATGGACAACCGTATAGTGCAGTGGTTTTTTAGAGCTCAAGGACAAACGACGCAGGAAATTCAGATTCCCCTACAATCTTGGTCAGTTACAATCGCACACGCTTCTTTTCCGTCGCCTCTGGAAACTGATGCGCTCACTCGACCAGGATTGCGTTGTGATTGGCCGGAACCCCAGGCATGCGGATCGCACGTGTGCACCGTAGGATGCACCGCGATCAAATGGCAATCCACGTCCTTCTCATGACACCCGTGTAGATGTAGCTTGGTTTCTTATGTACTCCCTCCATATTTACTTACTCCGCATATTAGTTTTGGTCAAAGTCAAACTTTGTAAACTTTGGCAAAGTTTTTATAGAAAAAATATTAACATATACAATAACAAATGAATACCATTAGATTCATTACTGAATACACTTTCCCATCATATATATATGCTATTGTAAATGTTTATATTTTTCTATAAACTTCATCAAACTTTATAAAGTTTGACTTAAGTCAAATCTAATATGTAGAGTAAATAAAAATGGAGGGAGTATATGGGCTAATAAATGTCTAGAGAATGCATGGAAAAGTGCCAAATTAGCGCAAGATGCTTCCTCCGTCGAGGTGCATAAGTGACCTTACGAGAAACTCGACCCACTCATGGCACGCCTGTCGCGTTTGGTCCGCCGGTCAGAGTGCTTCCTATTGTCATATCACTATTCTTTTTAGATATAAAACAAAAGGGACTAAGTGTGAGCAAACCGTCCTCAATCGACGACAAAATCGCCTGTCGAACGCACTTTGAGAGAGATGAGGAGCAAGAAGCGATACAGGTTGGTTGTG
Organism: Triticum dicoccoides; assembly: GCF_002162155.2. NCBI lineage: Eukaryota > Viridiplantae > Streptophyta > Magnoliopsida > Poales > Poaceae > Triticum > Triticum dicoccoides. The sequence goes on along the minus strand of NC_041388.1, from coordinate 469,170,215 downwards.
TCATGCAAGAAAATGGCCGGTCTCATGTTTTAAAACTTGTTTTACTATAGTAAAGTAGATGTAGTGTAGACGTAGATGCAGATGTAGATTTACGTATAGACATGTAGAGATAAGTGAGAATCACCAATAGTCACCAACATATGCCTAGTACGTGGACGAATCACCCGCAAAAAAACGAGTGCGTGCATGAAGAGAAGAGTTGCACGCACAGATGCACATACTCTGTGCCTCATTCCCTAACACACACACACGTGTGTACATGGTGGGGCTCATTTCTGGACAAAGGTGCAGCTCACGTGATAATTTGACGCGTGTAGTAGTTGTTAACTTAGTGTAGGGTCGGGAACCACGCGTGAACGGAGCAAAGTTCGACCATGACGCGGTGGCATGTTTGTTTATATTTTTTTTTCTTCAATGGCACATACGAAGTTTTTTCTTGAATGGCATGTGAATCATGCACGTAATCAATGACGGAGCATGGGATGGGATGGTAGCCATGGGCATGGTCGGCCCTATTTGGAGACTACTACACAAGTACTTTGATGTACATTTAAAAAAAACTACTACTTTGATGTGTCTTGTCAACTCACAGAACGATGAGAAGCTTGCTTACTACGCCCTCTACATAGCCCATACTTATTGTACTAGTAGTTGGTGTACGGGAGCACCTAATATTTCCCTGTTCGGACCAATCCCAAGCTGGCTTCTCACCTTCTTGGCCAACCAAAAGCCCTCCCCCCTCCCGCGCGTGCTTCCCGCCCGGCGCCACCAGAACCCGCCACTCCACATTGATGGCAAGTCAGGGCGACACGACCTCTCACCGCTTCCACCATTAAAGTGGTGCACCGGCCGAGGGCGCTGCACGCCCAAAATTTTAGACTACTCATAGCGGGTAGTAACTGTAGAGCAAGCACAATAAGGTGACAGAAGCAGGCTATAAGGATTTAAATATAGTATTTGTGCTTAGTTGCACCACTTTATAATGTGATCTATTCTAGCATTTGCATGAGCATGATAATAGGAAACCTACACATGCATTCTTCGGGAATGAGCTTGTCCAAGGACAAAAGCTATGCATGTGGTCTATATTTTTGTTTGTCGGAAAATTTATTAAGTCATTAATTAATAATTAACGGACGCCTTAATTTCTCAGCCGTTTCCGATTCTTTTGGATAGCCGGGCTATTATTGACTTGGACGTGGGGTTTGGGCCAAAGGCCTACTACTGTATTATACTTGCTCTTAATCGCACGACCGACCTGAAAGGCTCTACCCTAGCCGCCGTTGTATCATATGGTTTTGCACCGTTCCAGATCATAGCGCCGCCACACAAGTCTTCTCCATCCGGAGTGCACTCGAGCGACTGCTGCCAGCGAAGACTTCCTCAACAACAACCTTCTTCCCCGACCTTGGTAACCTCTTCATTAACGACATGAGTGACAACATCAACCATGCGGTTCTGCTCCCGCTGCACAGTATGTGATTCTATCCTCCTGGTTTAGTCCGCATCATTACTTTGATCTTTGCAATTGTCGTCATGATCTATTTACTGTTGATTTGGATTAAATCTCATAGTAAATTGCTCATATATTCAACAATCCAATCCAAAAACCTAATTATAGGCAATTTACTCCGAGTGGTTTTGTTGTGCTTTTGAAGCCGCCTACCTTTAAGGGGGTGCAATATAAAAGGTGGCGCACAAGAGCAGTATACTGGTTTCAGATCATGTACTGCTATGATGCCACTAAAGGCAAGCCTGAGGGCAATCTTAATCCTGCACAGTAGGAAGCTTTTAAGAACATGGATACCCTCTTCAAAGCAGCCCTTCTGAGTGTTCTTTACAATTCCATTATGGATTCATATATGTCATTTGACAGTGGCGAAGACATGTGCACTGCGCTCGAGGCCCATTTGGGGCCTCGGGCGCTAGCAGCGAGTTGTATGTCATGGAGCAATTCTATGACTACAAGATGACTGATGAGCACTGTTTTGTTCAGTAGGCTCATGAGATACAGTTAGTCGGTAAGGAACTTGAGTACTTTAAGTGTGTTTTGCCGGACAAATTTTTTGCTGGGACCATCACTGCCAAGATTCCACCTTCATGGAACAATTTTCCTACTTCACTGAAAAACAAGAGACATGAGTTTTCTGTTTCAAATCTCATTAGCACTCTTGATTTTGAAGAGAAGGCAAGAGGGAGCTTCTAGTGCCCACATGGTACACGAGACACACTTGCTCAAGTCAAGGAGGGAGCTTCTAGTGCCCACATGGTACACGAGAAGAACTTCTAGCCCAACAAGCCCCAAACCAACAAGAACAAACCTTAGGGGAAAGGCAAGTTTGATGCATAAAACAAGCCGTCACATTCTACCAACTTCAAGAAGAATTCTCATCAAATGGGGAAGGGACAAAAACCTCAATTTTGGTAGCACGACATAGAATTATAAGGCTGCATCTACCTGCTATCAGCTAACCTCATGGTGCTCCAGGTATTCCTACATTCGTAACTAGGTACAATGACCACCGCAAGATGAAATAAGCTTATTCGTACGTTGACATGCTAATTGCAGTGAGGAACGATCATGTCATGTCTGGAGGAGCAAACAAGCAGTGGAGCAAAAGGTGGAAATCAACTAACGATATATAATCTTCCTCTGGAAGTTCAGTAACCCCTTCGTCCAGATGATCATGTTTTGTCATGCTGAGCTATTGATATGTGCTACTGTTTTGCAACACTGTTTAAGTATAGCTATTGTTTTCCTATCTTTTCAGATTCAGGACAATTAAGATGATTTCAGGGGAACTGCACAATATGGTCTAATGTTAAGTCATCTCTATTGCCTCCTGTGTTTGCTGCAAATGTGTCGGCACCAATTGCAAGATGAGGCACCCAGCTAGCTGTGGAGTTGCCAACATGCTCAAAGTGCTCGCAACATTGAGAAGAAACAAGCATGCCCAGGAAATTAATGCATGCGTACGGAGGCCCATTGCTCAGAGAAGCATCGATTGTTTTTCTTTATTTCTACACCTTCTCACAACTTTTTATTGGTTATAGTATGGTTAATCATTGATATGCATAAACATGCTGCAATTTTGTGCTTGTGAATGTTAGTATGTATACTGTATCTTCTGAAGCTTAGTTTAATGTTGTTGACTAGCCGATGAACCTTTACAATCTAGTAAGTATATTGAGGCCTGTTATTTGACACCTCATCTTGCTGCACTACAACCAGTGTGAGTGTTTGCATGCAGTACCGCATCCTCTAATTTGGTGGATGCCAAGCCGGCCAGAGAAGGAGCTATAAGCTGGAGGCGTATCTTTTTTTCTTTCGAATGGGGAATAAGCTGGAGAGCTGGAGAGTGTCTCTAATGGGCTGCCTCGAGTACAAGGCCATTCAGTATGAAACACGGGCAGCCGACTAGGTTGGTACAGAAGGCTAAGCATCTTAAGCCCATTTGTTTTTGTTTTTGTGAGGAAAAGCCCATATTTCTTGAAGAGGGACGATCCCAGAAAAACCCTTCTTCCTCGTCGCCTCCACTACCTATAGCTCGCTGGACTCTCCCGCTTCCGTCTCACCCCCAATTCCCCTCGCTCCCCATCTTACTCACTGGTACAAAAAACCACGCTAACCTTCTTCCTCACTCGTACAAAAAATGTCTGCTCCTCTTCTTCCTCGCTCCTACAGAAAACTCCAGCCATCCTTCTTCCCCACTCGCATTGCCACTAGTCTCGTCTCTCGCTACTCTGCTCAAACCCATGAGCTCGGTGCGACACCCGCAAGGAAAATGGAGTCGGCTGGCCCCAGCTCCAAGAAGATGAGGCTCTCACCAGTGGCGACGCCAGTTGTAGATCCCTCACCCAGCAGCGCAGGGAGAAGTGGCGAGCCCCCCACCCGGATCTGATGAACCCGTATAACCTCTGGTGGACTACATCAGCAATCTCCCGAACGACATCCTTTGGGAGATCATCTTCCTTCTCCCCACCAAGGATGGCTGCTGCACACAAGTCCTCGCATCTCGGTGGCGCACTCTTTGGCGCACCGTGCCTCTTAATCTCAACTATCGTCAGATATATGTCCTTCCTGAATTTGATCTCCTCAGAGCCATCATCTCCTCCCACCAGGACCCCGTTCAAGGCCTCTGCATCCCGACCTGCCACCTGCTATCGATACCCTGCACGATGGACGCGTGGCTGACATCAACTGAATTCGAAAAACTCTAGTAGCTTGAGTTCTATCATTACTATGAAAAATATTTACCGCGATATGAACTCCATGTATTTGTGCACACACCACCGTTGTCCATCTCGTGGTTTTCCTTGTCTCTCCACACCGTCACCATAGCCCGGTGCCATCTACCAGACAATGTGGTAGTAATGATTCGACTCCCACTGCTAAAAAGACTTTTGCTTGTGGTGGTTGATCTGTCGAAGGCCTCACTACACAGCATCAACCAATCCGGCAGCCCTGCCCTGGAGCACTTGCTACTTGTTTTTGGATTACAAATCCATATCCAATGTTTCCAAATAAAGTTGCCTCACCTTAAAAGCATTGTAATTTATTTTGAAGGACAACAGCTAATCATCGAAGATGCCCCTTCACTTCAAAGGTTGCCCCTTCATTATTGTTATTAACCTTCGCAAATAACTATCGTCTCTGCGCCTAAACTTGAGGCCTTGGATGTAATTTGTGATCCGTTTTGACATCACGACATGGTGTTTGGCTCCACACTTATTAGGTATTGTATATTATCATCTACACTTTTGTAATCACAAGCTGCATTTTTCATTTGTGCGCATAAGTTTTCTATCATCTTGGAGTACACTTTGGATACTAATATTATGTTATATGCCCAATGAAGAGTTCGTCCATCGATAGCCTATCAATGGTGTTGGATTCTGTCAAGATCTTATAATCAGGAAAACAGAAACTTCGTCACATTCTTCCTTTTGAATGCGAGGTTACTATTGTCCATGAGGCTTAAGTTTTTCAACAAGAAATTTCTCACGGATGGATATGTTGAATAGCAAAAAAAGAAGATTGAGGTCAACAGATGGGCTTTTCAACATGCTCGACTTCTATTAACAACAACTTGCCATCATATGCGAGTAAACTTTTTTGCACAGGATGTTGATTTTATGGATCTGACCATCCCATTTGTTTGTGACTGCCAAAAACAGTGGTTGGGTTAGATGTTATTGCCATGCATGTTCAGTCTGGGTTTGGTCTAAACCTGATGAACAATTTACACTCGTGCTTTTGTACAGTTTGTAATCTGGGTTTCAACTAGGCTGTGACTGTCACATTTTGTTTAAAATAAGCCAAATGGCTTGCCATTTGTTTAATTAAGAGAGACATATTGTAACAAATCCCAACCAAGGGAAATAACATCACTCTCGCCGGCTGCTTGAGCTCACTTTGCACTACAGAACCCAAGTGATTGGCCCCCACCAGCAACCACAAACCTATTTTGAACTAGCACACCAAATGGGCTATAAATTTTCATAAGAAACGCTGCATGGCCTTGACGGATTTGGATTTTGACATTTGGGACCCATGAGGAAAAAGCCTATCCAAGGTGGTGTCGACTTACTAGTCAACAAACGATTCTGCCTACCAACTGTTGGTTTGACATCCAACATTTGTCATGTATCTTCTATCTCTTGTCTTCTTACTCCAGCCGCCCAAACAAAACCACGCTGTCGGTTCCGCCTGCTCCCGCCTCCCACGGCTGGCTGTGCCTCCGACGCCCTACCGTACCCTCAAATGTTGGCCAGTCCATTTGTCGGTGTGGAACGAAACCTTTGGGATCACAAGAATCCCTACTACGGTTGCCGGGGTGCAGGGTTGCGAGGAGAGCAGGGCTAGTAGATAGCACAAGGATCGTTTACCCAGGTTCGGGCCACGAGGATGCGTAAAACCCTAGTCCTTCTTTGTTGGGTGTATTTTTGAGAGCTCGTGAGCTCTCGAACTAGCTGTGGTCAGTGTGTGGTTCCATAGAGCCGAATCCCTCTCCTCGTCGCCTCGGGCCTCCTTTTATAGGAAAAAGGGGTTGCCATAGTGACACACAGGAGGTGGAAAGGTCAACAATGGCACGAGGTTATCCCTCGTATTACAGGAAAATGTGCATTTAATGCATCGCTTAGGTGTCCTCTTACTTTATTGGGGACGGGGGCGAGGCCCATCCCGTCCGTCGCTGCTCCTCCTCACTTCGACACGCGCTTCGGCCGGGGATGCGTGCGGTGCCATGTAGGAAGGCAGGCAGCTGAGTTGGCACGGTGGTGCAGCCTTCACGAAGATCTGAATGCCGCCACGCAGGCGCTTGATGAGTTGGCCTGGGAGCTGCCTGTTGCCACGCAGGTTCCCGCCCAGCTGGTTGGGCTGGCAGCTGCATGTGAACGGCGATGGAAGCTTGGTTGACGTGGGCTTGGCGGTGGCCTTGCCGGCATCTTTGGCGAGAGCCTTGCCGGGTGGCCCGGCAAGGGTCTCACCGTGGCGTGTTGTCATCCCCGGCAAGGATCTTGCCGGGGGTCTGGTGGCCTTCCTTAGCAAGGATCTTGCCGAGAATCGTCGTCTTCTAATCTGATCTTGAATATGTCTTCACAAAGATCTATATGCCACCACAGGGGTGCCTTCCCGAGTACTGGCCCCACACTGATGATGGCACTGGGGGCCGTGGGCTCAAGGGTGGCTCGCTTTGTTGGTGCGGGGCGAGCTGTCCCGACAAGAGTCTTGCCGGGGCCGTGAGGCCACCCAGCAAGGGTCATGCCGGGGGAACTTGCTTCGCCCCTCTGCTCTTTGTGGTATTGGCCTTGGCGTTGCTTTGATTGCCTTGGGCTTCGATCTTACCTTGGATCACCTCCCTTGTTCTGCTTGGTGTGGTCGTGGGCGCGGCTCTGACTGCCCGTGCACAGGAAAAGGGGTACAAAGATGCGCCCCTATTTTTGTACACCGATAGGAGCCCCCGGGCCTGGGCCACACATAAGCACGACGTGTTGTTGGGCCAGGCCCAAAACGGTGCCCGGGCAGGTGGGGCGGTTTTTACCATGGTAAGATTATCCGCGTGCTCCGCCTCCCACGACCCGCGCGCGTCGCGCAGCGTGGAGGGGTGTGCATGACGTGGGTGGCATGCATGGGACGGTTTCCACACGCATGCGTCACATCGCAGCAAAGAGGCGGCTGACGTCTTCCCCGTAAAAAGAGGGAGGTGTGGAGGCGCGGCTCATTTATTGAGCGGGGTCGGGGTGCGGTCTTCAAGGCGTCCACTCCGCACGATCACGGGGTGGGGAGAGGTCGCCTCACCCATCCCCTCAGTTCTGCATGTCTGCCACACGTCTTTGTGGTGGCAAACGGTGGAGGCGAGAAACCGGGCCGCCGCTGGTTGGGCGGCGAGTTGGTCCTGATTCCCTGCGCCTCCGGTGTCTGGATTGGCCAAGCGGGGCGGCCGAGCCTCAACCCCGTTCCTTTATAAAGAGGAGAAAGGGGGAAACGTCACCCCACATTCTTCCATCTTCTATCTCCTTCTGCTTCTTCTCCTTCCTCTCATCCGCCATGGAGAAAGGGAACCCTGCTCCTTCGACGGTGGCGGCGAGGGTCGCCGCTCAACAGTGCGTCCCTCCCCCTCCTGAACTCGTGGTGGTGGAACCGACCACGAGGGGAAGGGGGAGGGGGCGAGGCCATGGGCGAGGCCGGGGCAGAGGTCGTAGCGCTCGGGGAAGAGGAGGACGGGGCAGCGCACCGGCCTCGCCCTGCCAATGATGCCCTTCCCGATGGAGGGCCACGTTGAAGACCAGCCTTGCGAGTTCTTCATCAAGCTCCGCCGGCCCCCGCGTCTTCGTCTTCGTCTTCCCACTCCGTTCACTCGGGTGATGGAGCGTGCCCTGCCCCAGACCCTCAGGTTGCACATGAGGGGCTGCGGGAACGGGGGCACGCGGGTCGACGTCGACTTCCCGGCTCCTCGAGTTATGTATCTCCGCCGTGGATGGAAGACATTCGCCCGCATCCACAGCCTGATGGCGGGGCTCGTCCTCGACTTCAATTTAATGGAGGATGGCCTGCTCTCCATCAAGGTCTTTGGAGACTTGGGAACTTGCCTGAAATGCTGCGTGGAGAGCTCCTTTGATGGAGATTCTGACGATGTAAGCTCGTCCTCAAGCAAGAGCGACGAGGAGGACAGCATGGCCGATAGCGGGGATGAGTCCGACTAGGCGTCGGACGCCCCACGCCTGGGCGGGTGCAGCAGCAGCAGCATCTGCACCTGGCCGCTCCTCCGGCAGAAGCTGGCCGGGGACAGGGCCAGCTCCTTGAACCTTGCGGGGCTGTCTCCTTGGGCGGCTGGCGGCGGGAGACTGCGGAAGAGGAAGAGGGTAGGCGGCAAGGCCGTCAACTCGGAGTACGCGGGCACCGACGCCTTCATCGCGTATTGCCGGTCCTGCCGCCTCGTCTTCCAGCTCCTTTTCCAGCACCGTCATCACCGGCCCACCCGTGGGTGGCCACCGAGATGTTCTCTTGGTGCTTTTTGCTGCTCGTAGCTCGCCTAGGCGCCTCTTTTTCCCTTTCGCCTCCTTGTCCTGCCTCCTGAGGAGAGGGACAAGAAAGGGATTACGGGCATCTTATCTCTTCTTTAGTTTGTAAGCCTGCGGGCCTTTGTTAAATTTAAAATTTGTAATCCCCTTGCTCATGTTTTTCATCTCGCACAAACTATACCTATATGGGATGTTTTTAATGAAAAAGGGATGCTTGCCGGGTTTTTCATTCATGGGTAAATCCCGTGACAAGGAGCGAATCCTTGTTATTGTTTTAAGATAAATGTTTTTTGCCCGGCAACAAGCCTTGCCGCCCCCCCACTCCACTCGACCGTTCTCGTGCTCTTGGCGGAGGCAGGGATAAAGTGGGCTTTAGGCTCCTCGTCCCACCCCCTTGCCGTCGCGGCTACGACCAAATCCGAACCCAGGAAATAATCCCTAGGTATAGGAAAAAGGGGAGCACGGCAGCCTAGAGATAAAAATGAGGTTTCACATGCCCCAGTCCAGTTCCGAAATGCATGACAGAGGATAAAAGACTTATCTGGATCCGCAGCCCTTGCCAATCTCATCTGGTCGCGGTTGGATCCTTGTGCTTGCAGCCCCCGGCAACTCTGGCTTGCCGGGGTCGGGGCAGAAGTGCTCACATGCCCTGCGAACCAAAGGAGGACAGAAAAGGAACAGACAGACGCGCACTCGACCTCTAGGCTAGGGGTTAGTCGCCGCTAAGAACTATCAACCCTAACCAAGGAAGAGGCTCGACCTAGCATGCATGCTATAACTTAGGGCACCGATGCTTCATTTATTTATGCTCAGGGTTTACGCCTGGCTTTGTATAAAGGGTCACATGCCTTGTCGGCAAAGCTTGTACAAAAGGTGGCTTGTCGGGAGGCCTGGCAAGCCGCGCCTTGTGGGTAAAACTTGCGAAGATTCTCGATGTTCCAGCAGTTGCTCACTAGGACGGCATCTTCGGTCTCCAGGCGGACTGCGCCGGGCCTGGTGACTCGCATTACCCGATAAGGGCCTTCCCACTTCTGTGTCAACTTGTTGGAATTCTTGGCCGACTGAACGCGCCGAAGAACAAGTTCGCCTTCCTCAAGGCTTCGGGCATGAACCTTGTGGCTATGATAGCGGCGGAAGGCTTGCTGGTAGAGTGCCGCTCTCACAGCCGCCCGAAGATGATCTTCCTCAAGGAGCGTCGCGTCATCTTGGCGCAACGCCTCTTGCTCAAGCTCATCATAATCGAGCACTCGAGGTGACTCGTATATGAGTTCCGTGGGGAGAACTGCTTCTGCCCCATATACCAGGGCAAAAGGTGTCTGGCCGGTGGCTCGATTTGGCGTCGTTCTGATCGACCAAAGAACTGTCGGCAACTAATCAACCCAGCACCTTCCACTCTTGTGCAGCTTGTCAAAGGTCTTCATTCTTAGGCCTCGCAACACTTCAGTATTTGCCCTCTCTGCTTGGCCGTTGCTCCGTGGGTGTGCCATGAAAGCAAAACAGACCTTGCTGCTGAGGTCTTGGATGTAATGCATGAAGGTGTGGCTTGCGAACTGCGTGCCATTGTCGGTGATGACTCTGTTTGGCACACCAAAACGGCAGACCAGTCCTTTGAAGAACTTGACGGCTGACTGAGCAGTCACCTTGCTCACTTCTTCCACTTCCGGCCACTTTGTGAACTTGTCGATTGCAACGTACAAGTACTCAAAGCCCCCGACAGCGCGGGGGAAAGGGCCCAGTATATCGACCCCCAGACCAAGAATGTCCAGGAGAGAGGGATTGTTTGAAGGGCTTGAGCCGGCTGATGAAGCTTCTTTGAATGGAACTGACACGCTTCACACTTGGCTACTAGTGCCATCGCATCTTGGAGGGCGGTGGGCCAGAAGAAACCTTGCCGGAATGCCTTCCCGGCAAGGGCCCTTGACCCTATGTGGGAGCCACATATGCCACCATGTATCTCTGCCAAGAGCTCCAGTCCTTCTTCCCGGGGATGCACTTGAGTTTCACACCGTTTGGCCTCCTCTGATACAGGACGTCATCAAAGAACTGGTATAGGGCGGACCGACGGGCTACTTTCTCTGCTTCTTCCTGCTCCTCAAGAAGCTCCCCTGTTTGGACGAAGTGGACGGTATGATGCGCCCATGCCGGAGCCTGGGGCTCGACGACAAGGACCAAAGGCATTTCTTCCGCCATGAGAGCGGCTGTCTCTACGGCCAGGGCTTGACGCCTTGTCGGAGCCAGTCACTCTTGGGCAGGCTCAGCGTCCGTGGCAGCACCCTTGCCGGCGGCCCCAGGGGGCTCGGTAGGAAAGTACTTGGCGGGACCTGATTTCCTCCACTTGTTCTGCCCTGCTGATGGTTGGACAGATGGTTGAGTTAACCGGAGCAAAAAGGTATCTGGTTCCACAGGTAGCTTGAATGCGACACGCTTTGACAGGTAATCGGCGATGTCATTCTCCGCTCGGGGGACGTGCTCTGCCTGGATACCGTCAAAGTGTTCCTCCAGCTTCCTCACCTCATCTACGTAGGCTTCCATCAATGGGCTCTCATAATCCTTGTTGACCTGCCTGACAACGAGCTGCGAGTCGCCCTTGACGATGAGCTTCTTAACCCCGAGGTCTGTCACTGTCGGATTTCGGGTTCCGGCAGACCCTTGAGGTTCGAACACTAGGGTGCGCACGGAGATTTCGCCTTCTACCTACCTGCACCCCTCCGCCTTGCTAAGATCTAAGCTATAGAAAGAACAACATAAGAGACACAAGGTTTATACTGGTTCGGGCCACCGTTGTGGAGTAATACCCTACTCCAGTGTGTGGTGTGGTGGATTGCCTCTTGGGCTGATGATGATGAACAATACAAGGAAGAATAGCCTCGCGAGGGTCTGTTCTTGGCTGGGGGGATGAACTGCTAGGAGGAGTTCAGTCACCCTTCTCTCTCTCTCTCTTCTCGATTCTCTCTCCGATTTCGGTCTTAGCTTGTTTCGGGGTTGGCCGATTCTCCATCCCCGATCCTCGATCTCTCCTCTCTCTCCAATCCTTGATCTCTCCTACCCTGGGGGTGGCTAGTCCTATTTATAGGCAATGGCCCTGGGCCTCTTCCCAAATATTGAGCGGGAAGGGCGCCAACGATTGGCCATTTTGAAGGGGAACATCTGGTACACTTATCCTGACTAAAGTTGGTCCTCACCTGCCAAAGACTCTGGTGGTGACGCTGGCTTGGGCTCCACAATGACCTCCTCCCTGCTGTTGGACTGGTCTTGGTCTCATTGCACCGAAATGGGCGCCTTTGCTTGATGCTCCCGCCTGCGCTTGCTCCCTTTGCACCAAAGAGGAAAGGAGGACACTGCGTGGGCTGGCGCCTGCCTGGCGCCCTTGGTCGTCATGGCTTGCGTCACGGGCACCTCATGAGGTACCCCGCCTTGATCTCTCCGCCTCCTCACGAGCCAGCCTGATGAGGCCATGCCTGAGGAATCTCTGTGTCGTCCGCCCCGCGAGACTTGGCCCCTCGCGAGGGTCTTGAGTCTGTGTTGATGAAGATGGGCCGTGCTGGGCCCCCTTTTGAGCCACGCCACAGGCTGCAGGCAGGCAAGTCTGGGGACCCCCATTCCCAGAACGCCGACAGTAGCCCCCGGGCCCAAGGCGCGCCCGGACTTGGCCGTGCAGGGAGGCAAAAGGGCAAGGGCGAAGCGCCGCGGGCCCTAACAGCCTGCGGCCTTGGGCGCCGCGTGGCGGTTGATTGGACATGGGCGCCTCCACTTCCCCATGGCGCCTCGGCAACTTCACGGATTGGACAAGTCCCTCCATGCAAAGCTGGTCATGATTACCTACGATCGTGGAGGTCGGCTGTTGGCCTTCACCGACCATAAGTACGGAACGACGCGCGCCCTGCCAGTCCATGCCTTCTTGCTTCTCCTTCTTCCCGGTCCTTGCTCCGTCTTGCTACGATGGCTCCGATTTGCCGGTTCTCGGCGGAAGAGAAGGGAAAGGCTCCCCAAGAGGAACCAGACGCGCTCCCGCCGAAGAAACGACTCCTCCTCCGTGGCCGGGACAAGGGGGCCCATCAGGTGGTGTCGAGGCCCTGGTGCGAGCGGCCACCGCCAGGGTTCCCGCTTCCCTTGTATGCCCACATCAAGGGCCCTGAAGGAGCCGATGCTGATCGCCACGGGCGGCGCCGCCGTCGGCGCCGACGGGTCACGAAGGTGTGGCTCATCCCCCCTGGGGTCCACACCGATGGCTCCTCCCGAGAGTTCGTGCTCCATGCCGCCATGCCTCCTCAGTCTTGGATTCGCCTTCCTCCCTTCTTCGCCTCCATCATCCCGCAGGGAGAACTCCTGGAGCTTTGGCTGCAGCACGCCAGCTGAAGCACCCTCGCGACCGAGGCAGAGGTCGCGGTCGTTGCCCCGGGCAAGGTCTTCATGACTCGAGGCTGGAGCGAAATCGCCCGGGTTTGCAGGACAAGAGGCGCCTTCGCGATCCACTTGGAGTACGAAGGTGCTTCGGTGATGTTCTTCAAGGTCTTCGATGCGAACGGTCGCCGGCTGGAGTGCTGCCCCACGAGAGGTGGTCCGGACCCTGCTACGGCGAGGACTGGGCCCGCCGACCGCTCCCTTGGCAGCTCCTCAGGTGGCGGAGGCGTCGGAGGTTCCAGCGACTCCGACGAGCTCTTCGCGACTCCGGAGACGAGCGACGACAACTACGAGCCCCCGAGTTGGCACCGCTCCTGGAGCAGGGCGGGCTCGTCAGACCGTCGTCGTCTCTGATCTGGATGGGGTTGGCGCCGGTGCTTGACGGCCCACTATTGATGATGGCGTCTTTTGCAGGGGCGCACGTAGGTAGCATCCTATTAGGATCTGTTCCCTGCGAGGAATCAAAGACGCGTCCCGTGGGGGCTTGTAAGGTGCCTGTGATCCTGTTTTGTTAATATAACCCTTGTCGTAGAACTGTGCGAGTTGCTCATTCCGTCTTAGCTCAGTTCGCCCTTTCGAACCTCACGAGGGCTTGGTGCTCTGCGCCGACAGGTCCTAGTCCCAAGGTGGCTTCAGCCGTCGCTGGTATGCCAGGTCACGATGCCGTGGTCAAGGCCAGGAGGTGAGCGACCCGGGGTCCAGTAAGAGCCCCTGAGTCGCGATGCTCAGGAGGTCCCCTTTGGCGCTCAAGCAGCCGTCGTTCGGTGAGAAAGAAGAGCGGCGTCGCTAACACGGGATTGCATTAGGTGCGGGGATGGTGCCACGATAGTTGGTGCTTCCAGGTGGTGACTTATCTCGAGAATCAGGGGCCGCTCTCTGGTGTGTCGCCGGGTCCATGCATCGGCAGGCGTGAGGTTGCTCGGCGAGGTCCTCGCGTGTCCCTCCCCTCTTGCCTTTGCTCCCCTTTCTGCTCTATGTCCTCGGGTCCCGGCCCTCGAGCGAGTCTCAGCCGTCGCTGGTATGCCAGGTCGCGATGCCGTGGACAAGGCCAGAGGGTGAGGGATGGAGAGCCAGTAGGAGCCCTGAGTCGCGATGCTCAGGCATCCCCCTTTAACGTGCAAGCGGTTCGCGCGGATGAGAGTGAAGGAGACACCGCAAGAGCCTCGCCTGACGCAGCTCCTTTAGGAGATCCTGTAGACCCATCATAGAAAGAACGAGGGGTTGCCATGACAATTAACAGTAAGCCGTTGGTTGCTTCCGAGGGGCAATGAGGCACTGAAGGCTTGACGTGGCGGCGCCATGTGGGGCTGCCGTGGCCAGAGCTCAGCTGTCGGCGTTCTGGGAACGGGGGTCCCCAGACTTGCCTGCCTGCAGCCTGCGGCGTGGCTCAAAGGGGGGCCCAGCGCGGCCCATCTTCACCAACACAAACCCAAGACCCTCGCGAGGGGCCAAGCCTCGCCGGGCGGATGACGCGGAGCTTCCTGAGGCACGACCTCGTCAGGCTGGCTCACGAGGAGGCGGAGAGACCAAGGCAGGGTACCTCACGAGGTGCCCGTGACGCAAGCCATGACGACCAAGGGCGCCAGGTGGGTGCCAGCCCGCGCAGTGTCCTCCTTTCCCCTTTGGTGCAAAGGGGGCAAGCACAGCCGCGGAGTACCGAGGCATCAGGCAAAGGTTGCCATTTCGGTGCAACGAGACCAAGACCAGGAGGACTACGAGATGGAGGTCACTGTGGAGCCCAGGACGGCGTCATCACCAGAGCTTTGCGCAGGTGAAGACTACTTTTGTCAGGATAGCTGATACTAGCTGTCCCCCTTCAAATTAGCCCGCCATTGTTGGCTCCCTTCCCGCTCGATATTTGGGAAGAGGACCAGGGCCTCTATAAATAGAACCAGCCACCCAAAGAGCAAAGGGGGTTGGAAGGAAATAGGGGGATCGAAGGATAAAAGAAAGGATCAGAGAGAGAGAGAAAGGTGACTGAACTCCTCCTAGCAGTTCATCGCCCCAGCCAAGAACAGACCCTCACGAGGCTGTTCTTCCTTGTATTGTTCATCATCATCAGCCCAAGAGGCAATCCACCACACCACACACTAGAGTAGGGTATTACACCACAACGGTGGCCTGAACCAGTATAAACCCTGTGTCTCTTGTGTTGTTCTTTCCATAGTTTAGATCCTAGCAAGGCGGAGGAGTGCCGGTAGGTAGGAGGCGAAATCTCCATGCGCACCCCAGTGTTCGAACCTCAAGGGTCTGCCGGAACCCGAAATCCGACATTTGGTGCGCCAGGTAGGGGTGCGCCGGGTTTCGTCTTCCACCACCCCGTTCTCCTCCGACCATCACGCCCATGTCTGACGCTCGTTGGGCCCGCGCCGAGCGCCGGGCCGCACTCGCTTCCCGCGTTGCCCAGACGGCCCCTGTCGGCGGGCGTCCTCGCCGTTCCCCGTCACCTGCTGTCAACACCGCCACCGGCCCGGCGGGGGACGAGCAGCAAGCATCGTCCCAGGATCCGTCCGTGTGGCAGGACGGCCGCACCGCAACTCCCTCGCTCACCCCAGCTGGATCTTCATCCTGCGCGCTCTGCGCGCCCATGGAGGCTCGGGCTGCACTCATCACGGCAAATGGGCTCCTGCGCTACCGTCCTGATGACGACGTCTACGAAGAATGGCTCGATCGCGTCGCCGAGCTCGTCCGCGCCGCAGGGGGCTCTCCTGCGCCGTCCGTTCCGCTGCACCGCACCCCGCCCCGCGCGGGCGATGAAGCTCCGGCGGCACCCCGGCCACCTCCTCCTCAGGACGGCGCCATGGCTCCAAGGTGCATGGCCCCTGGGCAGAACCCGCTCCGTCAGGCGCCAGCGCGGCAAGAGCAGAGCTGTCAAGAAGTCCCTCGCCCGCAAGAAGCTGCCCGGGCGCTCCCTGCTCCAGCACGTCGCGACCATGCTCCTGCTCCCGCGCGTCAAGACCCCGCGCTTCTCCCAGCTGCAGCGCGTGGGGACATGCAAGACCAAGCTCCCCGTCATCCAAGGCCTCCTGTGGCCACAGCAGGCTGTCGCGCCTTCACCGCCGAGCTACGCAGCGTCGCGTGGCCCGGCAAGTTCAAGCCGGACTTGCCTCCTCGTTACGACGGCACGGCCGACCCTGCGGAGTTCCTCCAGCTCTACGAGCTGGGCATCGAAGCTGCCAACGGAGACGAGAAGGTCATGGCGAACTGGTTCCCCATGGCACTCAAGGACGGGGCCCGCACCTGGCTCCTGAACCTGGCTCCAGGCATATCTCCTCCTGGGACAAGATGCGCACCCGCTTCATCGCCAACTTCCAAGGCACTCGCGACCGGCCACCCGCCGTGAGCGACATGCGCCGCATCAAGCAACAGCTCGGGGAGACCCTGCAGAAGTACATCCAGCGCTTCAACAACGCGCGCCTCAAGATTCCCAAGGTGACTGAGGAGGCCATCATCTCGGCCTTCTCCGACGACATGTGTGACGTCAAGATGAAGGAGGAGCTGGCGATGCATGAAGACCTGTGCACTTCCTTGGAGCTGTTCAACATGGCAACCAAGTGCGCCAGGGCCGAGGAAGGGCGTCTCTCCCTCCTCGAGCTGCCTGCCGTAGACCCAAAAGAGAAGAGGCCCAAGGCCAAGGATGTGAAGCGCAAGGGGGCTGCCGTGCTCGCGGCAGAACCAGACACCAAGCGAGGCAGAGATCAGCCCGAACCTTCCAAGGGCAGCCGGTACTGTGTGTACCACGACCTCCACACCCACAACACCAACGAATGTCAAGAGCTCCGAGCCGTGCGAGAGGGAAGGATCGGCTGTCGCCCTGACCGCAGTGACCGGGGCTACGATCGAGGAGGAGGAAGGAACGCCGGACGCTGGGAAGACCATGGCCCGCGCCAAGGGTGGCGCGATCAACCTCGCGAGGATCGCTGGCAAGACCCGCCTCGCGAGGGAGGCTGGAGGGATCAGCCTCGCGAGCGAGACTGGAGGGATCAGCCTCGCGAGGATCGCCCGCAAGGCAATGCAGGCCTCCCACCGCTGCCGCCGCAGCCAAGGAGAAACGAGGACCGCCACCAGGACGAGGGGGTTGGGGGCTTCCAGGAGCCGCGCGCAATCGCCTGCATCCTGGGCGGTGCACAAGCCCCAGCCTCTCAGCGCATCATCAAGCAGTTCGCCCGCAAAGTGAACGCCGTCCTCCCTAGGCTCGAAGCCACGTGCCCTCTCAGGTGTTCGGCATGCGCCATCACGTTCAGCTCAGCAGATCAGGTCAAGTGTGCGGCTACAGCCGGAGTTCTCCCGATGCTTTGCTCCTTGATCGTCAGCAACGTGGTGGTCACCAAGACCCTCATTGATGGCGGGGCAAGGCTCAACGTCCTGTCCGTGGAGACGTTCAACAACCTCCAAGTGCCCTACAGCTAGCTTCAACCAACCAAGCATTTCTCCGGTATCACCGACGGCTCCACGGTCCCGATTGGGCAGGTCCGCCTCCCTGTCACCTTCGGGGCACGCGACAACTACCGCACCGAGCTCATCGACTTCGACGTCGCTCACATTCGCCTGCCGTACAACGCCATCCTTGGGTACTCAGCGCTGGCCAAGTTCATGGCCGTAACTCACCACGGCTACAACATCCTCAAGATGCCAGGAAGCGGCGGAGTCATCACGTTGCCCTGTGAAGAGAAGGACGCGGTGTGTTCCCTGGAACGAGCCTTTCTGGCCGCGTCACCAGAAGACCCGGATCGTGGAGGCAGGAGGCATCCCGAGACCGCCCCTAAGAAGAAGAAGACATCGTCCGGCCCGACCACTCAGGAGGCAGGCCCCTCTGGGCCCGCGCCTGCCCAGGGGGAACCTCCTTCCATCGCATAGGAAAGCGCGCCCGGCGCCCTCCTCAGGCAGGGCTCGGGGGCTCTCCCCTGGAGGGCCACCGACCTAGCTAGGGTCACGAGGGAGGCGCTTGGGCACCACATGGAGGCGTGTTTCGAAGCACGTTTCCCTCAAGAAGGAGCAAGGCAAGGAGATCCAGACCCTCAGGAGTTCGTCAGCAAGGCCACTCAGGAGCTACAGGAGTCAAGAGTCATGAAAGGCGGCCGCCGCCTACCAGCAGTGGCTCCCCATCCAGGCGAGGATGGTGGGCTACGCGTCTGCATCGACATACCAAGGCTCAACCGAGTCGCCTCTCTGGAGCGCCTCTGGCCCTCGCGAGTGGGCCGCTGCGGAGGCCCACCCCACAGCTACGTTCGCATGCCTTACAGCTTGCCGAACGCGGCTGACACGTACCAGCGCCTCATGAGGGGCATCAGGGAGGCACGAGAGGCCAGGCATTCCGCAGCCCTGGCAGGGATGGAGATGGCCCGCGAGGAGCCACCAGCGCCTCCGGAGCCTCCCAAGGCCCCTGGGCCTGGGGGCTCGTGAGGATCGGCCCCCGCAGCCCATCGAGCCTGCTACATCAACGCTCCTTCGTTCTCAACATCATCTGGTGACATCTTTCGAGTCTTATTTCCAGCTGGGAGCACCCCCCCAGGGCTGCATTATTCCCAGGCCGCGTGGGTCCGTCCCTGCGGTGTGTATCCCTTTTTTATTCCATGTTGTTAGCTTACCTTGTTGGGGGCGCCCCTCGGGCTGCATGACCCCCCAAGTCGCTCGGGCCTGACCCAGTCATGTCCGCATTCCCAGCATCTATTTGAACGAATCCACTCCTTCGCGGCTAATGTGTTTTACCTAGTTGCCTGCTCAGTTGACGCCAACTAACGGAGCTGCTCCCAAACGGCACGACGCTTGCACATGGGTCCGTCCCTGCAACGCCGACAAACCTGGATGGCTGAGATCTGGCCGCGGCAGCCCCACATAGCGTCACCTCATCAAGCCTTCAGTGCCTCACTTCCCCTCGGAAGCAACCAACGGCTGACTGTCAATTGTCATGGCAACCCCTTGTTTTTTCTATGATGGACCTGCAGGACCTCCTGAAGGAGCTGCGACAGGCGAGGCCCTTGCGGTGTCTCCTTCGCTCTCATCTGCGCGAACCGCTTGCACGTTAAAGGGGGGTGCCTGAGCATCGCGACTCAGGGCTCCTACTGGCTCTCCAGCCCTCACCCTCTCGCCTTGACCACGGCATCGTGACCTGGCATACCAGCGACGGCTGAGACTCACTCGAGGGCTGGGACCCGGGGACGTAGAGCAGAAAGGGGAGCAAAGGCGAGAGGGGAGAGACACACGAGGACCTCACCGAGCAACCTCGCGCCTGCCGATGCACGGACCCGGCGACACACCAGAGAGCGGCCCCTGATCCTCGAGATAAGTCATCACCTGGAAGCGCCAGCTACCGTGGCACCATCCCCGCACCTAATGCAATCCCGTGTTAGCGACGCCGCTCTCCTTTCTCACCAAACGACGGCTGCTTGGGTGCCAAAGGGGACCTCCAAAGCATCGCGACTCAGGGGCTCTTACCGGACTCCGGGTCGCTCACCTCCTGGCCTTGACCACGGCATCGCGACCTGGCATACCAGCGATGGCTGAAGCCGCCTTGGGACTGGGACCTGTCGGCGCAGAGCACCAAGCCCTCGTGAGGTTCGAAAGGGAGGACTGAGCTAAGACGGAATGAGCAACTCGTGCAATTCTACGACAAGGGTTATATTAACAAAACAGGATCACAAGCACCTTACAAGCCCCCACGGGACACGTTTTTGATTCCTCACAGGGAACAGATCCTAAAGGGACACAAACTACGCGCGTCCCTGCAAAAGACGCCATCATCAACAGTGGGCCGTCAAGCACCGACGCCAACCCCATCCAGATCAGAGTCGGCGGCGGCCTGACAAGCCCGCCCTGCTCCATGAGCGGCGCCGGCTCGGGGGCTCGTAGCTGTCGTCGCTCGTCTCCGGAGTCCCGAAGAGCTCGCCGGAGTCGCTGGAACCTCCGACGCCTCCACCGCCTGAGGAGCCGCCAAGGGAGCGGTTGGCGGGCCCAGTCCTCATCGCGGCAGGGTCCTGGCCACCTTCCCCGGGGCAGCACTCCAGCCGGCGCCCGCTCGCATCGAAGACCTTGAAGAGCATCACCGAAGCACCGTCATAATCCAAGTGGACCGCGAAGATGCCCCTTACCCTGCAAACCCGGGCGATCTCTCTCCAGCCCCGAGTCATGAAGACCTCGCCCGGGGCAACGACCGCGACCTCTGCCTCGGTCGCGAGGGTGCTGCAGCTGGCGTGCTGCAACCAGACCTCCAGGGGCTCCCCCTGCGGGATGATGGAAGCGAGGAAGGGAGGAAGGCGGATCCATGACTGAAGAGGAATGGTGATGTGGAGAACAAACTCTTGGGAGGAGCCCTCGGTGTGGACCCCAGGGGGGACGACCCACACCTTCGTGACCCGTCGGCGCCGACGGCGGCGCCGCCCGTGGCGGTCAGCATCAGCTCCTTCGGGGCCCTCGACGTGGGCGTACAATGGAAGCGGGAACCCCGGCGGCGCCCGCTCCCACCAAGGCCTCGACACCACCTGAAGGGCCCCTTCATCCGGGCCACGGGGGACGAGCCGTTTCTTCGGCGGGAGTGGGTCTGGTTCCTCTCGGGGAGCCTTTCCCTTCTCTACCGTCGAGAACCGGCGGATTGGACCATCGCAGCAATACGGAGCAAGGATCGGGAAGAAGGACAAGCAAGGGGGGATGGACTGGAAGGGCGCACGCTGTTCCGTACTTATGGCCGGCGAAGGCCAACCGTCGACCTCCACGATTGCAGGTAATCATGACCCACTTTGCACGCAGGGACTTGTCCAGTCCGTGTGGTTGCCGAGGCGCCACGGGGAAGTGGAGGCGCCCACGTCCAATCAACCACCACGCGGCGCCCAAGGCCACAGGCTGTTAGGGCCCGCGGTGCTTCGCTCTTGCCCTTCCACCTCCCTGCACGGCCATGTCCGGGCGCGCCTTGGGCGCGGGGGCTACTGTCGGTGTTCTGGGAATGGGGGTCCCCAGACTTGCCTGCCTGCAGCCTGCGGCGTGGCTCAAAGGGGGGCCCAGCGTGGCCCATCTTCACCAACACAAACCCCAAGACCCTCGCGAGGCGCCAAGCCTCGCGGGGCGGACGACGCGGAGCTTCCTCAGGCACGGCCTCATCAGGCTGGCTCACGAGAAGGCGGAGAGACCAAGGTAGGGTACCTAACGTGGTGCCCGTGACGCAAGCCATGACGACCAAGGGCGCCAGGCGGGTGCCAGCCCGCGCAGTAGCAAAGGTTGCCATTTCGGTGCAACGAGACCAAGGCCAGGAGGACTACGAGATGGAGGTCACCGTGGAGCCCAAGACGGCGTCATCACCAGAGCTTTGCACAGGCGAAGACTACTTTTGTCAGGATAGCTCATACTAGATGTCCCCCTTCAAATTAGCCCGCCATTGTTGGCTCCCTTCCCGCTCGATATTTGGGAAGAGGACCAGGGCCTCTATAAATAGGACCAGCCACCCACAGAGCAAAGGGGGTTGGAAGGAAATAGGGGGGTCGAAGGATAAAAGAAAGGTTCAGAGAGAGAGAGAGAAAGGTGACTGAACTCCTCCCAGCAGTTCATCGCCCCAGCCAAGAACAGACCCTCGCGAGGCTGTTCCTCCTTGTATTGTTCATCATCATCAGCCCAAGAGGCAATCCACCACACCACACACTGGAGTAGGGTATTACACTACAACGGTGGCCCGAACCAGTATAAACCCTGTGTCTCTTGTGTTGTTCTTTCCGTAGTTTAGATCCTAGCAAGGCGGAGGAGTGCAGGTAGGTAGGAGGCGAAATCTCCGCGCGCACCCCAGTGTTCGAACCTCAAGGGTCTGCCAGAACCCGAAATCCGACATCAGCCATTCAGGTTTGTCGGTGTTGCAGGGACGGACCCATGCGCAAGCGTCGTGCCGTTTGGGAGCAGTTCCGTCAGTTGGCGTCAGTTGAGAGGGCAACTAGGTCAAACACATTAGCCGCGAAGGAGTGGATTCATTCAAATAGATGCTGGGAAGGCGGACATCACTGGGTCAGGCCCGAGCGACTTGGGGATGATGCAGCCCGTGGGCCGCCCCCAGCAAGGTAAGCTAACAACATGAAATAAAAGGGATTCATGCCGCGAGGACGGACCCACGCGACCTGGGAATAATGCAGCCCTGGGGGGGCGCTCCCAGCTGGAAATGAAACTTGAAAGATGTCACCTGATAATGTTGAGGAGGAAGGAGCGTTGGTGTAGCAGAGTCGGTGGGCTGCGGAAGCCGATCCTCACGAGCCCCCAGGCCTAGGGGCCTCGGGAGGCTCCGGAGGTGCTGGTGGCTCCTCGCGGGCCATCTCCATCTTCGCCAGGGCTGCGGAACGCCTGGCCTCTTGTGCCTCCATGATGCCCCTCATGAGGCGCTGGTACGTGGCAGCCATGTTTGGCAAGCCGTAAGGCATGCGAACGTAGCTGTGGGGTGGACCTTCGTAGCGCCCCACCCGCGAGGGCCAGAGGCGCTCCAGAGAGGCGACTTGATTGAGCCCTGGTATGTCGATGCAGACGCGCAGCCCTCCATCCTCGCCTGGATGGGAAGCCACAGCTGGTAGGCGGCGGCCGCATTTCATGACTCTTGACACCTGTACCTCCTGAATGGCCTTGCTAACAAACTCCTGAGGATCTAGCTCTCCTTGCCCTTCTCCTTCTTGAGGGAAACGTGCTTCGAAACACGCCTCCATGTGGTGCCCAAGCGCCTCCCTCGTGACCTTAGCCAGGTCGGTGGCCCTCCAGGGGAGAACCCCCGAGCCCTGCCTGAGGAGGGCGCCGGGCGCGCATTCCTATGCGATGGAAGGAGATTCCCCCTGGGCAGGAGCGGGTCCTAAGGGGCCTACCTCCTGAGGGGCCGCGCCTGACGATGTCTTCTTCTTCTTGGGGGAGGTCTCGGGAAGCCTCCTGCTTCAACGATCCGGGTCTTCCAGTGACACGTCCTGAAAGGCTCGTTCCAGGGAACACACCGTGTCCTTCTCTTCACAGGGCACCGTGATGACTCCGCCACTTCCTGGCATCTTGAGGTCGTTGTAGCCGTGGTGAGTTACGGCCATGAACTTGGCCAGCGCTGGGTACCCAAGGATGGCATTGTACGGCAGGCAAATGTGAGCGACGTCAAAGTCGATGAGCTCGGTGCGGTAGTTGTCGCGTGCCCCAAAGGTGATAGGGAGGCGGACCTGCCCAATCGGGACCGTGGAGCCGTCGGTGACTCTGGAGAAAGGCTTGGTTGGCTGAAGCTGGCTGTAGGGCACTTGGAGATTGTTGAATGTTTCCACGGGCAGGATGTTGAGCCCTGCCCCGCCATCGATGAGGGTCCTGGTGACCACCACGTTGCTGATGATTGGGGAACAAAGCATCAGGAGGACTCCGGCTGTAGCCGCACACTTGAGCTGATCTTCTGAGCTGAACGTGATGGCCCACGCCGACCACCTGAGAGGGCGCGTGGCTTCAAGCTTGGGAAGGACTGCATTCACTTCGCGGGCGAACTGCTTGAAGACGCATTGAGAGGCTGGCTTGAGCCCCGCCCAGGATGCAGGCGATCGCGCGCGGCTCCTGGAAGCCCCCAGCCCCCTCGTCCTGATGGCGGTCCTCGTTTCTCCTTGGCTGCAGCGGCAGCGGAGGGAGGCCTGCGTTGCCTTGCGGGCGATCCTCGCGAGGCTGATCCCTCCAGTCTCCCTCGCGAGGCGGGTCTTGCCAACGATCCTCGCGAGGTCGATCGCGCCACCCTTGGCGCGGGCAGCGGTCTTCCCAGCGTCCTGCGTTCCTTCCTCCTCCTCGACCGTAGCCCCGGTCACCGCGGTCGGGTGACGGCCGATCCTTCCTTCTCGCACGGCTTGGAGCTCTTGACATTCGTTGGTGTTGTGGGTGTGAAGGTCGTGGTACACACAGTACCGACTGCCCTTGGAAGGTTCGGGCTGATCTCTGCCCCGCTTGGTGTCTGGTTCTGCCGCGAGCACGGCAACCCCCTTGCACTTCACATCCTTGGCCTTGGGCTTCTTCTCTTCTGGGTCTGCGGCAGGTAGCTCGAGGAGGGAGAGACGCCCTTCCTCAGCCCTGGCGCACTTGGTTGCCAAGTTGAACAGCTCCAAGGAAGTGCACAGGTCTACATGCATCGCCAGCTCCTCCTTCATCTTGACATCGTGCACGCCGTCGGAGAAGGCTGAGATAATGGCCTCCTCGGTCACCTTGGCAATCTTGAGGCGTGCGTTGTTGAAGCGCTGGATGTACTTCTGCAGGGTCTCTCCGGGTTGTTGCTTGATGCGGCGCATGTCGCTCACAGCGGGTGGCCAGTCGCGAGTACCTTGGAAGTTGGCGATGAAGCGGGTGCGCATCTCGTCCCAGGAGGAGATCGTGCCTGGAGCCAGGTTCAGGAGCCAGGTGCGGGCCCCATCCTTGAGCGCCATGGGAAACCAGTTCGCCATGACCTTCTCGTCTCCATTGGCAGCTTCGATGCCCAGCTCATAGAGCTGGAGGAACTCCGCAGGGTCGGTCGTGCCATCGTAACGAGGAGGCAGGCCTGGCTTGAACTTGCCTGGCCACACGACGCTGCGTAGCTCGGTGGTGAAGGCACGACAGCCTGCTGTGGCCACGGGAGGCCTTGGGTGACGGAGAGCTTGGTCTTGCATGTCCTCACGCGCTGCAGCTGGGAGCAGCGCGGGGTCTTGTCATGCGGGAGCAGGTGCATGGTCGCGACGTGCTGGAGCAGGGAGCGCCCGGGCAGCTTTTTGCGGGCGAGGGACTTCTTGGCAGCTCCGTTCTTGCCGCGTTGGCACCTGACGGAGAGGGTTCCGCCCAGGGGCCACGCGCCTTGGAGCCATGGCGCCTTCTTAAGGAGGAGGCAGCCGGGGCACCGCCCGAGCTTCATCGCCCACGCGGAGCGGGGTGCGGTGCAATGGAACGGACGGCGCAGGATAGCCCCCTGTGGCGCGGACGAGCTCGGCGACGCGGTCGAACCATTCTTCATAGATGTCGTCGACGGGACGGTAGCGCAGGAGCTCGTTTGCCATGATGAGCGCAGCTCGAGCCTCCATGGGTGAGCGGAGCGTGCGGGATGAAGAACCAGCTGGGGTGAGCGAGGGAGCAGCAGTGCGGCCATCTTGCCGCACGGACGGATGCTGAGACGATGCTTGCTGCTCGTCCCCCGCCGGGCCGGCGGCGATGTTGACGGCAGGTGACGGGGAACGGCAAGGACGCCTACCGACAGGAGCCGTCTGGGCGACGCGGGAAGCGAGAGCGGCCCGGTGCTCGGCGCGGGCCCGACGAGTGTCAGACATGGACGCGATGGTCAGAGGAGAATGGGGTGGTGGAAGACAAATTCCGGCGCACCCCTACCTGGCGCGCCAAATGTCGTATTTCGGGTTCCGGCAGACCCTTGAGGTTTGAACACTAGGGTGCGCGCGGAGATTTCGCCTTCTACCTACCTGCACCCCTCTACCTTGCTAAGATCTAAGCTATAGAAAGAACAACATAAGAGACACAGGGTTTATACTGGTTCGGGCCACCATTGTGGTGTAATACCCTACTCCAGTGTGTGGTGTGGTGGATTGCCTCTTGGGTTAATGATGATGAACAATACAAGGAAGAACAGCCTCGCGAGGGTCTGTTCTTGGCTGGGGGGATGAACTGCTAGGAGGAGTTCAGTCACCCTTCTCTCTCTCTCTCTCTTCTTGATTCTCTCTCCGATTTCGGTCTCAGCTTGTTTCGGGGTTGGCCGATTCTCCATCCCCGATCCTCGATCTCTCCTCTCTCTCCGATCCTCGATCTCTCCTACCCTAGGGGTGGCTAGTCCTATGTATAGGCAATGGCCCTGGGCCTCTTCCCAAATATTGAGTGGGAAGGGCGCCAACAATTGGCCATTTTGAAGGGGAACATCTGGTACACTTATCCGGACTAAAGTTGGTCCTCGCCTGCCAAAGACTCTGGTGGTGACGCTGGCTTGGGCTCCACAATGACCTCCTCCCTGCCGTTGGACTGGTCTTGGTCTCGTTGCACCGAAACGGGCGCCTTTGCTTGATGCTCCCGCCTGCGCTTGCTCCCTTTGCACCAAAGAGGAAAGGAGGACACTGCGTGGGCTGGCGCCCGCCTGGCGCCCTTGGTCATCATGGCTTGCGTCACGGGCACCTCGTGAGGTACCCTGCATTGATCTCTTCGCCTCCTCGCGAGCCAGCCTGATGAGGCCGTGCCTGAGGAAGCTCCGTGTCGTCCGCCCCGCGAGGCTTGGCCCCTCACGAGGGTCTTGAGTCTGTGTTGATGAAGATGGGTGTGCTGGGCCCCCTTTTGAGCCACGCCGCAGGCCGCAGGCAGGCAAGTCTGGGGACCCCCGTTCCCAGAACACCGATAGCCGTGATCCTGAGACCAGCAAGCAATCCCTCATACTCGGCAGTGTTGTTGGTGGACATCTCCCTGGGGAAGTGCATCTGGATCACGTACTTGGGGTGTTCTTCAGTGGGTGCGACGAGTAGCACACCGGCACCGGCGCCTTGCAGCGAGAAGGCCCCATCAAAGTACATGATCTAGTCGCGGTATGCTTCCTTGCCGGGGAGAGTGGTCTCCTGGACTTTTTCGTCGGGCGTCGAGGTCCATTTTGCGATGAATTCCGCCAAGACTCTGCTCTGAATTGTCGAGGTACTTTCAAACTTTAAACCGAAACTTGACAGCTCCAAGGCCCATTCCACAATCCTTCCGGTTGCGTCCGGGTTGTGCAGTATCCGTTGCAATGGGAGGCGGGTGACGACAGTGATCTCGTGGGCCTGGAAGTAGTGACGCAGCTTCGTCGAGGCCATAAGGAGGCCGAAGAGCAATTTTTGCACGCCGGAATACCTCAACCTAGCCCCCTGCTAGAGGGAGCTGACAAAGTAAACCGGGTGCTGCATGATCTTCTTCTTTGGCACCACTTCACTCGACTGCGCGGGCATTGCCTTGGCAGCACCAAACTCTGCCGGGGGCCATGCCTTGTCGGCACCAGGCCCTGCCACCGTTGCTGCCTCCTCGTCGACCTCCCTCTGTGCCACCAGTGCAGTGCTGACCACTTGATTCGTCGCCACGAGATACAGCAGCAATGGCTCTTGTGGTTTAGGCGCAACCAGTATCGGCGTGGAGGAAAGGTATTTCTTCAGATCCTGCAGTGCCGCCTCGGATTCTGGTGTCCACTCTATTGTGCCTGCCTTCTTCAAGATTTTGAAGAAGGTAAGGGCACGCTCGGCGGACTTGGAGATGAACCGGCTCATGGCGGCAACACAGCCGGTGAGCCGATGCACATCCTTGATCCGCTTGGGCGCCTCCATCTGCTCAATAGCCTTGATCTTATCTGGGTTTGCCTCGATCCCACGCTACGACACAAAGAATCCGAGAAGCTTGCCGGACGGGATGCTGAAGACGCACTTCTCAGGGTTCAGCTTGAGGTTGATCTTGTGCAGGTTAGCAAATGTCTATTCCAGATCTTGCACAGGAGTTGGCCCGTCCTTGGTTTTGATCACTATGTCATCCATGTAGGCCTCCATATTTCTATGGAGCTGAGGTTCAAAACCAATTTGGATTGCTCTTGCAAACGTTGAGCCGTCACTCTTCAACCCGAAAGGCATCTGTAAAAAGCAATACGTACCACATGGGGTGATGAATGATGTCTTCTCTTCATCCTCTCTTGTCATGAAGATTTGGTGGTAGCCTGAGTAGGCGTCGAGGAATGATAACAGATCACACTCGGCCGTGGAGTCAACAATCTAGTCGATGTGCGGCAACGGGAAGGGGTCCTTAGGGCAAGCCTTGTTAATATCTGTGTAATCAAAACACAGCCTCCACTTCCCATTTGCCTTGCGCACCACTACTGGATTGGCCAACCACGTCGGGTGGAGCACCCCTCTCACCAGACCCGCCACTTGCAACTTCCTGATCTCCTCTATGATGAACTCCTGCCTTTCTAGAGCCTGCTTTCTGACCTTCTGCTTGACGGGCAGCGCGTGGGGGCAGACAGCTAGGTGGTGCTCAATCACCTCCCTGGGAACACCGGGGATGTCGGACGCTTTCCATGCAAACTCGTAGACATTTGCCCGCAGGAAGGTGACGAGCGCGCCTTCCTATTTGCTGTCGAGGGTGGAGCCTATGATGAAGGCCCCTGCCCTGCCATCCTCCCCGACGGGCACCTTCTTGGTCTGCGGCGGCTCGGCTCTGGATCTCTTGCTCTTGTTGGTAGAGCTCTCTGGCACGTCCTCAATGGTAGCACAACACTACGAGGAGGTGCGCTTACCGGAGTGGGTGCGAGAGGTCTTGTCGGCCTCCTTTTCCCTCCCAGGCCGTCAGCAGCAGGAGCAGGTGCCTTGACGGCAGCTGCTGCTACTGCTTCCCGGTAGAGTTGGTCGGCACAGATCAGCGCGTCCTTCTTGTCGGAGGGGGCGGAGATGATGGTCAACGGCCCGGGCATCTTCAGCATGTTCTAGGTGTAGTGTGACGCCACCATGAACTTGGCCAATGCCGGGCGGCCGAGGATCCCGATGTAGGGCAAGGGGATCTCGGCCACGTCGAAGACGATCCTCTCTGTCCTGTAGTTCAACTCTCCTCCAAATGTTACAGGCAATGTGACCTTTCCCTTTGGCTGGCTCCTCCCCGGATTGACCCCTTGAAACGTGCCCGTTTCCTTGAGGTCTCCATCAGTGATTTGCAACCTTTTTATCATGGCAGGCGAAATCAGGTTCGGACGGCCCCACTGTCAACCAACATCTTGTTCACCCTGAGGTTGTGTATCATTGGCGATATCAACAATGGCAAACACCCGACCGTGGTAGTGCAGTCAGGGTGGTCCTCGGTTTCAAAGATGAGGGGCCTGCTGGACCACTTCAGCGGCTTCTGAGCATCGAACGACGGCTCTGCTGCTGTAATCTCATGGGCCCACTACTTGAGCCGGCGGTGAGAGGTATGTAGCAAGGCGCCGCCATCGACTCACATGGCCTCCATAGCCTTCTGGAACCCTTGCTCACCAGACTCGTCGCCCTTGTCGTGACCGTCGTCTTCTTGTTTCTTGCCGCGGCCCCGGGCGGGCCTCTCTTGCTGGTTGTCCTTGCCGGGGCGGCCTCCTTGGCCGCCACGCTTCTTGCCGGATCTCTCAGCACCGTCCTAGTCCTTCTCCTTGTCCTGCCTTTCATACTCAGCCTTTTGCTTCTCAGTAAGCAGCTCGACTTGTCGGTAGTTCTGGAGGTCGTGGCCCTTGGTGCGGTGGATCTTGTAGTATTGCTTGCCAGAGCTTCCTGGCTTGTCGGTAGCCGCCAGGGCCCGGTAGGTAGCGCACCCGGCAATCTCCTTGCCGGGGGTGTCTACCTTGACCTTCTTGCCGGCACCGGTATCGTCAGATCCCTCAACGGCAAGCACGACCTTGCCTTTGCGTTTCCTGTTGCGATGCCGGCTCATCTTCGTCGGGG
Source organism: Triticum dicoccoides (assembly GCF_002162155.2). Lineage (NCBI taxonomy): Eukaryota > Viridiplantae > Streptophyta > Magnoliopsida > Poales > Poaceae > Triticum > Triticum dicoccoides. The sequence goes on along the minus strand of NC_041388.1, from coordinate 469,140,912 downwards.
TGGCGGCATCTTCATCAGTAGAGTCGGTTTCCGCGCTGGCGTCTTCGCCGGGGGTACTTCCATCCCTCTTCAGCCCGGGCACACCTATCGGCCAGAAAGTAGAGCTCGGCCACATCTTTAACCTTGGTCATCTCCAGCTCCTCACACATCTTGCGATTGCGTACGTTCTGGTGGAACGCGCTAATCACAGCGGCAGGATGAACGTCGGGGATGTTGTACTGCACCCGGCTGAATCTCTGGATGTACTTGCACAGGGTCTCCCCTTCCTTCTGGGAATGATATGCAGATCACGGGCCTGGCCATGAGCTTGGTGGCCTCCTGTGAAGGCGCCAACGAACTCATGGCACAGATCTGACCAGGAAGAAATGGAATCCGCCGGCAAGTGCATCAACCAAGACATCACATTGTGCTTGAGCGCCAGCGGGAAATAGTTCGCAAGCACCTTGTCGTCGCGAGCCCCAGCGGGCTGCATCGCGATGGTGTAGATGCTGAGGAACTTGGACGGATGGGTCTTGCTAGTGTACTTCTCGCCGACGCCGGGCTTGAACGTGCGGTGGGATGGCCACTGGAACTGCCTCAGCTCACGGGTAAAAGTCGGGCAGCCCACCTCGTAAGGTAGGCCGCCGGGGCCCCCCGGTGTCGGGTGGTCCATAGCGGGTCCCGCCCGCTTCTCTGACTGGCGGCGTGTTTCGGGACGCTCAACGGTGGTTCGAGCATCTTCGTGAGCTCGCTCCCGAAGGACCTGGCGCTGGTCGCGGAGGGTCCGCGGGTCGGACGATGCTATGGAGATGTTGTCACAAGTGTCGTCGCGACGGGCCGACGCCCGCGGCGGCCGGCAAGGAGGAGGAGACTGCACCGTGGCCGCAGCTCCCTCGGTCCTTCTAGCGCCAGCATGTAGTGGCTCAGTGGAGCGCCGGCCCGAGGGCCCCACTGGTCGTGGATCGTCTTTGTTTGCGACGGCGACGAGGCTCAGGATGGTGGCCCTCCACTCGTCGAGCTTCTCTGTAGCAGGAGGGAAGTCGAGGAGCAGCTGTGCGCGTGTGTGACGCCCCAAGACCGGAGCTTCAGATGCCTTCCAGGGTTTCCGGGTTTCATTATGTGTTTTGTTTGGTTCATTGCATTCATCATTGCATCATGTGCATTGCATCATGTCATCATGCCGTCATGTCATTTCTTTTCTTAACTCAACTAAATAAATGGCATGGATCTTTGATCCATTTAAACCGAGGGAATTCACGTGGTGATTTCTCTTTATAACATATCCTCCCAATATTAGGGGGCTATAATAAATATTCCATTTGTTCGGACTCACCGCAAACACACTTGCAAAATGATTCCCCATGCCTTTGTCCCATGCATCATCTCCTTCTCCTTTCCTTCTAGTTCTTTCTTCTGTAAGTGCCACTTTCCCGTTCTCTATTAATGTTCATTCTTTTCCTATAAATTCTCGACCACGCCTTCAACCTCTCTGTCAAATTTCAGATCCTTTGGAGTTGTTTTGGTTAGGTTCAAAATGCCTCAAGTTTGAATCATATTTAAACTTGTTTTATTTTTCTACCTCTAAATATATCCAAGGCAATTCTATCAAATAGAGTATAGTTCCAGGAGATTGAGGATATTTTTATATCTAAAAAACTCCTCTTCTAGTCCCTGGCCTTTTCCTTTCATTGAAACTGTTTATTTATATAAACAGAGAGTGTAGAGAGGAGACAACGCAGCCCACCAATTTTGCCTAAGGCCCAGTCGCCTGCCTCCCTAGGCGCGGCCCTCCCTCTCCTCTAGGCCATCTTTCCCCGCTGCCCACCTGGGCCTCCTAAGGCCCAGCAGCAGCCAGCCCACCTAAACCCGTAACCCTAGCACATCCCTCCTCTCTCCCTCGTCTCATCCTCACGCCACCAGCCTCTTTCTCCCTCGATCCCATACCCGTGCGCTCGACCTCCTTCTCCCTCTCGATCATCCAGTGCCTCCTCACCCTCTCCCTCGATCCCATCCTCCCTGACACCCTCTCCTGCCCTCGCGCCGCCTCTCTCCCCTTTCCTCCTGGCGTTGCTGCACAGAGAGGGGGCCGCTACCACAACCCTGCCGAACACCGGATCCCGAGCACCGCGCCCTCAAGGGGCCCGCCTTCGCGCCGCCATCCTCCATGGTCGTAGCCGACCGAGCTCGAAGCTCCTGCCGATGCACCTCGTCGCGTCTCTGCTGCCTCCTCGCAGCCGGCCATCCTCGCCGCCGCCTGGGGTTCCCCTGCACCTCAAGCCTGACGCCCGACCTGTGACCTCCGCCACCTCGATGTCCCTTGGTGCCCTGCCGGCCAATCTGGCCCCGTCCTCCAGGATCTCCATGGTGCTACCTTGATGGTTCCTCCAGCGCCCAAGTCCACCTTGTCGCTTCTGCCGTCCTCACGCCTCTGCTTCTTCCATGGCGCTGTTGCCATCCATGGCAACTCTGCCGCTGTCGCCTTACTGCCGCCGTCCAGCGCAAGAACTGCAGGAGATGGCCAGAGCCTCAATCCACTGCTCCTCTGCTTCGGGTCCTAGTGTCCTGCGGCCATCGCCCCTGCATCATGCCAAGTACATGCACCGTGCCCTGAACCGCCAAGGAAGACCACCGAACAGGGATTCGCCAAGTACCAGGTCAACGGAGACCGCTAAGTTCGTTTCTGCCACCTTCGAAATCACCAAGTACCACGACAACCTTGAAGGGATTCAACTCCGTCAAGTTCCTCTAACGATGACCCGAACGGCTACGAAACACGTACCACTACTGTCGCCGAAGACCCGTGCAACGGAACCGTCAAGTTCGACTACCTTCGTGTGTACCTTTACTTCCCACGATGACCGTGTACAACTACCATCCCGTGCATGTCGCGAAGTACCTCTTCGAAATGACCGAGTAGAACTACCGTCGACCCTCGAAGAACCCGCAGATGACAAGTTCCTCGGTGTGACCCCGAACACCTACGGAGTGTGTACAACTACGAAACGAGAACAACTACTTCCTCTACTTTGCACCGAACAGGAATCGTCTTGTTTGCACGCTTCGAAGGTATAACCCCGAGACGACGCTCGTGAACGAACGCATGCATGTTGTATGAGATGCACCCTTGTTTTGCCTCGAGTCTTAACTATCGGTGCATGTTGCCCCTCTTTTGCCTTGCCACCGACATGTGGGAACCCGGTATCTGAGAGCACCCCACCTTCTTTTGCACGATCCCGTCACACTACCTTTTGCACCGGTATCTCCGTGAGCTACCAGAACCGATTTGTTGCCGTGGCATCATTTTCGGATTCGTTGCCGTGGCACCCCTTTCCTTTCCGCCTTGATGACAAATGCTTACCTTTTCATAAAACTTGCATAAACTTGCACATGTCATCCGCATCATGTTAACAACATTAATATGGTTTAAATTGTTGTTTGCTTTAATTGGCTAAATGCATATGAGGATTTACCGGAATCGTTGTTTGATGTTTCCGACCTCTTTTAAACTTTCCTAGTTAGGTAGTTTTATTATGCTTCTCCTCTTGCCATGTTTAACAACCTTTAATATTGTTGGGTACCTAACCGGGAGTGAACTAAATAATGGAATGTGGTGTTTTGTCAATATGCATCCCGATGCATATTGAGCTCCACTTAACTTGTAGTGTTGTTTGTGCACTTTGCCATGCCTTGCCTCTTTAAACCGGACATGCATCATACTTGGTTGTGCATCATGCCATGTTCATGTGGTGGTTGTTTACTATGTTGTTTGCTTCTTTCCGGTGTTGCCTCTTCAGGTTGGTTCCGATAACGTCACATTTGTGAGGATTCGTTCGACTTCATCCGTTTGTCTTCTTCATGGACTCGTTCTTCTTCCTTACGGGATTTCAGGCAAGATGACCATACCCTCGAAATCACTTCTATCTTTGCTTTCTAGATGCTCGCTCTTTTGCTATGCCTATGCTGTGATACCTACCACTTGCTTATCATGCCTCGCATATTGTTAAGCCAAGCCTCTAACTCACCTTATCCTAGCAAACCGTTGTTTGGCTATGTTACCGCTTTGCTCAGCCCCTCTTATAGCATTGTTAGTTGCAGGTGGAGATTGAAGTTTGTTCCTTGTTGGAACATGGAGATGTTGTTCCTTGTTGGAACATGTTTACTTGTTGGGATATCACAATATCTCTTATTTAATTAATGCATCTATATACTTGGTAAAGGGTGGAAGGCTCGGCCTTATGCCTGGTGTTTTGTTCCACTCTTGCCGCCCTAGTTTCCGTCATATCGGTGTTATGTTCCCGGATCTTGCGTTCCTTACGCGGTTGGGTTATTATGGGAACCCCTTGACAGTTCGCCTTGAACAAAACTCCTCCAGCAAGGCCCAACCTTGGTTTTACCATTCGCCACCTAGCCTTTTTCCCTTGGGAGTCGCACATCCCGAGGGTCATCTTTATTTTAATCCCCCCGGGCAAGTTCTTGTCTAAGTGTTGGTCCGAACTAGAGTCCTTTGCAGCGCCACCTCGGGGAAACTTGAGGGCTGGTTTTAGTTGTACGGAGTGCTCATCCGGTGTTGCCCTGAGAACGAGATATATGCAGCTCCTATCAGGATGTCGGCGCATAGGGTGGTCTTGCTGGTCTTGTTTTACCTATCGAAATGTCTTGTAACCGAGATTCCGAGCCTGATCGGGTCTTCCCGCTAGAAGGAATATCCTTCGTTGACCGTGAGAGCTTGTGATGGGCTAAGTTGGGACACCCCTGCAGGGATATGATCTTTCGAAAGTCGTGCCCGCGGTTATGGGCAGATGGGAATTTGTTAATGTCCGGTTGTAGAAAACCTGAAGTTGACCTTAACTAAAATACATCAACCGTGTGTGTTACTGTGATGGTCTATTTCCGGCGGAGTCCAGGAAGTGAACACGGTGTTGGAGTTATGCTTGACGCAGGTTGTTCTAGGATCACTTCTTGATCATAGTTTCTCGACTGTGCTTTTGCCTTCTCTTGTCGCTCTCATTTGCGTATGTTAGCCCCCATATATGCTAGTCGCTTGCTGCAGCTCCACCTCATACCTTTACCTTACCCATAAGCTTAAATAGTCTTGATCGCGAGGGTGTGAGATTGCTGAGTCCCCGTGACTCACAGATACTTCCAAAACCAGTTTGCAGGTGCATTGAGACGTGCAGGTGACGCAACCAAGCTCAAGGAGGAGCTCGATGAAGATCTTGTCCTTTGTGTTGTTCCGTTCTAGTTGATCAGTAGTGGAGCCCAGTTGGGGTCGATCGGGGATCTGTGTAGCATTTGGGGTAGTCTTCTTTTATTTTGGGTTCCGTAGTCTGACCTTGATTGTATCTGGTTGATGTAATGCTTTATTCATGTAATTGTGTGATGTGGCAATTGTAAGCCATCTATGTATCTCTTTCCCTTATGTATTACATGGGTTGTGTGAAGATTACCTCACTTGCGACATTGCTTTCAATGCGGTTATGCCTCTAAGTCGTGCTTCGACACATGGGAGATATAGCCGCATCGAGGGCATTACAAGTTGGTAATCAGAGCCTTCCCCGACCTTAGGAGCCCCCTGCTTGATTGAATCGCTGGCGTTATTGAGTCTAGAAATGTTTTGAGTCATTTAGGAATTATATATATCGGAGAGTTAGGAATTGTTTTTTACTCCTCAGTCCCTTCATCGCTCTGGTGAGGCATCCTGACGTAGAGTTTTGACTCTTCTCTTCTCAAATTTCACTAAAAAAAATTTAGGATCACGCAGGTATCATGGAATCGTTCCGATGGTTTTATGACGAGAACATTGTTCTTGGTGCCTCCTGACATTTAGGGGTTGTGGCAGTGTCCCTGGGAGTTGAGCTCCGAGGTGTTATCGTCACAATTTTATCGTTACAGTTCTGGAATACCTGAGATTAGTTTCGCCGACATCGAATATCTCTTTTATGAAGTTGTTTGTGAGATAACCTCGACGCCACCTAGTACTGGGGCGGGAGTTCGGGAGTATTGCCATAACTCGTAGAATGGATGCTTTTTGAAGGTTGAGGTAAACGATTTCCGAAGGTTTCTTGGTTATGTGTTGAAGGACGGATACAGCTGGATGTAGGATTTGTTAGTTTGGGTGAGATATTATGCTTCCCCTGTATCCTCAACACCTGATTGCATAACCGGAAAATTTCGGGAGTTTATAAGTGGGAATTCAAGTAGCTCTTAGGATATCTTTCCGACAGATGTATGATATGAAATTGGGGTTCGACATCTAGTGGCCCGCCTATCCACGGTCGGTTTTACAGTGGTCTCGTTGTGTCTTAAAGAGTCCTTGGCTATGCCAACTCGGGGACGCTTCGTATGTCATGTGCACTGCCTTGTACATGATGGTGATGTACGATCGAGCCCGTGTAGGCCCCACCACAAAAACTTCGGACGAAATCTCTATCATATGTTTGTTCTGGCTTATTCTGCAAGCCAATCCTTTGTTTTGTTTTTCAGTTGTGGTATTCAAGTTGCTTCAATGTCAAGTGTTGTTTCCATACCTTTTCTAAGCGGTGTTCTCATATTTCTATGTCAATACTAATCCTTCATGATAATCGAGATTGTCATGTCAATCCTTTTCAACTTGTGTGTTTTCTCCTCAAGCGGTTCCGTTCATTTTCAACGTCCGCAAGATCAATTATCAGTTCTTCTCAACGGTGTCCTTTTCATCCGTCTCCAAATTGTCTTTGTTTTTCCCGCCCGCCCACCCTTTTTCCTCAAGGACTGAGATGTCTTAATCAAGTATCCTTTTATTCTTGTGAAGTCTCTCTATTCCTTTTCCGTCAATGTTCTTATCCGGTGATTCTCATGAAGATTCTAACGGAGCTTCAAGTTCATCATTTTTCGTTCTTTTTCTTCTCCAGTGGAACCAATTCAAGCTTTGTTGGTCATATCCTTTTCCTCATTTCAATGCTTTCTCATGCCGGTGCAATTCTTAATCGTTCACCTCTCACTATTCTATTGTTCCGGAGTGCTCACGATATCTCGAAGATTTGTGTTTCCACTATGCCTTCGTTCAAACTCTTTCGAGGATGTTATCTCATTCTAGCCGTTTAATTCAACCGATGCATTCCCTCTTTTAAATCATTCTACGGTGTATCTTTTCAGTGGGCCCTAACCCACAGGTCTATTCCTAGGATCTTACCTGACTCTTCTAATCTTCCCGGAGTTATTCTCAAATTCTTTCAAAGTTTGACGTAAGATTGATTCTTCATCAGTCAAATGCCTTCTCCAAGATCTTTCACACTATTTTCATCGTTGGTTTTATTCCGGAGTATCTCAACAATTTGGTGGTGTTTCTCATCGTCATTCTCAGATTTTGAAGACCAAAGAAGAGTTTTACCTCCATATTCTATCCGTTCTCTTAGAGATTCGTGGTTCTAGTCGAGCCCATCCTCTCATAATTGTTTTCGATTGTCAGAATTCTTTTCACCTATCCGGAGCAATTCAAGATTCTTTTCAATTTGTTCTCCGGAGCCCATCATTTCGGAAGACTTATCCATTCTCAGACTTCAGTTATCACTGTACAAATCTTACTGGTGCTTCATTCAAATATCCTCTAATCAGCTCATGATCTCTTCGTTCTCATGGATCTAAATTTCCCTCAAGTATCTTCTTTCGTTCTCTAATTCTTCCCGGTGGTTCTTCATCTTTTATTCGTTCATTTTCAATTCTTACGGTGGTTCGTTCAAGAGTTCTCCTCCTTGGTTATCATATCAATTCATTCGTGCTTTCCAAATGCTAACGGTGGTTCGTTGAAGCCTTTTCTCAAGTTTGTGCTATATCTATCTTAATCCTTTCTATGAAAATAAGTAGTATGTCAATTCTGTTGCTTGTCATCAATTTAATTGGTGAAGGATAAGCATAATGTAATTCTTATTCTTGTTTCATCCAAGCGATTAATTCCTTATTCCGGAGTGTCATCAAATTCTCAGTTTCTATTGTTTCATCTTTTCTTTTCCCGGAGTTCCAAGTTTTCTCGGTTATATCATCATGAAAATCCATCTATTCATTACAAGTCTCCGCCGTGTGTTTTCAACTTCTCTTTCATTTCGATTGATAATTCTTTTGTTACCGGAGTTCTTCATGGAGGTTCTACACGATGGTTCATCAAAGATTTAATTCCTTTTCGAAGTGTTCATTGAGATTCTTTTCAGAGGAGCTCAAGCATTCTTCATCTTGCAATCCGGAGTGCAATTCTTTCTAATGTATCATTGGAGGTGGTATTATGTCATTCTTGATAATTTGAGTTCATGTTTCATGATTCACATGTTGTCAAGAATGAGATATTTTAAATCTGTCAGCCTCTTCATTGGAGTTATCTTGGGTTATGTTTCACCTAAAGCTTTCCCTAAGGATTTTGCTATGGTGAGGCGTATAATTGACCCAAATTCTTCATTTATCCTCCCGGCGAAATAAGTTTCTCGTCTTCTTGTTCATTTCAATCCAATCTATTGTTTCTGTTAGTGGCAGAATTTCACCGCATAATTTTGAGATGTTTTCCATAAGCCCACTACAAGCTTATTCTTTTCCAACAACTCCATTCTAGCATTTGTTGTAAGCGTGCTCTCCCAAGATCTTGTTTCCCTCCGTTCATTTAATTCCATTCTTTCATTTCTTCTGGAGGCATTGTGATGTTGCTCTCTTCTACCCTTCTTCTTGTTCTTGCCAGGACCTTGTTCTTTTCATGCCTATCCATTTAACTGGGGTGTGGTGCCATTTTGCTCAAATTCTTTTCGCTTTATCAAGCCTTGCATATATTTCCAACCGGAGTGCTGTTGGAATTTGTTCTTCCTTTTCCCCTTTTCCAACACCTTTTTCCTACAAAAGGAGGCCCGAGGCGACGAGGAGAGGAAAAAGTTGTTGCCACAGTGGCACACAGGAGGTCAAAAGGTCTACAGTGGCACGAGGTTATCCCTCGTATTACAGGACAAGGTGCATTTAATGCATTGCTTAGGTGTCCTCTTATTTTATTGGGGATGGGGGCGAGGCCCGTCCCGTCCGTCGCCGCTCCTCCTTGCTTCGACACGCGCCTCGGCCGAGGATGCGTGCGGTGCCATGTAGGCAGGCATGCAGCTGAGTTGGCGCGGTGGTGGAGCCTTCACAAAGATCTGCATGCCGCCTGCCCAGCTGGTTGGGTTGGCAGCTGCATGTGAACAGCGGTGGAAGCTTGGTTGACGTGGGCTTGGCGGTGGCCTTGCAGGCGTCTTTGGTGAGAGCCTTGCCGGGTGGCCCAGCAAGGATCTCGCCGTGGCGGGTTGTCGTCCCCGGCAAGGATCTTGCCGGGGGTCTGGTGGCCTTCCTTGGCAAGGATCTTGCCGAGAATCGTCGTCTTCTGATCTGATCTTGAATATGTCTTCAGAAAGATCTATTGCCACCACAGGGGTTCCTTCCCGAGTCCTGGCCCAAGGCTGATGATGGCACTGGGGGCCGTGGGCTCAAGGGTGGCTCGCTCTGTTGGTGCAGGGCGAGCTGTCCCAGCACGAGTCCTGCCGGGGCTGCTGAGGCCACCCGGCAAGGATCTTGCCGAGGGAACTTGCTTCGTCCCTCTGCTCTTTGTGGTCTTGGCCTTGGCGTTTCTTTGATTGCCTTGGGCTTCGATCTTACCTTGGCTCACCTCCCTCGTTCTGCTTGGTGTGGCCGTGGGCGCGGCTCTGACTGCCCGTGCACAGGAAGAGGGGTACAAAGATGCGCCCCTATTTTTGTACACCGACACCATCCCTCACATCCCCACATGTCCTGTTATTCTTCGGCGATGTCAGCCCCACCACGCACTCGCACCGAAACCAGTCAACCCTTGTACTCCCCTATGCCTACGACTAGACTGGTGCATCTTCTACGACTCCTGTTCATTCCATCCAAGGCCTCACCGTTGTCCTCTGCCTTGGTTCGCTCGCCGTGCGCGGAGTGCCACCATCTCGCATTGTCAATGTGGTCAACATCTGAGTGGAATAAGGAGATGACTGTATGTGGACAGGATGATAGTAGGGACCCACCATGGTCATGGCAGTACGCAAGCAAGTGCCTTGTTATTACAAGCCCAAAAAATGGTTCCTCCTAATGGTTGGTCATCTGGGTCCCACGCCATTGTCAACAGAGTCAATAAATGAGAGAATTACACAACGAGCAGCTGACACCAGGGACCCATCAGGTTGCGCAGTAGTTACTTGCTTTTTTGACGAACAAGCGGTTGTTATTTACTAGTTTTAGAGACAGATTAGGGTGACAACGGGGTTGTGCGGGCGCTGTGGCCCATCTATCCAGGGTTTTATTTTATGTTTATCACATCATGAGCCTAGTTGTATTTTTTTCTTGCTGAAAATGGCTAGCCCAGCTCTACTTTTTTTAAAGAAATACCAAATGGAGGCCTACTTGCTTTCTCCGCCCTGCTGGGCTGCAAATCTTTCAAGACGAGAGCGATGTATTCGCTTGTCTAGAAAATGAAGTAGTATGAAATGGGACATAAATTTTAAAAACACTGAAAAACCGGAAATTTGTTTCAATGTCATTTTTTATGTTTTCAACATTTCAAATTTAATTGTTTTTTGTGGGGAAAATTATGTTGATTTTAAATTGATATTAATTTATTGTTTTGAAATTAGTTTGAACTTGATTTGAAATTTCGGGATTAAAAATAGTTCGGACCGCAACAAAATATGAGAATTTGATTGAGTTTTTAACCATGGCCAGAATATGGGCTGTAATGGTAACAAAAAGAATATGGGCTTCAAAAAAATCCGTAAGAATAGCCAATGGGTTGTACATTTATTAGCCATAATGGCAGATGGGTTGTATGCTGTTTTCCACATATTTGAGGCTGACTTGTGGGCCCACTAGGTTTACGCGTATGCTTTCCTAAAAAAAGGTTGAGGCGCAGGCAAGGCCTTGTCAACTTAGACAACACACGAGAGCAGTTACTGTTGGATGTTGTCCATCCAACGACCGTCATGCTTCTCCAATCTCTGCTCTTCCTGCTCTAGCCCCTCAGACCAGCGCCAGCGGGACTGCGTACTCCCTCCTCTCATGGCCGGCTGGGCTACCGCGTAGGCCTCACCGCCCCACCCTACTCCATCGCTGGCCTGGCCATCCCTCTACTCACCCACACCTGCTGTTATTCTCCGGTGTCGGCAGACGAACCAGCAAACCCTCGTACTCCTCTCCACGTGGGAAACAACTTCTGAGTTTTCCCTAGCTCCATGTAGTTCCCTTCCTAGGCCTTCCCATCGTCCACCACCCTGGTGCTCTCGACGTGGCGTGGTCAACGTGGTCTAGGAAAGAGTTCCATCTGAAGAGGATTGTACGTGGAGAGGCTGACAGCTGGGTCCACAACTGCACACAAGGAAGTGCCTCCTTATTACACGCAAAATAATGATTCCTCCACCTGATAGCAGGGACCCACCGGAAGGGCCTCTGTATTTCATGAAAAAAACGTTCCTCCCACTGACAACTCGGACACACCAGCTATATCTTCGCACGCAAGGAAGTGCCTCATTACTCACAAAAAAATACTCCCTGATGCATAGCATCCCACGGTCATCCCCATGGACACTACTACAACTACCGAAGCTCCAAGTGGACCCATGACAAGAGCTCGAGCTCGTGCTATTCAATCCGAGGTGACATCTCTCCTACTTGAGTTTCCCTTACATTCGAGTGAGACATGGCTACTGCCTAAGTCAAAAACACAATGTGTGATCAGGTACAACGCACAATGCCACGGAGCAGAGAGCTGAGGAAGAAGGAACATATGACAACTCTCTGCTCAGCCCGGAACTTCCCGCCAGAGCCTGGAACTTCCGGCCCCCGGAACCTCCGGCCGCACCGGAGCTTCCGGCCTCCGACGACCCAGACGAGCCCGGGTGTACCAACTCTCTGGTTAGCTCGGAATCAGCTAGGAACCTGGCCCGGACCTTCCGGCCAGCCGGGACCTTCTGGCCCTCGGCCGCCAGCCCAGCTCCCACCGTGCCAACTCTCTGGTTAGGCCGGACCTTCCGGCCTGCCGGGACCTTCTGGCCTGCCGGGACCTTCTGGCCCTTGGACGCCAGCCTAGCTCCCACCGTGCCAACTCTCTGGTTAGGCCGGACCTTCCCCGGAACCTGGCCCGAAACTTTTGGCCCTGCCTGCGCGCAGTGACTTTGGACGAGGCCCGTGTACCCTTTCGCCCACTAGACTATATATACTGTACTCCTACCTACGTTTTAGGGTTAGCAAAGTAGTAGCTCATTTGAGAAGCTTTGCTCTCCACTTGATCCCTTCTCCATCGGAGTTCATGACCTCTATCGAGAACATCCCCCAAGTGGATCCAAGACCCCTTAGGGGAAGACCCCTCAAGACCTCCTCACGGAGAAGAACTTGCTACTTGTATCGTCCCTTGTTGATCATGGATCTTGTATCTCTTTGTGTTTCGAGGATCTAGCACATGTGTAATCGAATCATGTTGGTTTGAGTGATTGCTCCCGTGTTTCCCCTCGGGTTCTTCGTGTTCTTCGCAGGATCTGCTCCAATCATGAAAGATCGGGCATCTAGGGTTCTACCCTACATCGTCTTGGTATCATGAGCTACGTTGAGCACGATTTTGGAGCCTCCCTCTTTGTTTTCTAGCCTAATTTTATTGTGATTTGTCCCAATTTTGAAAATCCCGACAAAAATAGCCTTCCCAAAAATTTGTGATTTGTTGGTGTGATGAAGTTTTGTTGGATTTGATCTATGGATTTTGTGTGTGGCACGTAGATTTAGGTTTCCCACCATTTCATCCACCCACCCCCCTCGGATTTGGGTTTTTCCCGAAGTTTGTCCACCCGAATCCACGATCCCCAAATTTTCTGTTCTTGCAGAATCGCTACCCCCGGAACTTCTGGCCCCGCCTGGACCTTCTGGCCCCACCCAGAACTTCTGGACCCCGAACCTTCCGTCTTGCCCAGAACTTCCGGCCTACATAGAAAGTCTGCGCATCTTCGACGACTTCCGCTACTTCACCAACTACGACTACGGTGCAGCGGCATCTTCGCCAACGTACTGAAGACCATGCACTACGACATTGACAACAATCACATCATTTTGACACTCTCAACCGTAAGAAAGGACGTAACTTCAACGACATCTTTGTCTAGTCCTTGCCATTGCATTGGTAACCCCATAATCGTCCTTTTGTGTGGCTTACCCATCGAGACTAGCCTTTGAGTATTGCCGGCAACGTCACTTGTGTACATTAGTGATCATCATCTAGTTGCATATATCATATCATCTTTGTATCCATATCTTGATATAATCTCTTCTCTCACAAGGTTGTCATAGCATATACACGATTGCTATCTTGGTTCATCAAAAATTTGCATGAGAAAGAGCTCAAAAGAGAAACAACCAAACAAGATTTTAAGCAAAAGGGAAAGATAAGCAAAGAGCTTTTAAGAAAGAACAATAGCATCATACTACATTAAGATTGTCATACTCGTCCATCTTAGATCATATCATAGGAATACCATACAAATAGCATACTTGGGATAGAAGTTATTGCATTTTTGCTTTATAGGTTGTGCACAAGTTTCGTATCCGCCTATTTTGCAATTGTGCTAGCGTCTCTCTAGAGTTGTGCAACAAGAGCATTTTCGTGGATTCCACATTTTGCCTCATTCCTTGGTTGCACGACCCAATTTATCTATCCGTGTGTGTGTTTCCGCGTACCATATCTTGCTATTGGTCTACTTGTTGCATTGCAAATTTGTGAATCTTTTCCTACATTATTGCGTCTAACTAACAATTGCATCAATTTTGTGCCACCATCCTAACCAAGCTCCACTATAAGCTTTATTTGTGTAGGTGTGAGAACCGACAAGAATTGGTACCAAATGTGCTATTTCCTTGTTACAGCATTGAGCGATCTTTGATCCACCCTCAACATGGGTCAAGGTACATTTGTATAAGCTCTTCTCTTTCTCCCACTCACATATTTGCTCGGAATGGATGATAGGCCTAGTTCTTATACCAACCCACTCTTCATCGAGCAAGATGAGGACCCGAACAACTACGTCACCAAGAACCACCTCTTCGGTGCACAACAAGCTTTGCATCAAGAAGAACAAGCATTGAGCGACCGCATCGACAATCTCGCCACCGACTTACGACTCTCTGAGAAACGTACAAGACACTACTTTGACAACAAGCTCAAGGAAAAAAAAGATATCAATGCAAGAATGGATGAGATTCGTGCCTTGTTGGTCAACTGCTCTTCTACCACTTCGTCCTATTCAAGACGGAGCCACTCAAGGCGATACTCCTCCGACAATTCGAGTACGTCAACATCGAGCCGCGTGCCAAGACCGTCAATCAAGCCACAATCCTCTACATGACATTGATCATCAAGAGCAACTTTGAGTGCAAGAACATCGACATCGCCAAAATCAAGCTACCCATGCACAAGCAGAAGAACGACAACGTCTACGCCAACAAGAGGAAGAGCGAGCGCGACAACACCAAGATGAACAAGATGCTCTGGCACAACGTCTTCAACAACAACGGCGTGAAGCTCGAGCACTTAAGGTGCAACATGCCCTCCGAGACACAAGTCACAACATAGTCGCGCGCAACCAGCATAATCGTGAGCAAGAAGAAGCGCTTTGCGAGGAAATTCAAGAGAGGAACTGTCAAGCACGCTTGCAACGTCAAGCTCCTCTACAAGCTAGACATGAACAACAAGCTCGACATGAACCGCCACTTCACCAAGAGCAACATGAGGTTGACAACCCTCCATGTCAAGGGAGTCATCATCCCCGACCCCAACACAATGAAGAGCAACGCTATGGCAAGCTAAAGTTCACCATGCCCAAGTTCACCGGAAGCAATGATACCGAAGAGTACCTTTCATGGGCATTGAAGGTTGACAAAATCTTCCGTTTCGCCATGGCTTCCCTTGAGTTCCAAGACTAGGTCCTCATACGGTGGGAACAAGTCATTGAGCGCCGTGAGGAAAGAGATGAACCACCCATCACTACTTGGGCACAAATGAAGGATGTCATGAGAGCATGTTTCGTGCCAACCTACCACAACCGCGACCTCTTGAAGAAATTCCAACTCCTCAAGAAAGAACAAAGAGCATTGAAGAGTAGTACAAGGAAATGGAGATCGCCATGATACGATCTAATGTCACAATGAGCAAACTATGGCACGTTTCTTGAATGGACTCAATCATCCTATCAAGAAGAACGCCGACTTCCAACCTATTTCAAATCTCATCGAGCTAGTGCACCAAGCCACCATGGCGGAGCGGTAAGTACAAGATGACTTCAAGAATGCCAAGTTCTCTTCCAAGTCCTATGGCTTCTCCAACAACCAAGCTTCAACGACCCCAACACCTTCTACAAGGAACGGTGACAAGTCAAGTTACAGGAAAACTTCGACAATTTCAAGACGTCCTCCTACTACAAGCAACTTCAAGACGAGAGCTTCATCACCATCTACTCCAACCGATGAGACCATCAAGACAAGTTCAATCAAGTGCTTCACATGTGGAAGACAAGGCCACAAGTCCTTTGAGTGTACCAACAAGCACACCATGATCCTCAATGACAACAGAACATATGACTCCATGAGTGAAGAGGAAATGGAAGCTCTTGATCAAGTGGTCGTGCACCGACGCGTAAATGAGGATGACGATGATCAAGTCTTTTGTGACGAAGATTCGAGCCCTGCTATCATTGTCTCCAAGGTCTTGACACTTCAACATCAACAAAACGAAGACCAAAGATGCCATATCTTCCACACCAAGGTCGGTGTCGCAGGAAACCACGGCCACCTATGGGATCAAGTGTCCCTTGCTAGTTTGGCATGGGGATGGCACATTGCACAAAGAGCAGAAGAGTGTGGAACAGCATGACAGAGATCACACAGGCAGTTTTTACATAGGTTAGGGCCACCGCGAGGCGTAAAACCCTACTCCTGCTTTGGTGGATTGATGGTGGAAAAATGGTGGTGAGTGCAACACACTTTTCCTGGCAAGGTTGCCTCGGGGCGAAGAGGGTGGATCGACCAACCCTTTCTATGGTTGCCTTGGGCCTCCTTTTATAGATAAAGGGGTCACTATAGTGGCAAATCAGTCATTACGCACTGATTAAATAGCAAACAGTGCTATCATACCTAACTCTGTGGGCTGATAGAGCGCATTAAATGCGCCGCTCAACGTCACGTCGTAGCTTGCCCGACAGTCCCTGTCGGGCTATTTTGCCAGCTTCGCACCTACTCGCTCGACACGTTGCCGGACGGGTGTCGCTTGGAGGCATTTCCTGTAGGAAGTGGATGCCATGTGTTGAATAGCTGCCACTTAGTCACTTTGGAGCTTGACATCGCACTGATCGATGACGTGCATCATGATGAGGTGGTGCGGTGAGGTGGTTCTGCCTCTGCAAGCCCCGGCAGGCCGGCCGAGACAACCCGGAGGCTTGCTTTCGGGGGTAACCACATCCCTGCTAGGCTCGCCTGCCCTGCAAGGGAGGCTTTTCCTTTAGCAATATCTTGCTTCTCTGGCTAGTCTTGGTCCTCTTGTACTGCATGTTGGTCCTTCGAAGAACTGATCCCTTGTGCTTCAGTCTGACCTTGGTGTTGTAATCTTGTTCTAGTGCCTGTGCACAGTCTGGGCAATAGACCCAGGGTTTGTTGCACCGACTAAAGCCCCCGGGCCTAGCCCGAACATCCTGTCGGGCGTCGTCGGGGTAGGCCCTAATAAGTGGATAAGAAGGGGTGTGGAAGAGGCTGGCCCCTTGAGATCTTCTTTGCTTCTTCATTAATCTTGAGTCTGGGCCAGTTTCCGGTTTTCACACACATTGTGTGAAACATTATGGAAAAACTTAGATCATGGTCCGCGAATTGCCGACACCCCATGATCATGGGGCGGAAACTGTGATCCCACTTGCTTCCCGCTTCACGAGCATCCGCCACGTGCACTTCATGCATTGGGTGGGGTAGGTGGTGGATGCGGAGAGCGCCGGGATGGGTGCCATGGTAGAAAACCAGGCATCGTTGGTTGGAGCAGAGGGTCGGCCCCAATTCCCCGAGCTGCTGAAGGTGCGGGGAGGCCGTATTGGGGGATCGGGGCAGCTGCTTCCTGAACAAGAGGCCAGCCCGCTGCCTTGTTCCTTTATAAAACGGGGTAGGAGTGGTGTGCTTGCTCACACACACTTTCTTCCTCCCCTTCCTCAAACTTTCTTGGCTCGCCATGGAGAGGGGAAAAGGGCGAGGTGGTACTGCAGCGGCGACGACGAGAGCTTCTGCTTGATAGCACATCCCCCTCCTCTAGACCACACGGCGATGGAGCCCGCTATGAGAGGAGGGGGGGGAGAGGTCGTGGTCGCCACGGCGCTCGAGGAGGAAGAGGATGGGGAGGTGCTCAGGCTGTGGCTCCGTCGGACGCTCCTCCTCCATTGGAGTGCCATAATGGGGCCCAACCTCGAGAGTTCTTCATCATGCTGTACAAGCCTTTGCGCGGCCACCTCCGCCTCCCTACTCCAATCACAAGGGAGATGGAGCTTGAGAAACCGCAAGCGTTAAGGCTGCACATGAGGGTCTATGGGAATGTCAATTTCTGAGTAGACATAGACGTCCCCGCCCCCATGTTATGTACTTCCGCCGCGGCTGGAAGACCTTTTCTTGTGCCCATGGCTTGTCGGTAGGGCACGTCCTCCATTTTAATTTGATGGAGGACGATTTCCTATCCTTCAAGGTTTTTGGGAGCTCGGGTGTTCGCTTCTGGTGCTGCGCAGAGAGCTCGACCGACAATCAAAGCTCCTCCTCAAGCGATAGCGATAAGGAGGACAGTGACGACGATGATGATGGCACCGGTCGGGAGGGCGACGCCTCTGACTCCGGCTGAGTCTCGGCCGCACCATCTTCACCACGCGGCAGCAGCACCATCTGCATCTGCATCTCCTCTCTGGTAAGGTGATTTGCCGGGGAGTTGTGACCAGATGTGAGGGTGGTGTCTCCGGCTCCTCCAGCAGCCTTCCAGCTGGACCCCGGCAGGCTTCCTCACAGGCTGGAGCTCCGTTAGCCCTGTCACGTCCTAGTGGCCCTGGTGGTGGCGGTTCACGGGTCGCCTCCGCCATGCTCTCCATCGACGCCTTCGTCGGTGCCCTCCCGCCCCCACGAGGCTACCTCTCCTGGAGCACGACGGGGTCAGGCTGGGCTTTTATCCAGGCACTCCTTTTGCCCCCTTCGCCCTTAACTGTTGTGCCTAGGAGGAGAGGGACAAGAAAGGGCATTAGGGGGCATGTCGGTGTCAAAACCGGTGGATCTCGGGTAGGGGGTCCCGAACTGTGCGTCTAAGGCGGATGGTAACAGGAGGCAGGGGACACGATGTTTACCCAGGTTTGGGCCCTCTTGATGGAGGTAATACCCTATGTCCTGCTTGATTGTTCTTGATGATATGAGTATTACAAGAGTTGATCTACCACGAGATCAAAGAGGCTAAACCCTAGAAGCTAGCCTATGGTATGATTGTCTATTGTCCTACGGACTAAACCCTCCGGTTTATATAGACACTGGAGGGGGCTAGGGTTACACGAGGTCGGTTACAAAGGAGGAGATATACATATCCGTATTGCCTAGCTTGCCTTCCACGCCAAGTAGAGTCCCATCCGGACATGGGACGAAGTCTTCAATCTCGTATCTTCTTAGTCCAACAGTCCAGCCAAAGGATATAGTCCGGCTGTCTGGAGACCCCCTAATCCAGGACTCCCTCAGTAGCCCCTGAACCAGGCTTCAATGATGATGAGTCCGGCACGCACTGTTGTCTTCGGCATTGCAAGGAGGTTCCTCCTCCGAATACACCACAGAAGATTTGAATACGAGGATAGTGTCCAACCCTGCAAAATAAGTTCCACATACCACCGTAGAGAAAATAATATTTCCACAAATCTAATCTGCTCACACATTTTGACAGCATGACATCACGCCACGGCCCGGTCATTATTCGAACCGTTTTTCTTAACCAGCTCCGCACATAATGCGAGGCGGTTTCCTTGACATGTCTTGTCAAAGCAGAGATCATGTTCCCCTTATCACGGGATTCTGATCAATACAAACATGGGTAACCCAACCGTGCCTGTTGGTATGACTCCTAGATCTTAGGTAAGTCTCAAACAGCACGAGGAGGACGCCTGATATTCACCCTCTTTATAAAGGGGACACGGCTTTTTTATTTTTTCCCTCCCGCGCTCAATCGAATCCTTCCCCCGCCTCGAGTTCCAACACCCAAAGCTCAGGTCAGATGCTTCGGACCTTCAACTATGTCCGGATCCAACCTTCAAGGTCGGTGGATGCCTTCCTCCGTCAAAGAGGAGGACATGAAGAAGTTGAGAGAGGCCAGATATCTGACCGCCGAAATTTCGCATAGGCTGCCAACCCGAGGGCAGGTCGTCCCTACTCCCGAACCCAACGAGAGCGTTGTGTTCGTCTCCCACTTACTCCCAGGACTAGGCTTCGCTCTGGATCCCTTTGTTAGGGGTCTTATGTTCTATTACGGGCCGGATTTTCACGATCTGGCCCCAGATTCCCTTCTTCACATCTCGTCATTTATTGTCGTATGTGAGGCCTTCCTCCGCATTACCCCTCACTTCGGCCTATGGATCAAGACCTTTGATGTGAAGCCGAAGATGATCGAGGGGAAGCACGTAGCGTGCGGAAGTGATTTAATAAGAAAAATCGCTAACGCTGCATGGCTAGAGGGTTCCTTCCCAGAGGTATCCGGATTGTGGCAGCGGGAGTGGTTTTACGTCACAGCTCCCTGAAGTGCCAAGTGGGTGGATGCCCCCGCCTTTCGCTCGGCCCCCCCACCGCAACTGATGTCATGGATCAGTAGGGGGCTGAGCTGGGGTCCAGCCAAGGACGTGCCAATACTGCAAAGCCGTATCCGAGATCTCTTTGCGAGAAATTTCAGTCTGGTTATGGTAATGCAAGTTATGCTAGTTCATCGAGTCCAACCTTGCCAACGCCGGCCCCTCCGCATGTGGGAATTCAACCCGAAAGTACTGCGTGCTATTCAACATTTCCTCGGCATGATGCGCGAAGAGATGTACAAATCGTTCTTCAGACCCCAAATAGAGTGTCCGGACACCATCGAGGACGTGGGCCTGAGCTGCAACCGCCCCGCTGCCCAAGTAAGTAATCCCATGCCGAACCTGATGTCATTTTATTTATCATGGCATCATTCTAAAGAGCCGCCTTTTGACCAGGACTGGATAACAAAGGCGATGATGATTAGGTGTTCGGCCCCCCTTCCTGAGGGCTTGGACAATCCGGTACTGGACAGATGCTCGAGCCGACGCCTTATCCAGTGTCCTCAAAGGAAGCTGATGGGGGGAACAAAGAGCGCGAAAGCGGGCCTCACTCGCTACTTATTCCAGCCGGGGGAATGAGCACCTCCGTGAGGGAGGACAATCAAAGGGAAGAATCTGGCATTCTCTCTCACCGGGGAAGGAAGAGGACTACCTCTGAAGATTCAGAAACAAAGGTTTCCAAACGGGAGAAGAAATCTTCATCAGAGGGTCCTGCCTCGGAGGGTATTCTTGCCGCACAATGTCCGCGCGGGGATCAGCCCTCTACCGAGCTGTAAGTAATCGAAAAGTACTTAATAGTGAAAACATCCTACCTTACTTCCGAAGACAATAACCGATGCTTATAAATTGTAGTCCGGATCGTAGCCCTTCTCAACAGAGTTCATCCTCGGGGGATCTTCTTCCGGAGATGATGGAGAGCGAAACGCCTCCCCCGGACACCCCGCCTCAATAAGCAGCCGACCTTGAAGTGTCGCCGCAAAGGGTATCTCCGGACCCACTAGGGCTAGAGGATAACCCTTTGGCTGCCCGGAATCCCCAGTATCCGGCTCCTAAGGAGAGCGACAGCAAGGGTCCGTACAGTGTGCGGTTCGACGCGCTGAAGGATCTTCTGGGACAACCGGCTGTCTCAGAAGCGCATCGCACGCTAATGGGTACGGTAATTGAAAGGATTTCATCCGCTGAAATCGGTTTGCATGAAGCATGTATGAGTCTGCTGAAAGGCTTCGAGGTACGTGAAATAATGTATGTTTTTAACAGTATCGCATACGTTAGGTATACGCTATGCAGATAGTAGCCCCTGAGACTCTAGTTGTTGTCGGAAATGGTGGCAAACAGAGGATCATAGTCCCAGGTAATAACCAGACCGCCTTTATGTGCAGGAGTCTGAAGCTCCTGTGGCTAGCCGGACTGATGGGTTTGCCAAGCTAAAGCGGCAACTTGATGCGGCAGATGCCAACATCGTGCTTGTCAACAAGCGGCTTGACGAGGCATAGGGTGAGTGATTTTTCTGGTGATCGTCACATAATAAGAGTAGCATGATGCCAGTATCTTTAGTATGTTGTGACTGCAGATGGTGCTGCCACCGTGGAGACCCTTCGGGCGAAGCTTGCCCGAGCCATGGAGCAAGCAAGGAGTAGCAATGCGGCCGCTTTAAAGGCGGCCGAATAATTAAGGGCCGAACAGGCCGCGTATTGCGAGAGAAAGGAAAAAATAGCCAAGATGGATGTAGAGTTAAAAGATGCCGATGACCGTTACCGGCTTCTTGAAGAAGAAAACCGGGCGAAGGCGATGGACCTGGAGAAGGCCCGGGTGGCTGCCAAGGAAGCCCGCTCCAAAATTAGAGCGACGAAGGAGGAGCTGAATCAAGCTGCAGATATCATGTCTGGGAAGCCCTTCTTGTTGTGGACTAAGTTCGGAGATCCGAAGTATGCTCCTCTGGACCGGCTATGGAGTTCTGCGGACGCGTACATGGATTTGGCTGCAAGTGCTGCTGATGCGGCCGAGTACTTCAAGGATCAGAAAGGTCCCGAAGTGGAAAAGTTGTTCTGGTCACAGTTTCATGCTCCAGTCCGTCCGCTGCTGTTGAGTGAGCGATTAGTCGAGTGGGCCGAGCTCCCTAGGTTGTCCGGACTTGCAATGAGGTCCGTTGTGGATCACCTATGGCCGGGAGGGCCAAGGCCGAATAGCTACTTTAGCTTAGTGCAATAATTCCTTGGTGCTGTGCCATGCATCGATGTTGTAAAGAGATCGGCGTGCATAGAAGGTGCGCAGATGGACTTTGCCCGTGTCAAGACATACTGGGCGGAGATGGAGGCTACCACTGTTGCGACGCAGGGTTCGGCCGTAGGCCGAGTGGCTGCCGAGCACTACTTTGAAGAAGTTCTTGAAGGCGCTCGTTCGATAGAGGCTCAGTGCTCGAAGAATGTTATGTTCAAGTGACATGTATTCCCATTGTAAAAACAATGTTTTATTGAATTATCAAGGCTATATTTATACTTTTGCCCGAAAGTACTATGATGCCTCCTGTGCAGCCATTTATGTATATATGTGTATAACCTGAAAGTTTGCAGTCATCGGCTTCTGCCCCCACGCATATAATGCGGGGGTGTTCGCGAAAAATGCATATCCACACTTGATCCAACGTCTTGATCCGTTAAGGAGGTGATAGCGCAGCGAACGAGGCAATCGGACTATATTGCTTTAACACATTCACTTACCATAGGAGTTTCACAATGGGGCTACTATATAGCCCCTGGTACTTCTACGCTCGTCCGAATACGGGTCGCGTACGTACATGACCAGGAAACGACCCTTCGTTAATGCGGAGGAATCCCGAAGATTCTGATGAGTCATCGAGTGGTTGACTAGTCTCTCTATATCATGACAGCCAGTTTTCGGCTTTCTCTACTGAGGTGCTCACCCGGATGAACCAGGGCACAATCATAGTAGTTCTCCCAGTGCTACCTTAGCCAATATAACGGAACGTAAGGTACCAAAATGTGGGAGCCGGGCAAACCCAACATTTGACCAAAGAAATGATTCGGAGCTGATGCATATAGGGCCAAACTCGCGACGCCGAACACTCCCTCAGGTGTTCGGTCTTTATAACATATACCGGGCTAAACAATGCCCTTAATAAGAAACCCCATGTGTCCAGGTACATGCAAAATTCTGGCGTGGCCACATGCCAATAACGCCAGCATCCTTCTCGGTGGTGTGGAGTATCCGGAGGATGTGAGCAACAAGAGACAGTAAAAAAGTTTATGCAGGGTCTTAATCTAAAAAGAAACCTTTGGGCGGGTCCCTGCTGCACGTCTGCGCCTGTGTCTCCATTGTGCCGTGTCCTGGATGGGTGTAGCACGTTTGTCATCTGCAAAAGGAAAGAACTTAGGGGAAAGTTGTCGTGCCAAAAAGAAGAATTGGTTATTGTCAATGAACTATCAAAATTCAAGAGAAGCCTAGTGGAGCTGGGCTGGCCCTGATTACATGCAGGAAGCCCCTGGTATCGTTTTATGAGGGTTTGAAAACCAATCTCTTGTATATATGATGGAACGCCGGATTCATCTAACCGTGTCCGTGGTCTTGATGACCTGCCATTTTTTCTGGTTGGTGAGGCCGTCTAGTTCGCGGCTGTTAGAGCCGTCGCGTCCTCTTCCGTATGTAAAAGTATTTCCGCTAACTGTGATGATGCCACGTGGACTGGGCATCCTGAGCTTGAGAAAAGCATAATGCGGTATTGCGTTAAAACGAGCGGAAGCCGCCCTTCCGAGTAGTTCTTGATAATCACTTTAGAATGGAGCGATGTGAAAATTTAACGTTTCACTTTGGAAGTTATCGGGAGAACCGAATACCACCTCTAGTGGTAGAGAGCCCATACAGCGGGCCTCTTGGCCTGGTATTACTCCCTTGAAGGTAGTATTACTGTGGCTTATTTGTGTCGGGTCTATCCTCATTTTGCGGACTGTGTCCTGATATATCAGATTTAGATCACTGCCGTTGTCCGTGAGGACTCTTATGAAATGGTACCCATTTATTATCGGGTCTAACACCAAGGTCGTCAGTCCTTTGCGCCGGATATTTGTATCGTGATCCCTACGATCAAAAGTGATCGGGCAGGCCAACCAGGGGTTGAACCTATGGGTGACGGGCTCTATGGCGCGTGTGCATCGGAGTTCATGATTGCTTCTCCTCTTTGTCACATGGATCACGTTTACTGTTTTAACCTCTAGTGGGAACTTTTTCTGTCCTCCAGTGTTTTGCTGGCAAGGTTCATCCTTGTCTTCGCTTGGTGTCTCTTCCCCTTTGTGTTCGGCGTTTAGCTTACCGGCCTGCTTGAAGATCCAACATTCTCGGTGGGTATGATTTGCAGGTTTGTCTGGGGTGCCGTGAATCTGACAGAGTTTGTCAAGAATTTTGTTTAGGCCAGATTGTCCTTCTCTGCTTCCTTTGAAAGGCTTTTTCCGTTGACCTGGTCGGGAGCCCCTGAATCTGGCGTTTCCCGCCGTGTTATCTGGGCTACCTTCTTTATTTCGAAGCTTTTTTTTGCGTCGTGGTTTACCATTGCCATCCCTGACTTCGGATGTGCTTGGGTCGCTGGTGCTGCTACAGGCCAACCAGCAGTCCTCGCCCGCGCAAAAGTAGGTCATGAGGCTTGTTAGGGCTGCCATTGTTCTCGGTTTTTCTTGACCGAGGTGTCTAGCGAGCCATTCGTCTTGGACGCTGTGTTTAAAAGCTGCTAAGGCTTCGGCGTCCGGATCGATGATTTGGTTCTTCTTGGTGAGGAACCTGTTCCAAAGCTTTCGGGCGGACTCTCTGGACTGTTGGATTATATGACTTAAATTGTCTGCATCCGGAGGTCGGACATAAGTCCCTTGAAAATTGGCCCAAAAAGCGTCCTCGAGCTCCTCCCAACTTCCAATTGAGTTTTCGGGGAGGCTTTTCAGCCAGTGCCGAGCTAGCCCTTTAAGCTTGAGGGGCAAGTTTTTAATGGCATGGAGATCGTCTCCACAAGCCATATGAATATGGAGGATGAAGTCCTCTATCCATACTCCAGGGTCTGTTGTTCCGTCGTACGCCTCTATGTTCACCGGTTTGAATCCCTCTGGGAATTCATGATCCAGCACCTCATTAGTGAAACATAAGGGGTGTGCGGCACCCCTGTATTGGGATGCGCCATGGTGTTTGGACGGTTGTAGTATTTGGTGTTGGTTGTGTGCTGTAGCGCGCTTCCTAGATCCATAGATAGATCTAGTCGCGTCGGATTTTTGACGCAAGTTCTCACATAGATCGTGTGTTGACTTATGTGCGACTTTGTTAGCCGCTCTATGGCGTTCACAGGGTGGTGGATCCGGCCGGTTGGCCGTATCACATTTCGGCTGTATGGGCTCTAAGGCCTCATCGTCGAATTTCGGTAATAGCTTGCGCTTTGGGTAGCTATTTTTATGGTAACTTCCACCGTACTTTGTTACTTTGTTCCACTTGTTGTTGACCGTATCTTGTGCGACCTTGCGCCTTTGCTTCTGTTTCTTCAGGCTCCTCGCTGTGGCAATAAGCCTTCTGCGGAGCTTCTCTTGCTCTAAGTGTGTTTTCGGGATGATGCGTGCACCTTCGTCCGGACTGTTTTCTTCCCTAGACGGGGATTGATGAGGCTTATCTTTGGCATCATCTTGTTCGGACGTCGGATCCGTACTATGTTTGCAGTTTGCATCTTGATCGTGTTCTGCCACCGGGGTGGTGCAGTTGTCGTTTCTTCCGAAGTCGCGTGGACTATTATTTCCTCTTGCATTGTTATCGCTGTTTTTGCTATGGCGGGACTTAGAGCGGCGCCGCTGACGTCGGCGCTTGGGTTGCTTGGAGGGTGCATCCTCCGATGTCTCATCGCCATTTCCCTCTCTGGGTGCATCCACCATGTATACGTCATGTGATGAAGTAGCGGTCCAGCGCCCTGTGGGCAGTGGTTCCGGTTCGTCTCCTGCATCGTTGTCCATACCATCAATGTCTTCGGGGTCGAAGTCAAGCATGTCGGTTAAGTCGTCGACAGTAGCTACTAAGTGGGTGGTGGGTGGGCAGCGAATTTCTTTGTCGCCCGCATCCCATTCTAGTCGTACATTGTACGGCCAAGGTTCTCCTGACAGGGAGAGAGACCTTAATGAATTTAGCACATCTCCTACAGGTGAGTGCTGAAAGATATCCATGGAGGTGAACTCCATGATCGGCGCCCATTCGGATTCGACGGGCAGGTATGTGAGCGGCTGGGAGTCCGTGGCCAGGGAATCCAGTGGTTCGGCGACGCGGCTCTCGAAAGGGGTGAAGTCAGTATCTGGCTCTATCGCCGCTGAGAGTGTGACCTCCATGGCGGGGTCTATCCCTCCGCTCTCGGATGGCGCGAATTGCTCCGGATTAATGGTCGGAGTAGCTGCAGATGCGATCTCACGAACACTGTCCGACAGCAGAGTTACGTCTTGCTCGTCACGACTGTGCGGCGCGTCCGGCATGGGCTCGAATCCGTTGAAGATCAAGTCTCCGCGGATGTCGGCCGTGTAGTTCAAGTTTCCAAATCTGACCTGATGGCCAGGGGCGTAGCTTTCGATCTGCTCCAGATGGCCAAGCGAATTGGCCCGCAGTGTGAAGCCGCTGAATACGAAGATCTATCCGGGGAGGAAAGCCTCACCCTGGACCGCATCGCTAGCGATGATCGTGTCAGGACCCCGATTCTAAGTCACACCGATCTAGCCTGTAACACCTCATATCACTTTGCGGCCTCACGCACGGTATTCCCACGGGTGTCGCCTTACCATGGCTCGGGACAGTTTGCGCCTTTTGGCTCACGTATATGATAGTGTCACTAGCATCCATATGACAGAGAACCCGGGCCGACATGACTAGTCGTGAACCCAAAGTGGCACCAACTTACGGGGACAGGCATACATGAATCAACTTCGAGCATGTCGATCAGCAGCGTGCGAATCCGGGCTGTAGCACAGGGCTAACAGGACTCCGGTGAACCGGGCTGTAGCAGGCTAGGCAGGACTCCGGATGTCACCGCGTGACATTTCCCCGAAGGGACAGACACAGGAACGAAGTGAATCACCTGCCTGCCAGTCAAGTGTTCCGGAGCAGTAGTGCTGGGCTAGCAGGACTCCGGTGAACCGGGCTGTAGCGGACTACTATTGCTCATGGAAGCACAAGACTACATTTCCCCATAAGAGAGGCTACCAAGGATAAACAACTAGGTTGTCGGATCCCACACATACCAAGCATTTCAATCATACATACAATATGCTCAATATGTGCAATACAACATGGCATCACAACAAGACTCTACGACTCAAAGTATTTATTCATTAGGATCGGAGGAGCGAGATATTACAAACATGGGTCTCATGACCCAACATACAGAGCATACCAGCAACAAGCGCATGCGGAAGGAAAACCTATCTGAGTACAGACAACTACAAATGAAAAAGGCTGAGAAGCCTAACTATTTACAAGACCCTCCCAAGGTACAAGATCGTAGCTGAGGTAACAAGCTAAATGTCGAAGTCCACGCGGAACTACTAGCGAGACTGACGTCTCTATGCAAAAACATAAAATAGGCAAACATGAGTACAAATGTACCCAGCAAGACGTACATCAGAACTATCTACATATGCATCGGTATCAACAAAGGGGGTGGTGGAGTTTAACTGCAGCAAGCCAGCTTTGAATCAGTGGCTAACCTGAACTACGACTGCAAGTAACTCTTTTAAGGTGGCGCACATGAGTCCACAAATTCACCATACCATTACCCCACTATGGATCCGCTCCCGTTCCCCTACGAGAACGCCATCCACAGCACTCACGCTTATCTTGCGCATTTTTGAGTATCCACTTTCACTTGTCTATGAACTATGCAAGGGGTCCAAGTTTCCATATCCGAGGAATTCGGCTATTTGAATAGATAATGATAACCCTGCAGGGGTGTACTTCTTCACACACACTCTTGCCACTTATCGCCCTGTACACGTCATCTACCTCGGCAACCTTCAAGCGGAAGCCGGGCGAGGGAGTCGGCCACGACATGACTAACCAACAAGTCTCTAGTCCAGGTTTATCGCCTATTCGGGTTCCATCCGCAAGGAGATCCGGCCGGGGTGTCGCTCACGGCCCCAAACGATGTGAGCAGGGTTCCCAAGCCCGCCATCCGGGTGCCACTTGGTACACCGTGCCACTGTGCCTAGTCTGTCCCAAGCCCACCTGTACCGGGTACCACTTGGTAGACTACTAACACTACCTACAAACACCAGAAACTAGTTGCAACTCCTGGACAGAGATCATGTTGATTAATAAGTCGAGAGGGACACTTAAGCATTCCAATGTGTGGTAGTAACTGTTCATGGATCACAAACACAGAACTCGGTTCCTGAGGATGGCTGCAATGAGACAACCCACCATGTACCCCTACATGGCCTCTCACCGCTACCTTTACCAAATCGTGTTCACACACAGTAGGACATGTTCAACACCATTCCAATTCATCCCCGATGAATCAGACCTGACTCAACTCTAAGCAGTAGCAGGCATGAAAAACAAGCATGAATGAGTAGGCACATCAGGGCTCAAACAACTCCTACTCATGCTAGTGGGTTTCATCTATTTACTATGGCAATGACAGGTCATGCAGAGGAAAAGGGGTTCAGCTACCGCAGCATGTAACAGTTGAAACGTTATTGTCCTAATGCAGTAAAAGAGAGCAGGGGCGAGAGAGTGGGATTGTATCGGAATGAACAAGGGGGTTTTGCTTGCGTGGCACTTCTAAAGATAGTATAGCTCTTCATCGGTGTCATCGAACTCATCGTCGGAACATACATCTACCGAGGGGGAACAACCACCGACAAAGAGAGAAAGGACACAATCAATGCAATGCAAAATATGATGCATGATCATGACATGACAATATGCTGTGATTTGAGCTAATGCAGCTAGCAACAAAAGGGTTTGAGTTGATTTGAACCAAAGGTTCAAATTCAAACTCAAATTATGAATTCATAATGTGCATTATCATGTTTTGATCTAAACAGCAAGGTTATGTTGTTTAGTCATGCATGAAACCAGTACAGATGGATAGATTGGATTTTTCTGATCATTTTTCATATATAAATCTTTTCATTTGGAGTTATAGATAATTTTCTATGATTTTTAGAAGTTTTGGGCATTTTCTGGAATTTCCTGAATAAACTGAAATCCAGAAAATGATTTATAGCGTCGGCATTGTGCACGCATGACGTCAGCGAGTCAACTGACGCTGACCAGGTCAAACCTGACGACCGGGTCCCACATGTCATTGGTTCACTGTTAACTGGGAGTTAATCCCGTGTTGACTGGGATTTGACCCGCTGTGGGGCCCGCCTGTCAGTGTCTGTTAGAGAGGGATTAGTGGTGATTAGCGCCTAACTAAGCGACCATGTTAGCCCGCCGGAGTTCGGCCGGCGGCGACCTCAACTGCGGCGGAAACTCGCCGAAAAACAGCTACGGGGCTCAGTTTTGCGCGTGGTTTGCATCTACGGGTAGCTGAAGGTGCGGCGCATCCAACCGGGCGAGCGACAGTGGCTGGGGTGGCCTATACTCGCTGGATACGAGCTCGCGGCAGCGGCCGGAGTACGGGCTCGACGGCTAAGACGCTACGATGCATGCGAGGTCGAATGGACGGCAGTTCTGGGCACATGGGAGTGTGCTGAGGACGATAGCTTCCTCCGATGCGACGTGCATGGGCTCTCGCCACGGCAGTGACATGGATGGCAGCGAGCAAGCTTTCGGTCATGGCGGGGCTACGGCCTAGAGGGCGAGCGCGACCAGGGAGAAGGGGGAGACGACGCGGGTGCTCACAGCGCGTCCGATGGCGTCGTCGGCGAGGTCGGGCGCGGTTGGGTTGCTGCGAATCGAAGACGGTTACTGTCGGTGCAGAGGACGAAGATGAGCTCAATGGCGATGATGGGCTGCTCCTGCGCTCGGGGTCTTCGAATTGGAGAAGCTCTGGTCCAGGGCGGTGCTGCTGGACGTGGCGGTGGAGCTAGGGGTGGCCGAAGAGGGTGGTGGTAGCAAGCGGCGGCGGCGCACTCGGGAAAACGAGAGAGGGAGCACCAGGGGAGAGGAGAGAGCTCGAGGGAGAGTTAGAGGGGTCGAGCGGTTCGAGATGACGCCGGGGCGTTCACCCACGCCTCCAGGGGCTCGGCGGCAAGCAGGAGGAGGCGTGGCGCCTCGCGCGCGCGTGCGTTGTCCCGCCTCTGCCTACTGGCAGAGGTTAGGGATGACTGGCAGGGGCCAGCTGGGCTGGGCCGGCTTGCTGGGCCGCAGGTAAGGCCAGGTAAGTGCTCTGCCTTTTCTATTTTCTTTTTGTTCTGTTTTCTATTTTTTTGAAGTTTGTTTTGAGTTTGGTTTTCAAACAAACCAATTTTTATGCTTCTAAAAATTATTATGTGGACTTAGGAAACTAGTTCAGAGCCACATGCAAATTTTCAAAATTTATTGGGCTTATATCTATTTTATAGTAAATATAAACCCAAATCAAATAGCTAGTGATTCAATTCAAATGCCCAAGAATAATTATTTCTGTGATTCCAAAAATATTGGTTTGAGTTATAGCTCTTGCCAATATTTTTAGAGGTTAGCATGAACATTTTGTTGGGCTCATTTGAAACAATTTTTAATGTTGATCATTTTTGTAAAAGACTTCTGAGGCTTTCCACTTTTCCCAATTCAACTTTCAATAAAATTTAAACATGATGTAACAAGATCAAGCAAGGACAACAAGGGCTGAGCTAGGGCTGTGACAACTCATCCCCACTAAACAAGAATCTCGTCTCGAGATTCAAGATGTGAGATAAGAAGACAGAGGGCTCACAAGCTAACACAATCTGCACGATCCAGATGTCTTTCTCGAGGATGTTGATTCATTGCATCACCTTGATCTCGACGTCTTGCTTCGAGAACTACAACTAACATGACAATGAGAGGAAAGGGAAAACTCTAGAAGGATTGATCCTATCGAAGATCGAACAACTCAGGATCAACTCGTGGAGCGAGACGCTGAAACAACTCTCGAGCTGAGACACGAAGCATACATCGATAGGAATGGAGTGAAACACATGACAAAGGTTCACTAGGTAGGCAACAATTCCACGCCTAAGAGGGTGGTGGTCGGTTGCCAACGTAGCGAGGAATTGAGTTGCCATGACACCAAAACGAGACATCTTGGAGGAGGGTGACCCGTAGAATCATCCCTTAAGTGGCAAAAAGAATTACTTTTGATCCAGAGATCAATAAAATTCTCTATACCTACCTAGGGAAAATCTCGAGCAATCATTTGGCGGAGTAAGTAGGGATGGCATACCGAGACTAGAATGGATGATGTGGACTACCTTGTTGAAGACAACGCAAAGGATGATTTTTGCTTATCATCGGAAATGGAAGGGACCCATGGCAGGACCACTTTTGAAGATGATCCGGGACAACAATTACCGAGAAGGATAGCCCATGGGAATTTGGCACAATGGGGTGCAAGCTAGGAACAAAATGCAAATGTTGGGAATGATCCAACCATCATATCTGCCTGATATTCAGATCTGGTTGGTAACGGAATATTTCCGACAGCGTGTCTGGGAAAAGAAAGGTAGCAACACAAATCGACGAGATTGTTGGAAATATGCCCTAGAGGCAATAATAAATTAGTTATTATTATTATATTTCATTGTTCATGATAATCGTTTATTATCCATGCTAGAATTGTATTGATAGGAAACTCAGATACATGTGTGGATACATAGACAACACCATGTCCCTAGTAAGCCTCTAGTTGACTAGCTCGTTGATCAATAGATGGTTATAGTTTCCTGACCATGGACATTGGATGTCGTTGATAACGGGATCACATCATTAGGAGAATGATGTGATGGACAAGACCCAATCCTAAGCCTAGCACAAGATCGTGTAGTTCGTATGCTAAAGCTTTTCTAATGTCAAGTATCGTTTCCTTAGACCATGAGATTGTGCAACTCCCGAATACCGTAGGAGTGCTTTGGGTGTGCCAAACGTCACAACATAACTGGGTGGCTATAAAGGTACACTACAGGTATCTCCGAAAGTGTCTGTTGGGTTGGCACGAACCAAGACTGGGATTTGTCACTCCGTGTAAACGAAGAGGTATCTTTGGGCCCACTCTGTAGGACATCATCATAATGTGCACAATGTGACCAACGAGTTGATCATGGGATGATGTGTTACGGAACGAGTAAAGAGACTTGCCGGTAACGAGATTGAACAAGGTATGCGGATACCGACGATCGAATCTCGGGCAAGTATCGTACCGCTGGACAAAGGGAATTGAATATGGGATTGATTGAATCCTCGACATCGTGGTTCATCCGATGAGATCATCGTGGAACATGTGGGAGCCAACATGGGTATCCAGATCCCGTTGTTGGTTATTGGCCGGAGAGTTGTCTCGGTCATGTCTGCATGGTTCCCGAACCCGTAGGGTCTACACACTTAAGGTTCGATGATGCTAGGGTTATTAGGAAGACTTGTATATGATAACCGAATGTTGTTCGGAGTCCCGGATGAGATCCCGGACGTCACGAGGAGTTCCGGAATGGTCCGGAGGTAAAGATTTATATATGGAAAGTTGTTGTTCGGGTTCCGGGAAAAGTTCGGTTTTTTCCGGTATTGTACCGGGAAGCTTCCGGAAGGTTTCAGAGGATTCCGGAGGGGTCCGGAGGTCCGGAAAATGTTCCACAACATCCAATACAGCAGCATGGGCTGTAGGGGGCACCCTAACCTTAATGGGCCAATGGCACCATCCCCCCCAAGGCCCATGCGCATGGGAGAGGGGAAACCCTAAGGGGGAGGGCCTCCACTTGAATTGGGAGGCACTCCTCCCCCCCTTGGCCGCCGCCCCCAACCCTAGATGGGATCTAGGGAGGCCAGCCCCCTCTCTCCCCACCTATAAATAGTGGAGGGGTGGGAGGGCGGCCACACCCTTGAACCTGGCGCAGCCCCTCCCCACCGATACCTCTCCTCCTCCGCATGAGCTTGGCGAAGCCCTGCCGGAGAACTGCCACTCCATCACCACCACGCCGTCGTGCTTCTGTTGGACTCTCTTCCTCAACCTCTCCCTCCTCCTTGCTGGATCCAGGCGTGGGAGACGTCTCCATTCCATACGTGTGTTGAACGCGGAGGTGCCGTCCGTTTGGCGCTAGGATCATCGGTGATTTGGATCACGACGAGTACGACTCCATCAACCCTATTCACTTGAACGCTTCCGCTTAGCGATCTACAAGGGTATGTAGATGCACTCTCCTTCCCCTCGTTGCTAGATTACTCCATAGATTGATCTTGGTGATGCGTAGAAAATTTTAAATTTCTGCTACGATCCCCAATACTGGTATCAGAGCTAGGTCTATGCGTAGATTCTATGCACGAGTAGAACACAAGTTGTTGTGGGCGTCGATTTTGTCGATTTACTTGCCATTACTAGTCTTATCTTGATTCGGCAGCATCGTGGGATGAAGCGGCCCGGACCGACCTTACACGTACTCTTACATGAGACTGGTTCCATGGACTGACATGCACTAGTTGCATAAGGTGGCTAGCGGGTGTCTGTCTCTCCCACTTTAGTCGGATCAGATTAGATGAAAAGGGTCCGTATGAAGGGTAA
The DNA here is from genome assembly GCF_002162155.2 of Triticum dicoccoides. Lineage (NCBI taxonomy): Eukaryota > Viridiplantae > Streptophyta > Magnoliopsida > Poales > Poaceae > Triticum > Triticum dicoccoides. The sequence goes on along the minus strand of NC_041388.1, from coordinate 469,107,396 downwards.
ATAGAAATTGGCATATCACGTTCTGGTTTTTGCGTAGGTAAGAAACGTTCTTGCTAGAAACCTATAGCAGCCACGTAAAAACTTGCAACAACAATTAGAGGACGTCTAACTTGTTTTTGCAGCATATGCCGTGTGATGTGATATGGCCAAAAGGATGTGATGAATGATATATGTGATGTATGAGATTGATCATGTTCTTGTAATAGGAATAACGACTTGCATGTCAATGAGTATGACAACCGGCAGGAGCCATAGGAGTTGTCTTAATTTATTTATGACCTGCGTGTCAACTTAAATGTCATGTAATTACTTTAGTTTATTGCTAAAGCATTAGCCATAATAGTAGAAGTAATAGATGACGAGACAACTTCAAGAAGACACGATGATGGAGATCATGATGATGGAGATCATGGTGTCATTCCGGTGACAACGATGATCATGGAGCCCCAAAGATGGAGATCAAAAGGAGCAAAATGATATTGGCCATATCATGTCACTATTTGATTGCATGTGATGTTTATCATGTTTTACATCTTATTTGCTTAGAACGACGGTAGCTTAAATAAGATGATCCCTCACTAAAATTTCAAGAAAAGTGTTCCCCCTAACTGTGCACCGTTGTGAAGGTTCATTGTTTCGAAGCACCACGTGATGATCGGGTGTGATAGATTCTAACGTTCGAATACAACGGGTGTTGACGAGCCTAGCATGTACAGACATGGCCTCGGGACACATGCGGGACACTTAGGTTGACTTGACGAGCCTAGCATGTACAGACATGGCCTCAGAACACGGAAGACCGAAAGGTCGAACATGAGTCGTATAGAAGATACGATCAACATGAGATGTTCACCATTGATGACTAGTCCGTCTCACGCGATGATTGGACACGGCCTAGTCGATTCGGATCATGTTTCACTTAGATGACTAGAGGGATGTCTATCTGAGTGGGAGTTCATTAAATAATTTGATTAGATGAACTCAATTATCATGAACATAGTCTAAATTGTCTTTGCAAATATGTTGTAGATGAATAGCTCACATTGTAGCTCCCTGTTTCAATACGTTCCTAGAGAAAGACCAAGTTGAAAGATATTGTAAGCAATGATGCAGACTAGGTCCGTAGTCCGAGGAGTGTCCTCACTGCTACACAGAAGGCTTACGTCTTTGATGCACCGCTCGATATGCAAACCCCTACAACGTTGTCTGTGGATGTTGTGAACACCTGACATACACATCCTGATGACTACTTGATAGTTTAGTGCACCATACTTTACGGCTTAGAATCAGGATTCCAATGACGTTTTGAACGCCATAGAACATATGAGATGTTCCAAGAGCTGAAATTGGGATTTCAGGCTCATGCCCGTGTTGAGAGGTGTGAGACCTCTGACAAGTTCTTTTGCCAACAAGATGGGGGAGAATAGCTCAGCTAGTGAGCATGTGCTCAGAATGTCTGGGTGCTACAATCACTTAAATCAAGTGGGAGTTAAACTTCCAGATAAGATAGTGATTGATAGAGTTCTCTAGCCACTATCACTAAGCTACTAGATCTTTGTGATGAACTATGACATGCAAGGGATGGAGTTAATCCCGGAGCTGTTCGCAGTGCTTAAGACCGCAAAAGGTAGAAATCAAGAAGGATCATCAAGTGTTGATGGTTTAACAAGACCACTGGTTTCAAGAAGGGCAAGGGCTAGAAGGGAAACTTCATGGATGGCAAACCAGTTGCCGCTCCAGTGAAGGAACCCAAGGCTGAACCCAAACCCGAGACTAAGTGCTTCTATTGTAAGGGGAACAGTCACTGGTAGCGGAATTACCCCAAATGCATGGTAGATAAGAAGGTTGGCAACTTCAAAGTATATACGTGTTATTAATGTGTACCTCACTAGTACTCCTGGTAGCACCTGGGTATTGGATACCGGTTCAGTTGCTATTATTGGTGACTTGAAGCAAAAAGCTACGAATTAAACGCAGACTGGCTATGGGCGAGGTGACGATGTGTGTTGGAAGTGTTTCCAAAGTTGATGAGATCACCATGGCACGCAACGTCTGCCTTCGGGATTAGTATTGAACCTAGATAAATGTTATCAGGTGTCTACGTTGAGCATGAATATGATTAGATCATGTTCATTGCAATACGGTTATTCATTTAAGTTAGAGAATAATGTTTATTCTATTTACATGAATAATACCTTTCATGGTCATGCACCCTATGTGAATGGTTCATTGAATCTCGGTCGTGGCAATACACATGTTCACGCCAAAAGATGTAGAGTTAATAGTGATAGTACCACTTTGTTGTGGCACTGCCGCTTAGGTCATATTGGCGTAAGATGCATGAAGAAACTCCATATAGATGGATGATTGGAGTCACTTGATTTTGAATCGCTTGACACATGCGAGCCATGCCTCATGGGCAGGATGACTAAGACCCTATTTTCAGGTACAATGAAACAGGCAAGTGACTTGTTGGAAATCATACATGCAGATGCGTGTGATCCAATGAGAATTGAAGCATGCGGTGGATATCGCTATTTTCTCATCTTCACTGACGATTTGAGTAAATATAGGTATATCTACTTAATGAAGCACAAGTCTAAAACGTTTGAAAAGTTCAAGCGATTTCAGAGTGAAGTTAAGAATCATCATAACAATAAGATCATGTTCCTACGATCTGATCAAAAGGGGATTTTATGAGTTATGAGTTTGGCAATCACTTAAGACAATGTGGAATTGTTTCACGGTTGAAGCCACCTGGAACACCACAAGGTAATGGTGTGTCCGGACGTCGTAATCGAACCCTATGAGATATGGTGCGGTCTATGATGTCTCTTACCAATCTACCGTTTTAATTTTGAGGTTATGCATTAGACACAACTGCATTCACTTTAGATAGGACACCATTTAAGTCCTTTGAAACGACGTCGTGTGAACATTGGTTTGGCAAGAAACCAAAGTTGTCACTTCTTAATGTTTGGGGCCGCGATGCTTAAGGCTTCAGCCGGAGAAGCTCAAACAGACAAACACATCTTCATAGTATACCCAAAGGTGACAGTTGGGTGCACCTTCTATCTCAGATTCGAGGGGAAAATGTTTGTCACTAAGAACGGGTCCTTTCTCGAGAAGGAGTTTCTCTCGAAAGAATTGAGTGGGAGGAATATAGAACTTGATGAGGTTGTCGAACCTTTACTTCAACCAGAGAGTGATGCAACACAGAAAGATGTTTTCTGTGGCGCCTACGTTTGTTGAATAGGAAGTTAATGATAGTGATCATGAAGCTTCGGATCAAGTTGCTATCGAACCTCGTAGGTCGACAAGGATATGTACTACTCCTAAGTGGTACGGTAATCCTGTCTTAGATATCATGTTGTTAGACAACAATGAACCTACGAGCTATGGAGAAGCGACGGTGGGCCCGTATTCCGACAAATGGTTAGAAGCCATGAAATCCGAGATAGGATCCACATATCAGAACAACGTATGGACTTTGGTGGACTTGCCCGATGATCGGAAAGCCATTGAGATAAATGGATCTTTAAGAAGAAGACGGACGTGGGCGGTAATGTTACCGTCTGTGAAGCTCAACTTGTGGGAAAGAGTCTTTTCACAAGTTCAAGGAGTTGACTACGATGAGAATTTCTCACCCGTAGCGATGCTTAAGTCCGTCGAAATCATGTTAGCATTAGCTGTATTTTTCGATTATGAAATCTTACAGATGGATGTCAAAACAAGTTTTCTTACCAGTTTTCGTAAGAAAAGTTGTATGTGATACAATAAAAGGTTTTGTTGATCCTAAGGATGCTAAAAGGTATGCTGGCTCCAGCAATCCTTCTATGGACTAGAGCAAGCATCTCGGAATCGGAATATATGTTTTGATGGAGTGATCAAAGCTTTTAGGTTTATACAATGTTTGCTAGAAACTTGTATTTACAAGAAAGTGAGTGGGAGCACTACAACATTTCTGATAAGTATATGTGGATGACATATTGTTGATTCAAAATGATGTAGAATTTCTGGAAAGTATAAACGGCTGTTTGAAGAGTGATTTTCAAAGGAAGACCTGGATAAAGCTGCTTACATATTGGGCATCAAGATCTATAGAGATAGATCAAAACGCCTGATGATACTTTCAAAGAACGCACACCTTGGCATGTTTTTGAAAGAGTTCAAAATAGATCAGTCAAAGAAGGGGTTCTTACCTGAGTGGTAACGTGTGAAGTTAAGTAAGACTCGAAGATTGACCATGGCAGAAGAAAGAGGAAGGACGAAGGTCGTCCCCTATGCTTTTTTCATAGGCACTATACGGTATGCCATGCTGAGTACCGCACCTGATGTGTACCTTGACACATGTCTGGCAAGAGGGTACAAAGGTGATCTAGGACTAGATCACCAGATAGCGGTCAAAATTGTCCTTAGAGGAATAAGGAAATGTTTCTCGGTTATGGAGGTGATAAAGAGTTCGACGTAAAGAGTTACGTCGATGCAAGCTTAACACCTATCTGGATAGCTCTGAGTAGAGATACCGGATACGTATAATGGAGCAACAATTTGGAATAGCTCCAAGTGGAACATGGTAGCAGCATCTACGATATGACATAAAGTTTTGCAAAATACATAGGGATCTGAATATGGCAAGACCCGTTGACTACAACCTCTCTCACAAGCATAACATGATCAAACCCATAACTCATTGAGTATTTGTCACATAGTGATGTGAACTAGATCATTGAGTCTAGTAGACTCTTGGATGTTGGTCACATGGCGATGTGACCTGTGAGTGTTAATCACATGGCGATGTGAACTAGATTATTGACTCTAGTGCAAGTGGGAGACTGTTGGAAATATGCCCTAGAGGCAATAATAAATTATTTATTATTATTATATTTCATTGTTCATGATAATCGTTTATTATCCATGCTAGAATTGTATTAATAGGAAACTCAGATGCATGTGTGGATACATAGACAACACCATGTCCCTAGTAAGCCTCTAGTTGACTAGCTCGTTGATCAATAGATGGTTACAGTTTCCTGACCATGGACATTGGATGTCGTTGATAACGGGATCACATCATTAGGAGAATGATGTGATGGACAAGACCCAATCCTAAGCCTAGCACAAGATCGTGTAGTTCGTATGCTAAAGCTTTTCTAATGTCAAGTATTGTTTCCTTAGACCATGAGATTGTGCAACTCCCGGATACCGTAGGAGTGCTTTGGGTGTGCCAAATGTCACAACATAACTGGGTGGCTATAAAGGTACACTACAGGTATCTCCGAAAGTGTCTGTTGGGTTGGCACGAATCAAGACTGGGATTTGTCACTCCGTGTAAACGAAGAGGTATCTTTGGGCCCACTCTATAGGACATCATCATAATGTGCACAATGTGACCAACGAGTTGATCATGGGATGATGTGTTACGGAACGAGTAAAGAGACTTGCCGGTAACGAGATCGAACAAGGTATGGGGATACCGATGATCGAATCTCGGGCAAGTATCGTACCGCTGGACAAAGGGAATTGAATACGGGATTGATTGAATCCTCGACATCGTGGTTCATCCGATGAGATCATCGTGGAACATGTGGGAGCCAACATGGGTATCCAGATCCCGCTGTTGGTTATTGGCCGGAGAGTTGTCTCGGTCATGTCTGCATGGTTCCCGAACCCGTAGGGTCTACACACTTAAGGTTCGATGATGCTAGGGTTATTAGGAAGACTTGTATGTGATTACCGAATGTTGTTCGGAGTCCCAGATGAGATCCCGAAAGTCATGAGGAGTTCCGGAATGGTCTGGAGGTAAAGATTTATATATGGAAAGTTGTTGTTCGGGTTCCGGGAAAAGTTCAGTTTTTTCCGGTATTGTACTGGGAAGCTTCCGGAAGGTTCCGGAGGATTCCGGAGGGGTCGGGAGGTCCGAAAAATGTTCCACCATGTCCAATACAGCAGCATGGGCTGTAGGGGGGCGCCCTAACCTTAGTGGGCCAAGGGCACCAGCCCCCCCAAGGCCCATGCGCATGGGAGAGGGGAAACCCTAAGGGGGAGGGCCTCCACTTGACTTGGGAGGCACTCCTCCCCCCCTTGGCCGCCGCCCCCAACCCTAGATGGGATCTAGGGGGGCCGTCCCCCCTCTCTCCCAACCTATAAATAGTGGAGGGGTGGGAGGGCGGCCACACCCTTGAACCTGGCGCAGCCCCTCCCCTCCAATACCTCTCCTCCTCCGCGTGAGCTTGGCGAAGCCCTGCCGGAGAATTGCCACTCCATCACCACCAAGCCGTCGTGCTGCTGTTGGACTCTCTTCCTCAACCTCTCCCTCCTCCTTGCTGGATCAAGGCGTGGGAGACGTCTCCGTTCCGTACATGTGTTGAACGCAGAGGTTCCGTCCGTTCGGCGCTAGGATCATCGGTGATTTGGATCACGACGAGTACGACTCCATCAACCCCGTTCACTTGAACGCTTCCGCTTAGCGATCTACAAGGGTATGTAGATGCACTCTGCTTCCCCTCGTTGCTAGATTACTCCATAGATTGATCTTGGTGATGCCTAGAAAATTTTAAATTTTTGCTATGATCCCCAACAGAGATGACGTTGCGAGATTCTCAGGAGATGAACTACGATAGCAAGCTCCAAACACGAGCTGGTTATGCTACATACATGTGAACACGATGTCCCAGACAGGCATGACCACATAGTAGTCTTACAACGAAACACTACCGAGTTCAGGTCAGGAACCATCATCGAGGATATCAAAGTCCTTGCATAAGTCCGGATTCGCTCTTAAGAAGGAACTTCTTCTCCTTGAGCAAATCAGTCAGTGGCTTGGTGTGCTAGGAACACATATGGAGTGGAGGCGGCCAACCTATCAAACCATAGAGCACTTCGCACGTGCATGACTGACTTGGGATGATTCCAGAGGAAGCAAAACAGTCTTTCTCGTATTCATGGCGGCAACTTGCATATAATGCGCATGAATTCGAGGAAGTCACTTCTTCCATCCAAGCATAAGCTTCATTAACAGAACATGAAAGCATTACTTACAAAGTTTCCAACACTAACTTAGATGTTCAACATGAATCATGGACAAGATGAAAATTATGTTGTCGCTGGGCTCAGCAACAATTCATCCAGGTTTCCATATAAGTGGAATTCCACAATTATGTGAACAAGGTGATAGCATTGGTCAGACCCAATAGATATAATGGTGTATGCTCGAGGGATCAACCACGAGTAAGAAAACATTACGAGTATCATTGGTGCTGATTTGATTTGATGATAGCCCATACTCAACTCAAAGTTGATAAGACAATAGGTCCAACAACTGATCACAGGGACCAATCGATGAAGATATCATCTTTCTTCAACACACACAGATATATCCCTTTGAAAATGAACTAAATCAGACAGCTTTTATCCTCCAACTCGCCAAGTTGTTGTTCAGCTTAACCAACTAGCTCAGGGGTACCCAACACAGATTCTTGCAGAAGGGGTGGTTACTAGGAACCAACTTGATCATGAGCTCAACATAGCGGTCAGGGAATAGCCTGGTGATACTTCCGAGAGGATATTCAGAAAATCACGAACCACCAATATGTTACTAAGCTCGAGAACAATCTTGCTTTTCAGACAAGACGATATGATCAAACGAGCAAGGGTTTCAATCCTAACTCAAAGATCGAAAAGTGCACCAGAAATAAGGACAAGGTAGCATGATCAATCCTAGAAAAGTGTTTCGATAACCAACACGCTAAGAATGATATTAGTGTCCATTAACTACCAAGCAACACGGTTGCTAGGAGTATTGATTTCACACATCATGGTTCACTTGCCGGCATTCCGGTTGCGACAACACGGGACCAAGGAATGAAAAATGATGGCAAGAAGTATCACTGCGTCAAGAATTCATGAGAGATGGTACAATTCTCTTGACCATCCTGACATAAAGGGGGTAATACTCCAGGGTAGAACAGAGCAAAAGCTGGATTGGCATTTGATCTGTAGAACACAACTACTTTGACCCAATCCTAGATATGGATGAGGTACTGGAGTTTGTTTCTCCTAGTCATTCTGAAATAAAATGGCTTGACGGACCACAAGAATAATAAGCATCGGTAACAAGGATGCAAAACTACTACTAACTATCAATTGATAGACGATGGTCGGAATACAAATGAAGAGGGACAACTCAAGAGGACATATATCTTTCTGAGTTGTGGATGCATAGATTAATATGTCGAACCAAGTTTAACAGGTTTCTTCTAGATAACCCACGCAGAAAGGTAGAACTGGCAGAATCACAATTATGAATGGAGAACTCCTCAAGAGTACTCTGATTGTGATATTTTGGTTCAAAGAACTTCTGCATTAATGGTTCATGGTATTTGGAAGAAGGAAATACCACGGACCTTGAGGACTGCCACAAGGTTACTAATATCCTAAGGAACTAGCAACAGTATCAACACAAAGTGAACAGAGTGATTCTTGGGTCAAGAACACATGAGTAGAATACCTGCTACTAAATGGCATCACGGGATGCTATCGAGAATGGTGGCCAGAATCATCACACAGGGAATATAAAGCATGGCTAGATTATGGGTGGTTCTCTAATATGCCTAGGGCCATAATAATGGCTCCAACATATATGTCGAGGCAATAAAGTACCTCAACTCACCGATTAGTGTGGTTGAACTGGCCCAAAGGGACATCAGGAACGAAAAGAAGGAATTTGCAGATGCATCAGACTGTTTAGAAACCTGGGATGACTTGGACGACATAATGGTTGTAATTGCTCAAAATGATTTGAGACAACCTGCAAAAATGGTGGCATAGCCACTCAACATCACAAACTCAAGGTTCTGAGGACAGTTATGAACATATGGAAGTAGGAGGAACTGAACTAAGGCTTGAACTCAACAATCTTAGGCAACTACGGTTTAGTAACATGTCATCCTGAGAGATAGAGGAGAAGCCTAGTTCTTAACCCCGTAGAAAGGAAGAGGATGACTCAAATCAGAAGGGCGTAAGGTAAAGGAGTAAAAAGAGCCTGACGTTCCCTTACACAATCAATTCCCTTGTATAACTAAAGCATTTCTAGACTCAACTTCGACCAGTTTGGCTTGGTAAACCTACAGGCAGTCAGGCTCTGATATCAAAGCTGTTAGGACCCTGATTCTAAGTCACACCGATCTAGCCTGTAACACCTCATATCACTTTGTGGCCTCACGCACGGTATTCCCACGGGTGTCGCCTTACCATGGCCCGGGACCGTTTGCGCCTTTTGGCTCACGTATATGATAGTGTCGCTAGCATCCATATGATAGAGAACCCGGGCCGACATGACTAGTCGTGAACCCAAAGTGGCACCAACTTACGGGGACAGGCATACAAGAATCAACTTCGAGCATGTCGGTCAGCAGCGTGCGAATCCGGGCTGTGGCAATGGGCTAACAGGACTCCGGTGAACTGGGCTGTAGCAGGCTAGACAGGACTCCGGATGTCACCGCGTGACATTTCCCCGAAGGGACAGACACGGGAACAAAGTGAATCACATGACGGCCAGTCAAGTGTTCCGGAGCAGTAGTGCTGGGCTAGCAGGACTCCGATGAACTGGGCTGTAGCGGACTACTATGCCTCATGGAAGCACAAGACTACATTTCCCCATAAGAGAGGCTACCAAGGATAAACAACTAGGTTGTCAGATCCCACACATACCAAACATTTCAATCATACACACAATATGCTCAATATGTGCAATACAACATGGCATCACAACAAGTCTCTACGACTCAAAGTATTTATTCATTAGGCTCCGAGGAGCGAGATATTACAAACATGGGTCTCATGACCCAACATACAGAGCATACCAGCAACAAGCACATGCGGAAGGAAAACCTGTCTGAGTACAGACAACTACAAATGAAAAAGGCTGAGAAGCCTGACTATCTACAAGACCCTCCCAAGGTACAAGATCGTAGCTGAGGTAACAAGCTAAATGTCGAAGTCCACGCGGAACTACTAGCGAGACTGACGTCTCTCTGCAAAAACATAAAATAGGCAAACGTGAGTACAAATGTACCCAGCAAGACTTACATCAGAACTATCTACATATGCATCGGTATCAACAAAGGGGGTGGTGGAGTTTAACTGCAGCAAGCCAGCTTTGAATCAGTGGCTAACCTGAACTATGACTGCAAGTAACTCTTTTAAGGTGGCGCACACGAGCCCACAAATTCACCATACCAATACACCACTATGGATCCGCTCCCGTTCCCCAACGAGAACGCCATCCACAGCACTCACGCTTATCTTGCGCATTTTAGAGTATCCACTCTCACTTGTCTATGAATTATGCAAGGGGTCCAAGTTTCCATATCCGAGGAATTCGGCTATTCGAATAGATAATGATAACCCTGCAGGGGTGTACTTCTTCACACACGATCTCGCCACTTATCGCCCTGTAGACGTCATGTACCTCGGCAACCTTCAAGCGGAAGCCAGGCGAGGGAGTCAGCCACGACCTGACTAACCAACAAGTCTCTAGTCCAGGTTTATCGCCTATTCAGGTTCCATCCGCAAGGAGATCCGGCCGGGGTGTTGCTCACGGCCCCAAACGATGTGAGCAGGGTTCCCAAGCCCACCATTCGGGTGCCACTTGGTACACCATGCCACTGTGCCTAGTCTGTCCCAAGCCCACCTGTACCGGGTACCACTTGGTAGACTACTAACACTACCTACAAACACCAAAAACTAGTTGCAACTCCTGGACAGAGATCAGGTTGATTAATAAGTTGAGAGGGGCACTTAAGCATTCCAATGTGTGGTAGTAACTGTTCATGGATCACAAACACAGAACTCGGTTCCTGAGGACGGCTGCAATGAGACAACCCACCATGTACTCCTACATGGCCTCTCATCGCTACCTTTACCAAATCGTGTTCACACACTTAGCTCACACACAGTAGGACAAGTTCAACACCATTCCAATTCATCCCCGATGAATTAGACCTGACTCAACTCTAAGCAGTAGGAAGCATGACAAACAAGCATGAATGAGTAGGCACATCAGGGCTCAAACAACTCCTACTCATGCTAGTGGGTTTCATCTATTTACTGTGGCAATGACAGGTCATGCAGAGGAAAAGGGGTTCAGCTGCCGCAACATGTAACAGTTGAAATGTTATTGTCCTAGTGCAGTAAAAGAGAGCAGGAGGGAGAGAGTGGGATTGTATCGGAATGAACAAGGGGGTTTTGCTTTCCTGGCACTTCTCAAGATAGTATAGCTCTTCATCGGTGTCATCGAACTCATGGAACATACATCTACCGAGGGGGAACAACCACCGTCAAAGAGAGAAAGGACACAATCAATGCAATGCACAATATGATCCATGGTCATGACATGACAATATGATGTGATTTGAGATAATGCAGCTAGCAACAAAAGGGTTTGAGTTGATTTGAACCAAAGGTTCAAATTCAAACTCAAATTATGAATTCATAATGTGCATTATCATGTTTTGATCTAAACAGCAAGGTTAAGTTGTTTAGTCATGCATGAAACCAGTACAAATGGATAGATTGGATATTTCTAATCATTTTTCATATATAAATCTTTTCATTTGGAGTTACAGATAATTTTCTATGATTTTTAGAAGTTTTAGGTATTTTCTGGAATTTCCTGAATAAACTTAAATCCAGAAAATGATTTATAGCGTCAGCATTGTGCAAGCATGACGTCAGCGAGTCAACTGACGCTGACCAGGTCAAACCTGACGACCGGGGTCCCACGTGTCATTGGTTCACTGTTAACTGGGAGTTAATCCCGTGTTGACTGGGATTTGACCCGCTGCGGGGCCCGCCTGTCAGTACCTGTTAGAGAGGAATTAGTGGTGATTAGCACCTAACTAAGAGACCACGTTAGCCCGCCGGAGTTCGGCCGGCGGCCACCTCAACTGCGGCGGAAACTCGCCAGAAAACACCTACGGGGCTCGGTTTTTCGCGTGGTTTGCGTCTACAGGTAGCTGAAGGTGCACCGCATCCAACTGGGCGAGCGACAGTGGCTGGGGTGGCCTATACTCGCCAGAGACGCGGCGGCGGCCGGAGTACGGGCTCGACGGCTAAGACGCTATGGTGCATGCGAGGTCGAACGGATGGCAGTTCTGGGCTCCTGGGAGTGTGCTGAGGACGATAGCGTCCTCGGATGCGACGTGCGTGGGCTCTCGCCATGGCAGCGACATGGATAGCGGCGAGAAAGCTTTCGGTCATGGCGGGGCTACGGCCTAGAGGCCGAGCGTGACTAGGGGAGAAGGGGGAGACGACGCGGGTGCTCACAGCATGTCCGATGGCGTCGTCGGCGAGGTTGGGCGCGGTTGGGTTGCTGCGAATCGAAGACGACGACTGCCGGTGCAGAGGACGAAGATGAGCTCGATGGCGATGATGGGATGCTCCCGCGCTCGGGGTCTTCGACTTGGAGAAGCTCTGGTCCAGGGCGGTGCTGCTGGACATGGCGGTGGAGCTAGGGGTGGCCGAAGAGGGTGGTGGCAGCAAGCGGCGGCGGCGGGCGCGCTCGGGCAAACGAGAGAGGGAGCACCAGGGGAGAGGAGAGAGCTCGAGGGAGAGTGAGAGGGGTCGAGCGGTTCGGGACGATGCCGGGGCGTTCACCCACACGTCCAGGGGCTCGGCGGCAAGCAGGAGGAGGCGTGGCGCCTCGCGCGCGCGTGCGCTATCCCGCCTCTGCCTACTGGCAGAGGTTATGGATGACTGGCAGGGGCCAGCTGGGCTGGGCCGGCTTGCTGGGCCGCAGATAAGGCCAGGTAAGTGATGTGCCTTTTCTATTTTCTGTTTGTTCTGTTTTCTATTTTTTTTGAAGTTTGTTTTGAGTTTGGTTTTCAAACAAACCAATTTTTATGCTTCTGAAAATTATTATGTGGACTTAGGAAACTAGTTCAGAGCCACATGCAAATCTTCAAAATTTATTGGGCTTATATCTATTTTATAGTAAATATAAACCCAAATCAAATAGCTAGTGATTTAATTCAAATACCCAAGAATAATTATTTCTGTGATTCCAAAAATATTGGTTTGAGTTATAGCTCTTGCCAATATATTTAGAGGTTAGCAAGAACATTTTGTTGGGCTCATTTGAAACAATTTTTAATGTTGATCATTTTTGTAAAAGACTTCTGAGGCTTTCCACTTTCCCCAATTCAACTTTCAATAAAATTTAAACATGATGCAACAAGATCAAGCAAGGACAACAGGGGCTGAGCTAGGGCTGTGACAGATCGAAGGAGCCATCAAGCCTTATTGTGACGACACAGTGGAACTCTCAATGAAAGCACCAATGTCGGTGTCAAAACCGGCGGATCTCGGGTAGGGGGTCGCGAACTGTGCGTCTAAGGCGGATGGTAACAGGAGGCAGGGGACACGATGTTTACCCATGTTCGGGCCCTCTTGATGGAGGTAATACCCTACATCCTGCTTGATTGTTCTTGATGATATGAGTATTACAAGAGTTGATCTACCACGAGATCAAAGAGGCTAAACCCTAGAAGCTAGCCTATGGTATGATTGTCTATTGTCCTATGGACTAAACCCTCCGGTTTATATAGACACCGAAGGGGGCTAGGGTTACACAAGGTCGGTTACAAAGGAGGAGATATACATATCCGTATTGCCTAGCTTGCCTTCCACGCCAAGTAGAGTCCCATCCGGACACGGGACGAAGTCTTCAATCTCGTATCTTCATAGTCCAACAGTCCGACCAAAGGATATAGTCCGGCTGTCCGGAGACCCCCTAATCCAGGACTCCCTCGGGGCACTTATCCTCTTTTAATCTTGAATCTGTAGGCACTTTTTAAATTTTAGTTCAAATAATGTAATCTCTTGAGTCCATGTTTATGTCCTGTCAGGTCTATACTTGTTTAGTGAGCACATTAATGAAAAAGATGAACCTTGTCCGGGACTCGTGCATGTATATGTCCATGCAGAGGTGGAATGCCTCTATATTTTAAATAAACGAGGTTCCCCCCAGCAGGCTATCCTGTTGGTCACCCTCTATTTTGTTGTCGGGGACTTAAGCTAACAGGGCACAAATTGTGATGAGAGACCAGCCCGCCGCTAATCTTTTTCATCAAAGACCGCTGCGACCATCCTGACTGAAGCAACTTAATTTCGTGTCAAGCGATGGGGGCACCTAAGTTTCAAAAAGCGGCGTGGTTCTCTTATGCACATGTATTTGCTTATGGAACATGTATCGACAAGAGATATAACTTATCTGTTTGGCTTGCCAGAGTTCGCAATGTTGGTTCATCTTTCCAGCTACCTTAAGAGGCCAAGTTCTCAGCATGAACCTACAGCTTTATGCAGATGGAAATGATGGAAGATGCGATCTTATCTGTATGCATATGCAATGCTCATGAGATGCTTATGCATGCATGCAACTAGTCGAGGGCCCCCAGTGCTTCATTAATTTTCTCTGTTGCTCGGGGTCTGCACCTAGCTTTGTACAAGGGTTTAGATGCAATTGAGGCAAGGCATGTACAAAAGGATGGCTGCCGGGCAGGGCCCTACAGCCGCGCCTTACGGGTAGAACTTGCGGAGATGCTCAATATTCCATGAGTTTTGCAATTGAATGCCATCTCCAGTCTCCAGACGGACCGTGCCAGGTCTGGTGACTCAAACTACCCGGTAAGGGCCTTCCCACTTTGGCGTCAACTTCTTTGTACCCTTGGTGGGCTGAACACTCCTAAGGACAAGGTTGCCTTCCTCAAAACACCAGGCATGAACCCTGCGGTTGTGATAGTGACGCAGGGCTTGCTGATAGTGTGAAGCACACATAGCAGCCTGGAGACGATTCTCCTCGAGTAGCACAGTCTCGTCACGCCGGTGCTAATCCTGCGCTACTTCATCATAGGCAAGCACTCGACGTGACCCGGTAATGAGTTCCATAGGGATAATTGTTTATGCCCCAATAGACTAGGGAGAAGGGAGTCTACCCGGTAGCCTGATTTGGTGTCATTCTGAGGGACCAGAGGACTACCGGCAGCTCACCGATCCATCGCCTGCCGCGCTTCTATAGCGTATGAAATGTTCTTGTCTTGAGTCCTCACAACACTTTATTGTTCGCCCTCTCAGCATGTCCATTGATCCTAGGATGAGCAATAGATGCAAACGAGATCTTGCTTCCGAGGGCATGAACATATTTCATGAAGGCGCGGCTCGTGAACTGGGTGCCGTTGTCGGTGATGATCCGGGCAGGGACCCAGAAGCAAAACACCAGTCCTTTCAAGACATTGGTAGCTGATTAAGCAGTCACCTTTCTCACGGCATATACTTCCAGACACTTTGTAAAATTGGTGAGGGAAACAAACAAGAATTCAAAGCCCCGACAGCTCGGTGAAAAGGGCCGAGGATATCGATCCCCCAGACCAAAAATGGCCATGACAGAGGGATTATCTAATGTAGGGTGGAACCCTAGATGGCTGATCTTTCATGAAAGGAGCGGATACCGCGATGAAAACAAAGAACACGAGGATAAATCATGAGGGGAAACACGAGAGAATCACTCAAAATAGCAAGAAACGATCACACATGTGCTAGATCCTCGAAACACAAAGAGATACACGATCCGAATTCAACACGGGACGATACATAGGGTAACCGATTCTTCTCCATGAGGAGGCCTTGAATCCACGAGGGATCTTCCTGTGAGGGGTCTTGAATCCAAGATGGATCTTCTCCAAGAGGTCGCGGTCTCTATCGGTGGAGTAGATCCAGATGGATGAGCAAAGCTCTATCTCAAATGAGCTAAACCAATGCTAACCCAAGAAAGACGGAGGAGGAGGAGTATATATAGTCTAGGTGGGCGAAGGGGTACACGGGCCATAGCCCTTACATTGTGCGTAGACAGTGGAGACCGGATGTCTGGGCGTCGGGCCGGATGACCGGGATTTCATGAGGGCCCGGATGTCCGGACTAGGGTGGCCGGATGTCCGGGCTGGAGGGGCTGGCCTTGACGCTCTCTAGTTCGAGGGTGCCGGATTTCCGGGCTTCAGGCCAGATGTTTGGGCTGGGGCCGGATGTCCGGGGCCTGTAGGTGCTTGGCGGCTGGGCGGCTGCTATACCAGGGGCCGGATGTATAGGGTCATGGCCGGATGTCCGGGGCCTGGAAGCTATTCTTGACTCATTCCATCGGTTCTCTTCCCGTGAACTTGGGGACTTGTCTGTCTTCACGTGCATCTCCGAGAGGGTCCTCTTAGTACCCGATCATGCACACCATTCCATACTTAGGTAGTAGCCATGTCTCGAGAGGATCATATGTGATATCACTAAGGAAGGAAGTCACCCCGGTCTCAAGAGCTCTAGCTCTAGCTCATGTCATAGGTCCTCTTGGCACTTCGTGAGACAGTGGTAGGTCCATGGGGATGACCATAGGATGCTCCGCGTCATCTCCCCTCCCTTGGAAAAGATCTGTCCTCGGATCGAAATCTTCATCACCATGGTAGGGAGAGAGATCTTTGACGTTGGAGATGACGCTCAAGAAGTACTTGTCGCGTGGAATGTCAATCTTGTAGGCATTGTTGTTGTAGCATTCGAGCACCTTGAAGGGTCCATCCGCTCGTGGTAGAAGTTTTGACTTGCATTCGTGGGGGAAGCGGTCCTTACGAACGTGTAGCCACACAAGATCTCCAATGTTGAACACCATGGGGTGCTTGTTGAGGTTGAGCTTGGTCGCGAGTCGTTGTACTTGGCGCTCAATGGTGTGCCTTGTATATTCATGCATCTTCTTGAGATAGTTGACTTGGGCACTCGTGTCCATGTGTGTGCGCTCTTGTAGTGGTAGAGGAAGAATGTCTAATGGGGACAACGGGTTGAAAGTCGTTGTATGCCTCTTCTAATGGGGACTCGGGCACTCGCAAGTCGTTGTACTTGGCGCTCGATTGTGTGCCTTTTATCTCCATGCGCCTTCTTGAGATGGGTCACATGTGCACTTGTGTCCATATTGAGGCACTCTTGTAGTGGTAGAGGGAGAATGTCCAAAGGGGACAATGGGTTGAATCCGTAGACGACCTCGAAGGGGGACTTGCCGGTAGTCGAATGTCTTGCTTGGTTGTAGGCATAATCGGCGATAGGTAGACACTCCTCCCACTCCTTGATGTTCTTCTTGATTAGCACGTGAAGTAGAGCGGAGAGTGTGCGGTTGGTCACCCCAAGATGTATGCGTCAAACATTTGGCATAAGGAATAGCAAATGTAGGATCATGCGCATACAAGTATTTTATGTGCTCAAAGCTAATGGCATCCAATTCAAGTTTAGTAACAAGCATGCATATGCGAGAAAGTGCATCCGCCACAACACTTTCCTTACCTTTAATGTACTTGATGACATAAGGAAGAGACTCAATGAACTCACTCCATTTAGCATGACGCTTGTTTAACTTAGTTTGACCCTCAAGGTATTTAAGTGTTTCATGGTCGGTATGGATGATAAAATCATGAGGGCGAAGATAATGTTCCCATTCATGCAAAACTCGCACTAAAGCATATAGCCCTTTGTCATAGATGGGGTAACTGAGTTGCGCTCCAGAAAGTATCTCACTAAAGTAAGCTATGGGGCGCTTCTATTGCGTTAACACACCTCCTATGCCATTACCAATAGCATCACAATGAATCTCAAAGGTTTTGTCAAAGTTGGGTAATGCAAGCACATGAGCATGAGTAAGCAAATTCTTAAGCTCATTGAATGCGGTATCTTGGGATGGTCCCCAAACAAAAGGTGCATTGTACTTACTCAAAGCATGCAAAGGTGAAGCAATGGTGCTAAAGTCCTGCACAAACCTACAGTAGAAACCAGCTAAACGAAGGAAACTACGCACTTGTTGCAAGTTGGTTTGTTGGGGCCAAGTTTTAATAGCATTGATCTTAGATTCATCAACATGAACACCCTTAGAAGACACAACGAAACCCAAGAATACAAGCTTGTCAACACCGAAACATCATTTGTCCATATTAGCAAAAAGGTGCTCTTTTCTAAGAGTTTGTAGCACGGTCCTAAGGTGGGTGACATTATCTTTGAGAGATTTGCTAAACACAAGAATATCATCAAAGTAGACCACAACAAATACACCAATATAAGGTCGAAAAACAAAATGCATCAGTCACATGAAAGTACCGGGTGCTTCGAATAAACCCATTGGCATAACAAGCCATTCATATAAGCCAAACTTGGTCTTAAATGCGGTTTTCCATTCATCACCTTCTTGGATGTGTATTTGATAGTAGCCACTATTAAGATCAATCTTAGAGAAAATGGTAGCTCCGTTAAGCTCATCAAGCATATCATCTAGGCGAGGAATAGGGTAACGATAACACACGGTAATTGCATTGATAGGACGACAATCAGAACACATGCGATATGTACCATCTTTCTTGGGAACAAGGATTACCGGGACGGCACAAGGGCTCAAACTTTCTCGTACATGGTCGTTGTTGATGAGTTGTTGTACAAGCACAAGGGCTCACTCTCTTTTTGGCGGTTCCCCTGGCAGCATCACTTCCATCCACCGCCCCGTTTTCCGTCCAAATTTCGAAATTTTTTGTTCCGGTGTCCACATCCACTTCCGCATACCACCACCACTTTCGCATAGCACCACTATTTCCTACATACACCACCATCGCTTACCTACTACCAAATCCGACAATTTTGACCCGTTTTGTTTTTAGAATTTGAGTTGCGGTTCCATGTCCTATTGTGTTTCGGCTATTTAGGTACGGTTCGACATCAACATCACCACCGCTCATCTTCGCCACAGACGTGTCATCGACAACAACCACTTCACCATTTTGACACCATACTGTAAGCAAGAAACGGTAACCTCATCTTGGTATCACGAACATGTTGATCATGATTTCGGAGCCTCCCCTCTTTGTTTTCGAGCCTAATTTTGTTGATTTCATCCTAAATTCGAAAATCCCCACCAAAAATAGCCCCCAATTTTTTTTGTGATTTGTTGGTTTCATGATGTTTTGTTGATTTTGATCCACAGATTTGCTTCGTTTCGAGTGGATCTAGCATCTCCCCAAGTTTCCCCACTGCCCATCCACCAAATCTATACAATTTTTCCCCTAAAATCATCAATTTCCGCCCCAAATCGATTTTCGAAGTCCAAATCCCGATCTGGAATCGTCGGGCCGGACATCCGGGCCCCAAGACAGACATCCGGCTCCTGGAGCACCAAATCCACATGGTTCTGGACACCGACCCCCGGATATCCAGCCCCCACTCCCGGATTTCCGACCCCTGGCATTTCAACCTTCCGTGTTTCACCGTTTTGGCCATAACTTTCACATTCGGAGTCCAATTTTCACGTTCTTTAGCTCGTTGAATAGCTATTGACATGCTCCACCAATCTAGATATGTTTTAACACCATTTGACTCCATAAATGTTTTGTCACTTTGGCATCTTTTCCTAGGGCTCCCACCATATCATCCGCATAACCACCACCCACTTCCGTAACCTAACCCATTTTGTTCCCCTTAGCATTAGTGGTTGTTTGAGTTGTGATTTGAGTCTCCTAAGGTGTTTAGACTACTTAGGGACGATTTCTTCTTCATTAACCACCAGCATAACTTCCACATAGGCTTGACCACCATACACTTCCACCACCCCAACTTAACCGAATTTAGTTTGTGTTGTGAGTTGTGGTTCCTAAGGTGTTTCGGCTACTTAGGGACCATTGCTTGCAACTCCGACTCACATAACCCAATAACCCCCACTCCTGCATTGCCTACTCGCAAAACCCATCATTGCATTTCCGCAATCCCTTTGAGCTTCCACAAAACCACCACCGCATCCCGCTACCACCATTTGACATTTGACGTTTGAGATTTTGAGTTCGCAGTTTTTCTATTTCCTAAGGTGGTTCAGCTACTTAGGGACGAGTCTCCATCATCTTGGTATCTCCATCAAGATCACCGCCACTCATCATCACCATTGACGGTAACCTCCATTGTATATTCCCTTGCAATTGCATTGTTAACCCTTAGCCCATTTTGCGTCACTTTCCTATCGAGACTAGCCATTTGAGTATTGCTGGCAACGGTACTTGTGCACATTAGTGGTCTACACCATCCATTGCATACATACCATATCATATTGGTATCATATCATCTCTTGTGCCACAAGTTTGTTCCCGCATATATACAATTGCTATCTTGGTTTGTGCATTTCGCATTGTGGCCATACCAAAAAAAGAATAAGCTTTTAAGCAAAGAAAAAGAGAGCAAAGAGCTCGTAAGAAATAGCATAGCATCATATCACATTGCACATAAGATTGTCATTTCCGATCATCTTGGATCATCTTGAGAGGAACATCAGGAACCAAACATACATAGCATACTTGGGATAGAAAGTTCATCCATTTTGCATCTTATAGGTTGTGCACAAGTGTCGTATCTGCCTATTGAGCAATCATGCTAGTGTCTCTCTTGAGTTGTGCAACACGAGCATTTTTCGTGGATTCCACATTTTGTGATCATTCCTTCATTACACACCCATTTATCTATCCGTGTGTGCATTTCCGTGTGCCATTCAGTGCTATTGGTCTACTTGTTTCACTTGTGAATTTGTGAATCTCTTTCAACATTATTAACTCTTGCTAACATTTTGCGTCAAATTTGTGTGCCACTATCCTCACCGAGCTCCACCATAAGCCTTATTTGTGTAGGTGTGAGAAATCGACAAGATCCGGTACCGATTGTGCTATTTCCTTGTTACATTATTGAGTGATCATTGATCCATTTTCAACATTGGTTAAGGTACATTTGGTCTAGTTCTTCTCTTTCTCCCACTCACATTTGCTCGAGCCCTGTGATGGATAGGCAAGGCATTTCACCTTTGGTCTACAACAACAACAACGAGTTTGATGGCATGAAAAATTCCACCGACGCCAAGATGCAAGCTCAAATGGAGGAGATCAAAGCCCTCATCAAGTCCTACAAGAAATCTTCCTTATCTTTAAGAAGACGCTCAAGTACACATGCTTCCAAGCTACCATCTCCAGCAAGGTCACATCGGCATCGACACCATCACCACCACGAACGTGAAGGTCAAGAGCTCAACACCAACAACCTCTCAACGACTTCACCATCTCCCTTAGCATCTTCGCCAAGCGACTTCAAGGCATCTTCTCCTTCGGATATACGACATCTTCGCCAACAAGCACCTCAAGACTATCCTTAAGAGAAGCTCCCCAAGCTCATGCGACTTCCACGAGCTACTACGACCTCGCCATCGAACATGACATTCCTTTCTATGGGACTCTAGAATCCGAGGAGTATCTCGAGTGGGAGCGTTTGATGGACGACTACCTCAAGCTACATCAAGTTCCTGCCAAAGATCAAGTGAAGTGCGCCACAAGGAACTTCCACGACTATGCATCCATACGGTGGCTTCACGCACCTTCGGAAACCTACGACATGAGTTGGCCCAAGATGAAGAGAGCTTTGCGGCGAGAGTTCGTGCCTCCAACCTACACGGAACAACTTCTACGCCAATTGGAGAACACCACCCAAGGATCCAAGTCCATCGACAAGTACTTCAAGGAGATGAAGAAAGCCTTGCGACGAGGCAGCATGGACGACCCCATTTTGATGAAGTTCTACTTCATGATGGGATAAACAATGACATCTCCAAGATGATCTTCCTCTAGAACTACAAGTCCCGTGACGATAACTACATTGGTGCTCTCAAGGCGGAACAAGAACTCATGAAAGCCAAGGCTTCTCCACCCTAATATCACTTCGCGGTGAACAAGCTCCATGAGAACGAGCATGAGGCAAGTGCCACCATGATGTCCAAGCTTGACGAGCTCCAAGACGATGCTCCCAAGTTTGACTTCACTGCCATACCTCTTTGTGGCATTGATGTTACCGAGTCCTCCATGACCCTTTTTCAAGATGGTGCAACGACGAGTACGACTATGGAGACCCTCAAGGAAAAATCTTTGGAGGCATGCGACATGGTGACAAGCACAGAGTATGCTTCCATCTTAGGAGGCGAGAGTGATGATGTGTCATCTTCGGCCTTCATCCACGGCGACGACGACGAGATGGTTGAGCATGGGATTTTCCCTTTGACCACGGTGACGTATGATGACTTGAGTGACTTGTGCCACCATATTGAGAGTGAGAGTGACTTAACCACTAGCCCCATATATGATGTGTTGCCACAATTCCCATGTGAGGAGAGCCACAACCCGCACCACTTGAGTGAGATGAGTGACTCCACCATATGTGAGTTTGAGTGCACCTATTTTGAGGGAGTGAGTGAACCACCACATAGAGAGAGTGTGATAGTTGATAGGGCATGTGAGGCCACTCTCAACACTAACGACTTGACCTCTACCTCTATTGTGTCTTCTCATTTGGTGCTAGGTCCCATATATGATGAGGCACTGATTCTCGACGACTTCATCCTTCCTTTGGACAAGACGATGGCCATGGTGGAATATGATGCACCCCTCACATGGTTCCATCAAGATGATGATCTTGACCACCATTTGGTCTTACCCACCTCACCTACACCACCGGAGTGGAATGAACAAGGTAACATAGGTGAAGGTGATGCTCTAGTCCCACTAGTGGACATTCTTGATATTCATTGCTTGCATGATGTTGATCAACCTATTTCCATGCTTCATGCTAGTGCGACTTCCTCATGTCATGACTTACCAATTTATGATGAATATGATGATGAGCATGTTGAGTTGCCTAGTTGTGATGCCATGTTACATAGGATTTCTTATGACGATTCTTTAGGTCACATCATGTTTGACAACCCGCTTGTCTTGTCATATGCTATGCATGAGATCAACCATATTTCATATTTGCAATCTCATCGTAGTGACTATGCATATGCCATTAAAATAAACCCAATTTGCACATATGGCATAGATGAAAAGCCCATGGTTATTGGCATTTGTTTTTCTTGTGATGATATTAACATCCTTCCTTTCCATCATTTATCTCATATGACATGCCATGACTACCAAGTTTCGGATATGCATTATTTTGGATGTTGTTCCACTTCTCCATATGATGTTTCCAATATTGCTCATGGGGAGACCCCCATAGTTTCCTCATACATTTTAGGAGATTTTGATCCATCCCATCCATTGCATGATCCTCACACTTATGTGCACAATATGCTCCACGTGAATGAAAATGCTATTGATGTGCCATTTACTTGTATGCTAAATTTGTGTCCCCACTGTGTCATACATTATAAATATTCTTTCATGATGGATGACATGTTCTTATACCATGCATCAAATGTCTTTGAGCGACGCTTATCTTGTACTAACTGACACGTGCACATACTCATCAAGATGGAACATGTGTACGTTTACCACACACACAATTTCTTTCGTTAGTGTATTTGTTGTGTAGGTACCCATGCTTAATTGTCAACCTCATAATCCCATGAGTTGACAAAACGAGCTTTAGAGAGCACTGATGACTTGGGATCCCATGAATTTCCTTACACACCGCTCTCTTCGTGAAAAGACTTCGTGCATTTCTTATACATGGGCCTCACTTGGCTATGGGTTATTGTCCATTACATATTATATGCCCATCTTGCCATGTTCATTTTGCATGATATGTTCATTTCTATACCTTTGACATGCATTTGTGACCCATTCTTTGCATTACAAATGATGATTGATTCTAGTACTTGTATGTGTATTTGCAAACTTGGTGGAGATATTGCTTGCTATTGCCATGTTTTCTTTGTGCCCCATGCCTATGATGATACTATGATCTTGCTTTGTGTTCGTGTTTGGGATATGTCATGTGCATTGCCTATGCCTATTATTTGCTCACATGAAATGATTGCCATGATTTCCTCTAGTATGTTGCATCTTCGCACTACTAGCTTGCACGACTCGCTTACTATGGTTGCTTGCCTTGTTGCATCACCGATGATTCATACTTGCTCCTATTATGCGGTTGATGACAACCACCTACATGCTTTGCACATGATTGCTATTGCTTCTTGTCATATATCTCCATATGTTATCTCTCTCATGCTAGATGTTTTGCCATGTATTGAGTGCAGCTATGCCTTTATATTGATAATGAGTTTGCCCCCATAGCATTCTCGCCTATATTTGGAGATTTTGACATATTTGTTGTGAAGCATGCTTGTCTTACCTCTTTGCACCATATACCTCGTGCCATGAATATAGCCATTGTTGCATCATATTATTCATGCACTTGTGCTTCTAATGGTTATGTTCAAGAGAAGAGAACCATCATGATGGATGATGTGTTTATCTACCATGCGCATACATTTTCGTTTTGTTGTGTGCATGTGTAGGACACTTGGACTTTGTGTCGACTTCCACTTCACGTGAGTTGAAAATCCGAGCTCTAGAGAGCGAACCACCTTCTACCACGACGATTCTACATCACACTTTCTTGTACTTCGGCATTGTGAAGGACGCACAAGGACACGCCTTCAAGGTGACATCTTTCTTGAGCATGGATATGACAGATCATACTACTTGTGTTTCTTGCACCGTGAGACTTATTGTTCATCATGGACCACTTGATTGCATACTTGTTAGAGATCTTGCTTCGAATTGTCATTTTCACCATTCCATGCATCATGATATATATGCCTTTTGTGTTGCATCCAATTCTTGGATTACTTGCTCCTCTCATATGTTTGGTTGCAACAATGTCATCACTTCACATATGCCATGTCCCATTGCTTGTCACATGATTGAGTTGATTCCTCACACATGATGAACAATTGCTCTTTCTATTGTGTTGAGTGCCACACTATCTTCACTACACCCTATGCACGTTATGCTAGGATTGTCCTACACTTGTCCCATGTGTTTAGACACTTAATTTTATTTGGTGTTGTGAATGTTTCTTATGCCTACCATCGACCATTTGTCAAGTGCTTTACGCATGATTGCTATGATCTTCAGGTAGTTGCTAATTCTCTTGACACACATATTTGGATCACTACCTCACAATTGCATACTTGTCCCCATGATTTCTTTACTTGTGCTCGATTGATATGCTTACATGCCATGTTACAATCCTTTGTCACACCATATGCTTTGCATGATGACGACACTTGTTTGGTGAATCACCTCTTGAATGCCTGGTTTGCACTAACGCTAACCACATTTATTTTTCCAAGTGTTTGTTGTCCTTACTCCTTTTGAAGGAATCACAAGATGGCGCGGAATTGGAGAGTTCCCGTTTCGAGCTTCAAGACGACGAGTACTTGGTGAACGTCCACTTCTACACGGCGAAGCCATCTCTTTCCCATGGTGATTTGGTTTTCGATCTGAGGTCGGATCTTTCCCAAGGGGGGGAGATGATGCGGAGCAGCCTATGGACATCACCATGACAAGAGTCCGTTCGACGAGTGACATGTGTGACATCTACTTCACATACACAAAGGTGAATCATCTCCTTTACACGTGCTCACTTGACCGCTTTGAGGATGGTATACTACTTGACAATTCTTCCATGTGCATGCATAGGTATTGTCGGAGCTTTACGGATGTTGAGGAGGAGTGCAAGCGCCAAGGAACAACTACACCATCCCCGAGGGAAGCCTGGAAGCGACGACGTAAGAAGACGGAGACACTGAAGCTACAGCGGCCGGACATCCGGGCCAAAGGCCGAACATCTGGCGCCTGGGCAGCCGCGTAGGAGCTACCCCAACAGTCGGCCAAACAAGCTTCAACGGCCGGACTTCCGGCACCAGCCCCGGACCTCCGGCGCCTCCCGACAGCCCTGACATCCTGACGAGGACATCAATACAATTGTTACACCCACAGCCCCTGCTGCTATACATACTGGACCAATTACTAGAGCTCGTGCACGCCAACTAAATTACCAGGTACTTTCGTTTCTTGGTAATGATTCTAATGTTCATGAGAATATGATGCTGCCTAAATTGGATACATTTGTTTTGCTTACAAATGAAGGGCCTAGCTTGGAGAAGGATGAACATTGGAGCAAGAACAAGCATGGAGATGATGGCATGCGCAAGGGGAACAAGAACGGAGTTACAAGTGATGATTTCAGGACTTTGAAGCCACCATAATGGGTGCATGAAGCCTTGGACGAAATATACAAGATGCCACTTCATAAATTTCGTCCCGAGGCTATTTTAGGTGCTGCGTCACCTTATTATTGGGCCAGGCCCATGTAATTTCGAAATACATAAGTATAGGCTATTTTTAGAGTCCGTATGTGTGGGGAAACAAGAGATAGGGTTGATTTCGGACCCCTCCACCAAGGGCCACGAAATTCCCCCCTCTTCCTCCATATATACAGCCCTTAGGGCATCGTTTAGACTTTGGGTTTTGTTTAGATTAAAAGTTCGCCATAGCTGCAACTTAGCGTACTTCGTTTGTGTTCAACGACCAGACAAAGGCATCACAGAACCCCACCTTGATCAATAAAGCTTTCATCTTATATTCACAATATCCAGATTGCAATCTTAGTTTCTTGCTTGTTCTTCGTTTGCTCGCAGGAAACAGACCCTCGTGGTCAGGTTGATCATGCTCCAGCGTGGTCAATAACCTCTCGGAGTTGGTTTAGCGATTGCTAAGGCGCGACGTCCTCGCACGTTCGTAGTCGGATCGTCAAAGTCGACTTCCACCAAAGCGAAATCCACCATCTCATCGAAAGACGGGACACCTCCGCCTCTATCAAGTGGTATCAGATTTCCAGGTTGCTCGGTGAGATTTTACAGTTTTTCGTAGTTTAGATCGAGTCTGTTCTTCATACCTATAGTCCACGAAAAAGCCACAAAAAAAATTAGGGTTAGTTCATCATATCCGAACCAATCTGAGCCTTGCATAATCTTTTTAGGGTTTTGCTTTGTTGAATTTGCGGTTGCATCGTCGTGTCTAGTTGCTGGTCTTAGAGTCTAGTCTTTTAGAGTTTCGAGTTCTGGTCATAAGTTGTCACGCCGCCGCCGCACCATCATCATCACCCCTGCCATCTACCACCACCGCTTATCCGCCACCGCTTCGAATCCGTATCCATATACCACCACAACTGTCATATACCACCACCGCTGCCATCTACCACCATATATCCACCACCAATCCGAGTTCCTTGCTTATTAGGTTTGTTTTCGGGATCCATCCAGATTCCGATTCGTGTTTCCTTGCCGGAGTAGGTTTCGAAAAAAAAAATTCCAGAGTGTGCTTTTCCCTTGTTTACGTGCCGCGCCGTGATTTTGTTAGTGTTCTAGGCTCGCGTCTCTAGCACAGTCTGATGAGGACATCAATACAATTGTTACACCCACAGCCCCTGCTGCTATACATACTGGACCAATTACTAGAGCTCGTGCACGCCAACTAAATTACCAGGTACTTTCGTTTCTTGGTAATGATTCTAATGTTCATGAGAATATGATGCTGCCTAAATTGGATACATTTGTTTTGCTTACAAATGAAGGGCCTAGCTTGGAGAAGGATGAACATTGGAGCAAGAACAAGCATGGAGATGATGGCATGCGCAAGGGGAACAAGAACGGAGTTACAAGTGATGATTTCAGGACTTTGAAGCCACCATAATGGGTGCACGAAGCCTTGGACGAAATATACAAGATGCCACTTCATAAATTTCGTCCCGAGGCTATTTTAGGTGCTGCGTCACCTTATTATTGGGCCAGGCCCATGTAATATTGAAATACATAAGTATAGGCTATTTTTGAGAGTCCGTATGTGTGGGGAAACAAGAGATAGGGTTGATTTCGGACCCCTCCACCAAGGACCACGAAATTCCCCCCCTCTTCCTCCATATATACAGCCCTTAGGGCATCGTTTAGACTTTGGGTTTTGTTTAGATTAAAAGTTCGCCATAGCTGCAACTTCGCGTACTTCGTTTGTGTTCAACGACCAGACAAAGGCGTCACAGAACCCCACCTTGATCAATAAAGCTTTCATCTTATATTCGCAATATCCAGATTGCAATCTCAGTTTCTTGCTTGTTCTTCGTTTGCTCGCAGGAAACAGACCCTCGTGGTCAGGTTGATCGTGCTCCGGCGTGGTCAATAACCTCTCGGAGTTGGTTTAGCGATTGCTAAGGCGCGATGTCCTCGCACGTTCGTAGTCGGATCGTCAAAGTCGACTTCCACCAAAGCGATATCCATCATCTCATCGAAAGACGGGACACCTTTGCCTCTATCAAGAGGTGCAGCAATGGTGCTGAAATCTCTCACAAAACACCTATAGAATCCAGCGAGGCCAAGAAAACTCCTCACTTGTGTGACCGTTTTGGGCTGCGGCCAACTCTCAATAGCTTCAATCTTGGCTTTATCAACTTCAATTCCCTGTGGAGTAACAACATAGCCAAGAAAAGATACTCGGTCGGTGCAAAAGGTGCATTTCCCATGGTTACCAAACATACGTGCATCACGTAGAGCAATAAAAACAGCACGTAAATGTTCCAAATGTTCTTCCAAAGATCTGCTATAAATCAATATGTCATCAAAGTAAACTACCACAAATCGTCCAATGAAAGCACGTAAAACTTCGTTCATTAATCTCATGAAAGTACTAGGTGCATTAGTTAACCCAAAAGGCATGACTAACCACTCATATAATCCAAACTTAGTTTTAAATGCTGTTTTCCATTCATCTCCCAATTTCATACGAATTTGATGGTAGCCACTACGCAAATCAACTTTGGAGAATATTGTAGAGCCACTCAATTCATCAAGCATATCATCTAGCCTAGGAATAGGATGACGATAACGAATAGTAATATTATTAATGCCTCTACAATCAACACACATACGTGATGTACCATCCTTTTTCGGCACTAGAATAATAGGAACAGCACAAGGACTAAGGGATTCGCGTATATAACCTTTGTCGAGAAGCTCTTGTACTTGAAGCATAATCTCCTTCGTCTCCTCTGGATTGGTATGGTATGGTGCATGGTTTGGCAGTGAAGCACCGGGAATTAAGTCAATCTGATGCTCAATCCCTCGAATAGGCGGTAATCCCGGTGGCACGTTTTGTGGAAAAACGTCAGCGAACTCCTGCAAAATGTTAGTGACAGCAGGAGGCAAAGAGGAAGGCACGTCCTCGAATGAAAATAATGCCTCTTTGCACACAAAAGCATAGCAAACAGATTTGCTGAAATCTAGCTCATCAATATCAGATTTGGTGGCAAATAAACATGCACTTTTCAATTTAATTTCAGAAGCAACACTAGATGGTTTATTATTAGGCTTCATTTGTTGCTCAAATTCTTTTGCCACAATCTGATTTTCACTCTTATTCTTCTCCTGTTGTGCTTTATTAGCTCTATTAATATCATCTTTCAAAATGGAATCAAGAGTCATAGGAAGCAAAGTAATATTTTTATCCTTATGAACAAGAGTATAGTGATTGTTTCTACCATGGTGTACAGAATTTTTATCAAATTTCCATGGTCTACCAAGTAATAAGGAACATGCTTGCATAGGTACCACATCACAATCAACATAATCAGCATATGTAGAGATACTAAAATGCACACGAACAGTACGTGTTACCTTAACCTTGCCGCTGTTGTTGAACCATTGGATGTAGTAAGGATGTGGATGTGGTCTTGTGGTGTGAGAAAGCTTCTCCACCATCTCCATGCTAGCCAAGTTGTTGCAGCTCCCTCCGTCTATTATGACGCGCACAGAACGTTCCTTCACAACTCCCTTGGTATGGAACAAATTGTGCCTCTGATTTTGCTCAGCTTGTGTGACCTGCACACTCAAAACACGTTGAGCAACTAAACATTCATACCTGTCAGCGTCTTCAGGAGCCATGTATTGCGTCTCATGATCAGAATCATCTCCACCATGTTCTTCACGTGTAATAAGAGCCAATGTCTCCTCATCATAGTCACTAGCGGACTCATATCCACCATCCGCGGTAGCAATCATCACACGCGGAGATTTGCATTCCCTCGCATAATGACCTCCTCCCTTACAACGACGACAAATAATATCACTTGTGTGCCCTGTTGATGCCATGGAAGAAGAAGAACGCTGTGCAGGCCCCGCAGGTGCGCTCTTGGCAGATAATGGTGGTTGTGCCTGTTTTCTTGTATCACGGCTGGAGGTGGCACCGGATGGAGGTGCTGGTGCAGTTGAAGTAGAAGATGCACGTGGTGTCCATGATGAAGGTCGGCCTGCAGAAAAGTTAGTTCGCCCCAATGCTTGTCGATCCTGCTGATGAGGACATCAATACAATTGTTACACCCACAGCCCCTGCTGCTATACATACTGGACCAATTACTAGAGCTCGTGCACGCCAACTAAATTACCAGGTACTTTCGTTTCTTGGTAATGATTCTAATGTTCATGAGAATATGATGCTGCCTAAATTGGATACATTTGTTTTGCTTACAAATGAAGGGCCTAGCTTGGAGAAGGATGAACATTGGAGCAAGAACAAGCATGGAGATGATGGCATGCGCCAGGGAAACAAGAACGGAGTTACAAGTGATGATTTCAGGACTTTGAAGCCACCATAATGGGTGCATGAAGCCTTGGACGAAATATACAAGATGCCACTTCATAAATTTCGTCCCGAGGCTATTTTAGGTGCTGCGTCACCTTATTATTGGGCCAGGCCCATGTAATTTCGAAATACATAAGTATAGGCTATTTTTAGAGTCCGTATGTGTGGGGAAACAAGAGATAGGGTTGATTTCGGACCCCTCCACCAAGGGCCACGAAATCCACCCCCTCTTCCTCCATATATACAGCCCTTAGGGCATCGTTTAGACCTTGGGTTTTGTTTAGATTAAAAGTTCGCCATAGCTGCAACTTCGCGTACTTCGTTTGTGTTCAACAACCAGACAAAGGCGTCACAGAACCCCACCTTGATCAATAAAGCTTTCATCTTATATTCGCAATATCCAGATTGCAATCTCAGTTTCTTGCTTGTTCTTCGTTTGCTCGCAGGAAACAGACCCTCGTGGTCAGGTTGATCGTGCTCCGGCGTGGTCAATAACCTCTCGGAGTTGGTTTAGCGATTGCTAAGGCGCGACGTCCTCGCACGTTCGTAGTCGGATCGTCAAAGTCGACTTCCACCAAAGCGAAATCCACCATCTCATCGAAAGACGGGACACCTTTGCCTCTATCAGCAGGATCGACAAGCATTGGCGCGAACTAACTTTTCTGTAGGCCGACCTTCCTCATGGATGCCGCGTGCATCTTCTACTTCAACTGCACCAGCACCTCAATCAGGTGCCTCCTACAGCAGTGATACAAGAAAATAGGAACAACCACCATTATCTGCCAAGAGCGCACCTGCGGGGCCTGCACAGCGTTCTTCTTCTTCCATGGCATCAACAGGGCACACAAGTGATATTATTTGTCGTCGTTGTAAGGGAGGAGGTCATTATGCGAGGGAATGCAAATCTCCGCGTGTGATGATTGCTACCGCGGATGGTGGATATGAGTCCGCTAGTGACTATGATGAGGAGACATTGGCTCTTATTACACGTGAAGAACATGGTGGAGATGATTCTGATCATGAGACGCAATACATGGCTCCTGAAGACGCTGACAGGTATGAATGTTTAGTTGCTCAACGTGTTTTGAGTGTGCAGGTCACACAAGCTGAGCAAAATCAGAGGCACAATTTGTTCCATACCAAGGGAGTTGTGAAGGAACGTTCTGTGCGCGTCATAATAGACGGAGGGAGCTGCAACAACTTGGCTAGCATGGAGATGGTGGAGAAGCTTTCTCACACCACAAGACCACATCCACATCCTTACTACATCCAATGGTTCAACAACAGCGGCAAGGTTAAGGTAACACGTACTGTTCGTGTGCATTTTAGTATCTCTACATATGCTGATTATGTTGATTGTGATGTGGTACCTATGCAAGCATGTTCCTTATTACTTGGTAGACCATGGAAATTTGATAAAAATTCTGTACACCATGGTAGAAACAATCACTATACTCTTGTTCATAAGGATAAAAATATTACTTTGCTTCCTATGACTCTTGATTCCATTTTGAAAGATGATATTAATAGAGCTAATAAAGCACAACAGGAGAAGAATAAGAGTGAAAATCAGATTGTGGCAAAAGAATTTGAGCAACAAATGAAGCCTAATAATAAACCATCTAGTGTTGCTTCTGAAATTAAATTGAAAAGTGCATGTTTATTTGCCACCAAATCTGATATTGATGAGCTAGATTTCAGCAAATCTGTTTGCTATGCTTTTGTGTGCAAAGAGGCATTATTTTCATTCGAGGACGTGCCTTCCTCTTTGCCTCCTGCTGTCACTAACATTTTGCAGGAGTTCGCTGACGTCTTCCCACAAGACGTGCCACCGGGATTACCGCCTATTCGAGGGATTGAGCATCAGATTGACTTAATTCCCGGTGCTTCACTGCCAAACCGTGCACCATACCGTACCAATCCAGAGGAGACGAAGGAGATTATGCGTCAAGTACAAGAGCTTCTCGACAAAGGTTATATACGCGAATCCCTTAGTCCTTGTGCTGTTCCTATTATTCTAGTGCCGAAAAAGGATGGTACATCACGTATGTGTGTTGATTGTAGAGGCATTAATAATATTACTATTCGTTATCGTCATCCTATTCCTAGGCTAGATGATATGCTTGATGAATTGAGTGGCTCTACAATATTCTCCAAAGTTGATTTGCGTAGTGGCTACCATCAAATTCGTATGAAATTGGGAGATGAATGGAAAACATCATTTAAAACTAAGTTTGGATTATATGAGTGGTTAGTCATGCCTTCTGGGTTAACTAATGCACCTAGTACTTTCATGAGATTAATGAACGAAGTTTTACGTGCTTTCATTGGACGATTTGTGGTAGTTTACTTTGATGACATATTGATTTATAGCAGATCTTTGGAAGAACATTTGGAACATTTACGTGCTGTTTTTATTGCTCTACGTGATGCACGTTTGTTTGGTAACCTTGGGAAGTGCACCTTTTGCACCGACCGAGTATCTTTTCTTGGCTATGTTGTTACTCCACAGGGAATTGAAGTTGATAAAGCCAAGATTGAAGCTATTGAGAGTTGGCCGCAGCCCAAAACGGTCACACACGTGAGGAGTTTTCTTGGCCTCGCTGGATTCTATAGGCGTTTTGTGAGAGATTTCAGCACCATTGCTGCACCTCTCAATGAGCTTACAAAGAAAGATGTGCCTTTTCTTTGGGGTACCGCACAGGAAGAAACCTTCTCCGTATTGAAAGATAAGTTGACACATGCTCCTTTACTCCAACTTCCTGATTTTAATAA
The DNA here is from genome assembly GCF_002162155.2 of Triticum dicoccoides. Taxonomy (NCBI): domain Eukaryota; kingdom Viridiplantae; phylum Streptophyta; class Magnoliopsida; order Poales; family Poaceae; genus Triticum; species Triticum dicoccoides. Next base: position 469,074,067 of record NC_041388.1, on the reverse strand, counting down.
GACTTTTGAGCTTGAATGTGATGCTAGTGGAATTGGATTAGGAGGTGTGTTATTACAAGATGGCAAACCCGTTGCATACTTTTCTGAAAAATTGAGCGGGCCTAGTCTGAATTATTCTACTTATGATAAAGAATTATATGCTCTTGTTCGGACTTTAGAAACATGGCAACATTATTTATGGCCCAAAGAATTTGTTATACATTCTGATCATGAATCTTTGAAACATATTAAAAGTCAAGCTAAACTGAATCGTAGACATGCTAAATGGGCTGAATTCATTGAGACTTTCCCTTATGTCATTAAACACAAGAAGGGAAAAGAAAATGTTATTGCTGATGCATTGTCTCGTCGCTATACTATGCTTTCACAACTTGACTTCAAAATATTTGGTTTGGAGACCATCAAAGATCAATATGTGCATGATGCTGATTTTAAAGATGTAATGCAGAATTGTAAAGAAGGAAGAATGTGGAACAAGTTTGTCGTTAACGATGGATTTGTGTTTCGTGCTAACAAGCTATGCATTCCAGCTAGCTCCGTTCGTCTTTTGTTGTTGCAGGAGGCGCATGGAGGAGGATTAATGGGACACTTTGGCGTGAAGAAGACGGAGGACGTGCTTGCTACACATTTCTTTTGGCCAAAGATGAGACGGGATGTTGAGCGTTTTATTGCTCGATGCACTACATGTCAAAAAGCTAAGTCACGACTCAATCCTCATGGTTTATATATGCCTTTGCCTGTACCTAGTGTTCCTTGGGAGGATATATCTATGGACTTTGTTTTAGGTTTACCTCGAACAAAGAAGGGGAGGGATAGCATATTTGTTGTCGTGGATAGATTCTCGAAAATGGCACACTTTATACCATGTCATAAAAGCGATGATGCTGTTAATGTTGCTGATTTGTTCTTTCGTGAAATTATTCGCTTGCATGGTGTGCCAAATACTATTGTTTCAGATCGTGATACTAAATTTCTTAGCCACTTTTGGAGATGTTTATGGGCTAAGTTGGGGACTAAACTGCTTTTTAGTACTACTTGTCACCCCCAAACTGATGGACAAACTGAAGTAGTCAATAGAACGTTGTCTACTATGCTTAGGGCTGTTTTGAAGAATAATAAGAAAATGTGGGAGGAATGCTTGCCTCATATTGAATTTGCTTATAATCGTTCAGTGCATTCTACTACTAAGATGTGCCCTTTTGAAGTTGTGTATGGTTTCCTACCTCGTGCACCTATTGATTTGTTGCCTCTTCCATCTTCGGAGAAGGTTAATTTTGATGCTAAACAACGTGCTGAATTAATTTTAAAAATGCATGAGTTAACTAAGGAAAACATTGAGCGTATGAATGCTAAATATAAACTTGCTGGAGATAAGAGTAGAAAACATGTTGTGTTTGCACCTGGAGATCTTGTTTGGTTACATTTGCGTAAGGATAGATTTCCTGATTTGCGCAAATCAAAGCTAATGCCACGTGCTGATGGTCCCTTTAAGGTGTTAGAGAAAATAAATGATAATGCATATAAACTTGAGCTGCCTGCAGATTTTGGGGTTAGTCCCACTTTTAACATTGCAGATTTGAAGCCTTATTTGGGTGAGGAAGATGAACTTCCGTCGAGGACGACTTCATTTCAAGAAGGGGAGGATGATGAGGACATCAATACAATTGTTACACCCACAGCCCCTGCTGCTATACATACTGGACCAATTACTAGAGCTCGTGAACGCCAACTAAATTACCAGGTACTTTCGTTTCTTGGTAATGATTCTAATGTTCATGAGAATATGATGCTGCCTAAATTGGATACATTTGTTTTGCTTACAAATGAAGGGCCTAGCTTGGAGAAGGATGAACATTGGAGCAAGAACAAGCATGGAGATGATGGCATGCGCAAGGGGAACAAGAACGGAGTTACAAGTGATGATTTCAGGACTTTGAAGCCACCATAATGGGTGCATGAAGCCTTGGACGAAATATACAAGATGCCACTTCATAAATTTCGTCCCGAGGCTATTTTAGGTGCTGCGTCACCTTATTATTGGGCCAGGCCCATGTAATTTCGAAATACATAAGTATAGGCTATTTTTAGAGTCCGTATGTGTGGGGAAACAAGAGATAGGGTTGATTTCGGACCCCTCCACCAAGGGCCACGAAATTCCCCCCTCTTCCTCCATATATACAGCCCTTAGGGCATCGTTTAGACTTTGGGTTTTGTTTAGATTAAAAGTTTGCCATAGCTGCAACTTCGCGTACTTCGTTTGTGTTCAACGACCAGACAAAGGCGTCACAGAACCCCACCTTGATCAATAAAGCTTTCATCTTATATTCGCAATATCCAGATTACAATCTTAGTTTCTTGCTTGTTCTTCGTTTGCTCGCAGGAAACAGACCCTCGTGGTCAGGTTGATCATGCTCCAGCGTGGTCAATAACCTCTCGGAGTTGGTTTAGCGATTGCTAAGGCGCGACGTCCTCGCACGTTCGTAGTCGGATCGTCAAAGTCGACTTCCACCAAAGCGAAATCCACCATCTCATCGAAAGACGGGACACCTCCGCCTCTATCACATCCGGTATCTCCCCTGGATATCCGTCACCGATGTATCCAGAGAACAACTGAACCTCCACTTGAGACCGGACATCCGGCCGAGATCGCGGACATCCGGCTCGTCCCGAAGCCCGGGACATCCGGCCCCCAACCCGGATGTCCGGCCCCTACGTGTGCCTAATCGGGCCAAAGGCCCATTTATCCCCTCCTCACTTACCCCTTCATGGCCCTAGACTATATATACTCCTCCACCTCCTTCTAGTTAGGGTTAGCATTGGTTTAGCTCATTTGAGATAGAGCTTTGCTCATCCATCTGGATCTACTCCACCGAGAGAGACCGTGGCCTCTTCGGAGAAGATCCATCTTGGATTCAAGACCCCTCACGGGAAGATCCCTCGTGGATTCAAGGCCTCCTCACAGAGAAGAACCGGTTACCCTATGTATCATCCCTTGTTAGATTTGGATCGTGTATCTCTTTGTGTTTCGAGGACCTAGGACATGTGTGCTCGTTTCTTATTGGTTTGAGTCATTCTCTCGTGTTTCCCCTCATGATTTTTCCTCGTGTTCTTAGTCTTCATCATGGGATCCACTCCTTTCATGAAATATTGGCCATCTAGGGTTCCACCCTACATCATCATGTCCACTTAACTTGCGGGCCCGACCCTTAGGGTCCCGACACGCGGGGCTCACCAGTCGGGTTCATTCCCAACCTCCCGCGCGGGCATGTCGGGTGACAGAGGAGGCGAGGCTGGATGGTGCCGGTGCTCTCCCCGGTGGCACCGTCCATCTCCAGCGACGCCTAGCAAACCATCGGGTCGAGGAGACATCGCCGCATCTGCCAAGGTGGGCCGCGACCACCGGGGTGGTCGGATGCAGGCGCTCCGTCAGCCGTGGCGGGCGAGGCCGACGGTGGAGATGGAGCTCGACGGCATAGCCACGGGAAGGAGGGGAAGTAGCACCGGAGAGTTCCACGATGGTCGTGGTGATGCCATGGAATGATGAGGCAAGGAGGAGGGAGCTCGGGTGGCGCGAATTTAGCCCGGGGCCGGTGGTGGCTCTCTGGCCATGGAGTGCTATGGAGGGCATGAGGAGAGGTGTGGGTTGGTCTGGGTGGTGTATGGGAGAAATAAAGAGAGAGAAGGAGGCGCAGAGAGGGACCCGGGGGTGGCTACAATAGGATGGGTGAGGTGCACCGTGGACAGGGCACCCGGCCTCCGCTGCAACGGCGCTGGCGACCGTTTGAGGGGGGTGAGCGTGTCCGAGGCATACATGGGACTCGTCTAGGTCGTGGGAGAGAGAGGAGAGCAGGGGAAGGGCTCTGGCGCTCGCGCGTGCGAGGCCACGCATTGGCCTAGCCGGGCGGTGTCGGGCACGCGCTACAGGAGGTGAGAGAGAGGGGGGAAGGAGGGGACATCACTATGGAGTGTTGAGGACGTCGAGGCACCTCGACTGGCACGAGGGGGAGGCTCGAGGTGGTCGAGGGATGCGGTGTCAACGCTCGGGTGCTCTTCCACGCACTCCAGAGCATGCAAATGGCCGGCATCCGCGGCTTTTGCGCGCACCCGCGCGCCCACTTGTTTCCAGCGGCTGTAGGAAGAATAAACAAGGTGGGAGGAGGCCTTGGATGCTCTGGGACCTGCCAGGAGTGAGAGAGAGGTGAGAAGATGGGAGAAAGGCAGCTGTCCAGAGAGGGAAAATGGGATTTCACCCCCTCAATCATTGCCCCTCGGGCTAGAAAGCTTGTGGGAGGTTAAGAGAGACTAGACGATGGTGTGGGTGGAGTTTCAACTCATGGGGATAAAAGGAACTGGCCAAAAAATGAATTATAAGATTCTACTAGAAGGTATTTGATAGTATTTTGGGCTATCTAAGTTGCTCAACTTGCTTTGAGACTTAACGGAAGTGAGTGGCATCACAAATCAGTAGTTCCCACAAATTTTGAGGTCAAATGGAGAAAGTGGCCAATGCAACTTCTGTAAACCCTAGAAATGGGCAGAAACAGTTTTGGCTGAATTTGATCATGCTATCTTGTTCTCCTTGATGCACCACTTGGTGTAGTGTTATTATTCAGGGATTACAGCATGCTTACAAAAAATGGGGTCAAAAGGAGACATTTGACAATGTGGTGTTGTTCAAATTTGGTTCTGGACAGAAATGGTTTTGAGAAGGTTTGTTGGTGCTATATTGTTCCCAATGACATGAGACTTTGTAGGATCCTCAAGTAGGTCATTTGTGACATGCTAGAATTTTATTGGATTTAATGGAGAATATTTCCTTTGTCAATATTTCAAAAGCTTGAAATATACAGAAAAGGGTTTTTGAGGGATTTGACCAACATTTAGAACATGACCATGTGTTGAAACTATTATATATGGACAATATATGTCGAGTGAGCTTCCCTAAATTTTCTCAAATATTCTTGAAACAATTTGACCAGCACAGCCGGCCACGAGAGGCGGGAGCAGGCGGTTTCGCCAGTGCTGGTTTGGGCGGCTGGACCAAGAAGATCAAAGACTTAAGAAGCACTATTGCCGTTAGATTGCAATCTAATGGCCTAACGCTGGTAGAGTTGATTGTTGACTAAGTTTCTTTTTTCGAGAAACCATGTGTATGCATGAACTTAGTAGGTCCACAAGTCAGCCTCCCAATTTGAGGCAGACAACATAGAGCCCATTTGCTATTTATTTTTAATAATTTGCAGCCTATTTGCTAATTCTTAAGGAATTTATTACATCCCATTTTCTTCCCAAGACCACGGTCAAAAAGTTCAACCTTCTTTTGCATATTTCGGTGGAGTCCAAACTGTTTTAATCTAGAAATGATAAACATTTATTTTTTAAGAACTTATTGATTTTCCAAATAAAATATCGTTTTGTTTTTGTGAGCTAATAAGACGTGGAACAATTGAGTTGGTTTTAGGAAAACCAGTGGTAAAAATCAGCGCTGGGAGGGAAAACAAAAAGAATCTGGGCGTGATGTCGTCCGTGGCACTGCTGCAGGAAGATCTCTAGGGCACGGAACCATGCCTAGTGGCCGGGCGCCTGGAGCTGGTCTTTGGCTGGCTTCACTCCGACTCGGCGGTTTGAGTGTCACTAAGCCAGGCCGCGGCGCCTCCGAGAAGGAGAAGCAGGCCGCCACCAAAGTTGCGGCGATCGCGACGCGGCATTGAAGGCCGCCGAGGCCGCCCGCGGCCGCGGCCGAGAGCTAGAGGATGAGCTGAAGGGCCTGCGCGACCATCATGCAGAAGAGGCACATAGCCGCCAGGCTAAGGAGGCGGAGATGAAAGCCCGGGAGGACGCCATCAAGGGCCACGACCCCGAGCTGGGAGAGCTGGCGAAGGCGCAGGCAGCAGAGCGCAGCCGGCTGGAGGAGTTGGAGCGGAAGGCGAGGACGAAGGAGGCCCACCTTAACGCCAAGGCGAGGGTCCTTGCCGAAGACCGGGCGGCCTTCTCGACCTTCAAGGAGAGGTCCCGCGTGGCGTTGAAGACACTATACGATAAGGGCTTGGAGAAGCCGCTGACCACCGACGAGGATGGCCCTGCTCAGCTGCTTCCCTTCCTGGTGAAGGCGCTCGAGGAAGTCGTGGAGGGCATTCGTCCTATGGCGGAGGCAGAGGCTCGCGTCCTTTCCTCAGTCACGCTGACACAGGTCTTCAGCCACCTGCACCTTCGCAACCCCAGTGCTCGTCTTGACGAGCTGCTGGAACCTGTAGCTGACGAACACTATGTGGCTGCCGCCGCGGCCGTGAAGGCTCAAGTGGAAGCCTTGCTGAAGAAGTTCGACGCCTTCTCCCCCGTGCCCTCGACCGGTGATGCAGGTGAAGGCGACGCTACCCTGGAAGGGGCACCTTTTGCAGGCGCCGACAGTGTCCAGGGGTGAGTCGCGGCTGCTTTTCTGCTTCATTCCTGCAACATGCACCATGCCTCGTGGAGGCGTTCAACTTGTGTTTGATATTGTGAGAACAATATGTATTGTAATATTTTCTTTGAGATTTTGCGGTTTTCTTCCTATTTGCTTTGTGTTTTGCGTCGGCAGAGCCCGGCCCCGCGCTTACCTCAACCGCCGTTGGGCCGACCGAAAACCAAGACGGACCAAGGAGTGAGGGGCTACGTGACCAGTTAGGCTCCTGAGTTGCGATGCTCAGGAGTCCCCCTTGACATGCAAACAGCCTATAGGAAGGACACGTGAGGTGATAGAGGCAAAGGTGTCCTGATTTTTCGATGAGATGGTGGCTATCGTTTCTGTGGGAGTCGACCTTGACGATCTGACTACGAATGTGCGAGACGTTGCGCCTTAGCAATCGCTAAACCAACTTCTGAGGGGTTATTGACCACGCCGGAGCACGATCAACCTGACCACGAAGGTCTGTTGCCCGCGAGCAAATGAAGAACAAGCAAGAAACTGAGATTGCAATCTGGATATTGCGAATATAAGATGAAAGCTTTATTGATCAAGGTGGGGTTCTATGACGTCTTGGTTTGGTCGTTGGACACAAACGAAGTACGCGAAGTTGCAGCTATGGCAAACTTTTCTTCTAAACAAAGCCCAAAGTCTAAACGACGCCCTAAGGGCTGTATATATGGAGGAAGAGGGGAGGATTTCGTGGCCCTTGGAGGAGGGGTCTGAAACCAACCCTAACTCTTGTTTCCCCACACATACGGACTCTAAAAACAGCCTATACTTAAGTTTTTCGAAAATACATGGGCCTGGCCCAATAATAAGGTGATGGAGCACCTAAAATAGCCTCTGGACGAAATTTATGAAGTGGCATCTTGTATATTTCGTCCAAGGCTTCATGCACTACTTATGGTGGCTTCAAAGTCCTGAAATCATCACTTGTAACTCTGTTCTGGATCCCCTTGCGCATGCCATCATCTCCATGATTGAACTTGTTCCAAGGTTCGTCTTTCTTGTCCAAGCTAGGCCCTTCATTTGTAAGCAAAAAAATATATCCAATTTAGGCAGCATCATATTCTCATGAACATTAGAATCGTTACCAAGAAACGAAAGTACCTGATAATTCAATTGGCGTGCACGAGCTCTAGTAATTGGTCTAGTATGTATAGCAGCAGGGGCTGTGGGTGTAACAATGGTATTGATGTTCTCATCATCCTCCCCTTCTCGAAATGAAGTCGTCCTCGACGAAAGTTCATCGTCCTCACCCAAATAAGGCTTCAAATCTGCAATGTTAAAAGTGGGACTAACCCCAAAATCTGTAGGCAGCTCAAGTTTATATGCATTATCATTTATTTTCTCTAACACCTTATAAGGACCATCAGCACGTGGCATTAGCTTTGATTTGTGCAAATTAGGAAATATATCCTTACGCAAATGTAACCAAACAAGATCTCCAGGTGCAAACACAACATGTTTTCTACCCTTATCTCCAGCAAGTTTATATTTAGCATTCATATGCTCAATGTTTTCCTTAGTTAACTCATGCATTTTTAAAATAAATTCAGCACGTTCTTTAGCATCAAAATTAACCTTCTCCGAAGATGGAAGAGGCAACAAATCAATAGGTGCAAGAGGTAGGAAACCATACACAATTTCAAAAGGGCACATCTTAGTAGTAGAATGCAATGAACGATTATAAGAAAATTCAATATGAGGCAAGCATTCTTCCCACATTTTCTTGTTATTCTTCAAAACAGCCCTAAGCATAGTAGACAATGTTCTATTGACTACTTCAGTTTGTCCATCAGTTTGGGGGTGACAAGTAGTACTAAAAAGCAGTTTAGTCCCCAACTTAGCCCATAAACATCTCCAAAAGTGGCTAAGAAATTTAGTATCATGATCTGAAACAATAGTATTTGGCACACCATGCAAGCAAATAATTGCACGAAAGAACAAATCAGCAACATTAACAGCATCATCGCTTTTATGACATGGTATAAAGTGTGCCATTTTCGAGAACCTATCCACGACAACAAATATGCTATCCCTCCCCTTCTTTGTTCGAGGTAAACCTAAAACAAAGTCCATAGATATATCCTCCCAAGGAACATTGGGTATAGGCAAAGGCATATATAAACCATGAGGATTGAGTCATGACTTAGCTCTTTGACATGTCGTGCAGCGAGCAACAAAACACTCAGCATCCCGTCTCATCTTTGGCCAAAAGAAATGTGTAGCAATTATATCCTCCGCCTTCTTGACCCCAAAGTGTCCCATTAATCCTCCTCCATGCGCCTCCTGCAACAATAAAAGACGAACGGAGCTAGCTGGAATGCATAGCTTGTTAGCACGAAACACAAATCTATCTTTAAGAATGAACTTGTTCCAAGTTCTCCCTTCCTTACAATTCTGCAATACATCTTTAAATTCAGCATCATGCACATATTGATCTTTGATGGTCTCCAAACCAAATATTTTAAAGTCAAGTTGTGAAAGCATAGTATAACGATGAGACAATGCATCAGCAATAACATTTTCTTTACCCTTCTTGTGTTTAATGACATAAGGGAAAGTCTCAATGAATTCAACCCATTTAGCATGTCTACGGTTCAGTTTTGCTTGACTTTTAATGTGTTTCAAAGATTCATGATCAGAATGTATAACAAATTCCTTTGGCCATAAATAATGTTGCCATGTTTCTAAGGTCCGAACAAGAGCATATAATTCTTTATCATAAGTAGAATAGTTCAAACTAGGCCCACTCAATTTTTCAGAAAAGTATGCAAGAGGTTTGCCATCTTGTAATAACACACCTCCTAATCCAATTCCACTAGCATCACATTCAAGCTCAAAAGTCTTATTGAAATCAGGAAGTTGGAGTAAAGGAGCATGTGTCAACTTATCTTTCAATACCGTGAAGGCTTCTTCCTGTGTGTTACCCCAAACAAAAGGCACATCCTTCTTTGTAAGCTCGTTGAGAGGTGCCGCAATGGTGCTGAAATCTCTTACAAAACGCCTATATAAACTAGCGAGGCCAAGGAAACTCCTCACTTGTGTGACTGTTTTGGGCTGCGGCCAACTCTCAATAGCTTCAATCGTGGCTTTATCAACTTCAATTCCCTGTGGAGTAACAACATAGCCAAGAAAAGATACTCGGTCGGTGCAAAAAGTGCACTTTCCAAGGTTACCAAACAAAGGTGCATCATGTAGAGCAATAAAAATAGCACGTAAATGTTCCAAATGTTACTCGAAAGATTTGCTATAAATCAATATGTCATCAAAGTGAACTACTACAAATCGTCCAATGAAAGCACGTAAAACTTCGTTCATTAACCTCATGAAAGTACTAGGTGCATTTGTTAACCCAAAAGGCATGACTAACCACTCATATAATATGAACTTAGTTTTAAATGCTATTTTCAATTCATCTCCCAATTTCATATGAATTTGATGGTATGCACTACGCAAATCAGCTTTGGATAATATTGTAGAGCCACTCAATTCATCAAGCATATCATCTAGCCTAGGAATAGGATGACGATAACGAATAGTAATATTATTAATGCCTCTACAATCAACGCACATACGCGACGTACCATCCTTTTTCGGCACTAAAATGATAGGAACAGCACAAGGACTAAGGGATTCGTGTATATAACCTTTGTCGAGCAGTTCTTGTACTTGACGCATAATCTCCTTCGTCTCCTCTGTATTGGTACCGTATGGTGCACGGTTGGGTAATGATGCACTGGGAATTAAGTCAATTTGATGCTCAATCCCCCGAATAGGTGGTAATCTCGGTGGCACGTCTTGTGGAAAGACGTCAGCGAACTCCTACAAAATGTTAGTGACAGCAGGAGGCAAAGAGGAAGGCATGTCCTCGAATGAAAATAATGCCTCTTTGCACACAAAAGCATAGCAAACAGAGTTGCTAAAATCTAAATCATCAATAGCAGATTTGGTGGCAAGTAAACATGCACTTTTGAATTTAATTTCAGAAGCAACACCAGATGGTTTATTATTAGGCTGCATTTGTTGCTCAAATTCTTTTGCCACAATTTGATTTTCACTTTTATTTTTCTCCTATTTTGCTTTATTAGCTCTATTAATATCATCTTTCAAAATGGAATCAGGAGTCATAGGAAGCAAAGTAATATTTTTATCCTTATGAACAAGAGTATACTGATTGTGTCTACCATGGTGTACATAATTTTTATCAAATTGCCATGGTCTACCAAGTAATAAGGAACATACTTGCATAGGTACCACATCACAATCAACATAATCAACATATGTAGAGATACTAAAATGCACATGAACAGTACGTGTTACCTTAACCTTGCCGCTGTTGTTGAACCATTGGATGTAGTAAGCATGTGGATGTGGTCTTGTGGTGAGAGATAGCTTCTCCGCCATCTCCATGCTAGCCAAGTTATTCCAGCTCCCTCCATCTATGATGACGCGAACAGAACGTTCCTTCACAACTCCCTTTGTATGGAACAAATTATGCCTCTGATTTTGCTCAGCTTGTGTAACCCGCACACTCAGAACACGTTGAGCAACTAAACATTCATACCTGTCAGCATCTTCAGCAGCCATGTATTGCGTCTCATGATCAGAATCCTCTCCACCGTGTTCTTCATGTGTAATAAGAGCCAAAGTCTCCTCATCATAGTCACTAGCGGACTCATACCCACCATCCTCAGTAGCAATCATCACACGCTGAGATTGGCATTCTCTCGCAAAATGTCCTCTTCCCTTACAACGCCGACAAATAATACCACTTGTGTGCCCTGTTGATGCCATGGAAGAAGAAGAGCTCTGCGCAGGTTCAGCAGGTGTGCTCTTGGCAGATAGTGGTGGTTGTGCCTGCTTTCTTGTATCACGGCTGGAGGTGGCACCTGATGGAGGTGCTGGTGGAGTGGAAGTAGAGGATGCACGTGGTGTCCATGATGAAGATCGACCTGCAAAAAAGTTAGTTAGCGCCAATGCATGTCTTGATCCTATCTTGCAAGTCTATAGTCACCTACTATGTGTTATGATCCGGCAACCCTGAAGTGACAATAATCGGGACCACTCCCAGTGATGACCGTAGTTTGAGGAGTTCATGTATTCACTATGTGTTAATGCTTTGGTCCGGTACTCTATTAAAATGAGGCCTTAATATCCCTTAGTTTCCGCTAGGACCCAGCTGCCACGGGAGGGTAGGAGAAAAGATGTCATGCAAATTCTTTTCCATAAGCACGTATGACTATATTCAGAATACATGCCTACATTACATTGATGAATTGGAGCTAGTGCTGTGTCACCCTAGGTTATGACTTTTACATGATGAACCGCATCTGACATAATTCTCTATCACCATCGATTGCCTATGAGCTTTGCATATATTGTTCTTCGCTTATTTACTTTTCCGTTGCTATTGTTACAATCACTACAAAAAACCAAAAACATTACTTTCGCTATCATTACCTTTTTCTACCATTACCACTACTATCATATTACTTTGCTGCAGATATTAAGTTTCCAGGTGTGGTTGAATTGATAACTCAGTTGCTAATACTTGAGAATATTCTTTGGCTCCCCTTGTGTCGAATCAATAAATTTGGGTTGAATACTCTACCCTCGAAAACTGTTGCGACCCTTATACTTGTGGGTTATCAAGACTATTTTATGGCGCCGTTGCCGGGGAGCATAGCTCTATTCTTTGAGTCACTTGGGATTTATACCTGCTTATCATTATGAAGAACTTGAAAGATCCAAGAACCAAGATATATCCCTCAACTACGAGGGGAGGTAAGGAACTGCCATCTAGCTCTACACTTGGTTCACCTTCCGTTTTGAGTAAGCTTGCGACACCTAAACTTGCTTCTGCTATTCATTCTGATATGTCGCATGTTATTGATGATGCCACTTCTGCTATGCATGATACTTATGATGAAATTACTTCTATTCTTGATACTACTGTGCCACTTGGTGAATTTCTTGATGAACAACTTGCTAGGGCTAGAGAGAATGAAATTATTGAAACTAATAATATTGATGAAAGTGATGATGAAGACTCTCCCCCTAATAAATATGAATTTCCTATTGTTCCTGAGGGTTATGTTATGGATGAAGAAGCTACTAGAGCTATTTTAGCTTGCAATGATAAAAGTGATCATAAGAAGTTATTAGCTAAATGGAAGCAGCAATCCCATAATGCTAGAATGAAACATGACCCTGCTTTTGCTACTTCACCTATCTGTGTTATTGATAAGGATTATGAATTCTCTGTTGATCCTGATATAATTACTTTGGTTGAATATGATCCTTTTTATGGCTATGAATGTGAAACTGTTGTGGCACATCTTACTAAATTAAATGATATAGCCACCCTGTTCACTAATGATGAGAGAACTCGTTACTTTTATATCCTTAAAATATCCCCGTTCTCATTAAAGGGTGATGCTAAGATATGGTTTAATTCCGTTGATCCTGGTTGTGTGCATAGTCCCCAGTATATGATCTATTACTTCTCTACTAAATATTTCCCTGCTCATAAGAAACAAGCTGCCTTAAGGGATATATATAATTTTGTGCAAATTGAAGAAGAGAGTCTCCCACAAGCTTGGGGGAGGATTCTCCAATTACTTAATGCTTTGCCTGATCATCCTCTTAAGAAAAATGAAATACTTGATATCTTTTATAATGGACTAACTAATGCTTCCTGAGATTACCTGGATAGTTGTGTTGGTTCTGTTTTCAGGGAAAGAACATCGGATGAAGCTGAAATTCTATTGAATAATATGTTGACAAATGAAAATAATTGGACACTTCCTGAGCCAACTCCTAAGCCTATTCCTAAACCAACTCCGAAGAAGAGAGGTGTTTTATTTCTCAGTCCTGAAGATATGCAAGAGGCAAAGAAATCCATGAAATAAAAGGGTATTAAAGCTGAAGATGTTAATAACTTACCTCCTATTGAAGAAATACATGGTATTAATTTACCACCTGTTGAAGAAATGCATAATTTCAATCCATCTCCTATTGAAGAAACACATGGTCTTGATAACCTGACACGGGTAGTAAAGGTAAATTCTCTCTATAGATATGATAAAGCTGAAATCTCATTTACTAAGTTTGCTAGCCCATGCTTGGATGAGTTCGATAAGTTTATGGTTAAGCAAGAAGACTTCAATGGTTATTTTGGTAGAGAATTAAAACGCAGTGCTGATATGCTTGAACACTTGGGTGATTATATGTCTAATGTCAAAGGTGAACTTAAAATTATTAGTAAACATGCTTCTGTGGTTACCATTCAAGTAGAACAAGTACTTAAAGCTCAAAATGATTTTCTCAGTGAATTGAATAGTAAGAATAATTATTTTGCTGTTAGAGTGGCTACTAGAGCTGGTAAAATGACTCAGGAACCTTTTTATCCTGAAGGCCACCCTAAGAGAATTGAGCAAGATTCTCAGAGAAATAATATAGATGCAGCTAGTCCTTCTAAAAGGAAGAAATAGAATAACGAAAGGACTTTGCATGCTTCTAGTGAACCTATTACTGAAACACCTGAGAATCCAAATGATATTTCTATTTCTGATGCTGAAACACAATCTGGTAATGAACCTGAAACTAGTGATAATGTTAATGACGATGTTCATGTTGATGCTCAACCTAGTAATGATAATGATATAGAAATTGAACCTTCTGTTGATCTTGATAACCCACAATCAAAGAATCAACGTTATGATAAGAGAGACTTTGTTGCTAGGAAACATGGTAAAGAAAGAGAACCATGGGTTCAGAAACCCATGCCTTTTCCTCCTAAGCCATCCAAGAAAAAGGATGATGAGGATTTTGAGCGCTTTGCTGAAATGATTAGACCTATCTTTTTGCGTATGCGATTAACTGATATGCTTAAAATGAATCCTTATGCTAAGTACATGAAAGAAATTGTTACTAATAAAAGAAAGATACCGGAAGCTGAAATTTCCACCATGCTTGCTAATTATACTTTTAAGGGTGGAATACCAAAGAAACTTGGAGATCCAGTAGTACCCACTATACCATGCTCCATTAAAAGAAACTATGTTAAAACTGCTTTATGTGATCTTGGAGCCGGTGTTAGTGTTATACCTCTCTCTTTATATCGTAGACTTGATTTGAATAAGTTGACACCTAGTGAAATATCTTTGAAAATGGCTGATAAATCAACTGCTATACCTGTCGGTATTTGTGAGGATGTGCCTGTTGTGGTTGCTAATGTTACTATTTTAACGGACTTTGTTATTCTTGATATTCCCGAGGACGATAGTATGTCTATTATTCTTGGAAGACCCTTTTTGAATACTGCAGGGGCTGTTATTGATTGCACCAAAGGCAATGTCACTTTTCATGTTAATGGTAATGAGCATACGGTACACTTTCCGAGGAAACAACCTCAAGTCCACAGTATCAATTCTATTGGAAAAATTCCATCGATTATTTTTGGAGGTTTTGAATTTCCTCTTCCTACTGTCAAGAAGAAATATGATATTCTCATTGTTGGGGATGTGCATATCCCCGTTGAGGTAACCTAGTGTTATTCGAAAATTCTCCGGTTCCATGTTATTCGGAATGAGTTTGTTAACAAGACTTGATCAACCTTGTTAGTGGATTCCTTTTGATGATCATGAGATGGATGAATTTAGAAAACACAACTCTCTGTACCCTCTTTCTAATTTCTGTTATTTATATTAAATAAAATAAAAATAGTATTTTCTGTCTGTTATCTGAATTATCCGTGCAATATAAAAATACCCCAAAAATAAAAGTTCTCCAAATGCCCTAAAATTTAAATATGATTTTTTCTAGAATATTTGAAAATATTTGGCACTGAGAACACAGCAGGGGGGCATCCACCTGGCCACGAGGGTGGAGGGCGCGCCCCCTGCCTCGTGGGCCCATGGTGGCCTCCTCCACTTATTCCTGCACCCACACACTCCTTCCTCCCACAAACACCATTATCCAGCTCAAGCACGAGTTCTAGCTCATTTTGCTGCGATTTTCGATCTCCTTGCTCAAAGCACCTCTCACAAAACTGCTTGGGGTATTGTTCCTTGGTATGTACTCCTCCATTGGTCCAATTTGTTTTTGTTCTAGTGCTTTATTCATTGCATATTTTTGCTGCCTAGGTGACCCTGTTCTTGAGCTTGCATGTCAAATTTATGTGGTTCCAAGTAGTTTTGATGCATGATATAGGCTGTAGGCACTTGTAGGAGTAGTTGCTATCAATTTTGTTGAGTTTGGTTCACTTTTATTTGAAGTTACTAAAAATTTCAAAAAAAATTCAGAGGAGGAAATATGTTTAGGAAAATGTACCAAGGTGGTTCTTCAAGGAAACAAGAACCCGGGCTTGCAATGCATGATGCTGATGATGAGCCACCAAGGGACGCTCCAGTGCGGCCTTGTGAATGGCCTTCAGAGGACTTCATGGATCGAGCGTGGATTAGGAAGAATTTAACGCATATTAGCGTAACGCTGATCTTGTGAGCTTCGAGGAAGAAAAATACCGTTAGTACCACTATCTCACTAGTTCCTTTGTGAGGAGGTTTGAATTTTCATCTTCACGTAATTCTCAAACTGTCCTGT
The DNA here is from genome assembly GCF_002162155.2 of Triticum dicoccoides. Taxonomy (NCBI): domain Eukaryota; kingdom Viridiplantae; phylum Streptophyta; class Magnoliopsida; order Poales; family Poaceae; genus Triticum; species Triticum dicoccoides. Next base: position 469,058,013 of record NC_041388.1, on the reverse strand, counting down.
TTGATCTTTATGAAAATTCTTACACTATGGACTTAGAGGATTTTACCACTACTTGCAAACTTCAACAATGGGGTAGTGCTAGTGAACCTCGCAAATCTGAATTTAGAGATTTTCTTGCTATTATAACTGTGGGGGAATCTAGAGATATAGCACAAGCTATCATAGGGAGCATTCACTTTCTTGCTATATATTATTTTGCTCTCTTCATAGGTAGATGCATTAATGGTAAAGATGAAGCATGTCACATGTGTGTCCCTGACCTCAGTATTCTTAGGAGTGATGTGTTAGGAGATAAATCTTATAATTTGGGAGCCATTATTGCACGTAGGTTGCATCTTAATAGATTTAATGGAGATTTCTTTGGTGGAATTTATGCAACCCGCATAGCTAATTTTCTTGGTATAACCATACGTGAGGATGATATTGAGTTGCCTCTTGCTTATTTGGATTATGAGGCTATGGTTCGTCATCAGTTTGTTGAGAGGAACGATCAATTCCTCCAGCACCGACTAATCTTTGACACACGATGCACCTATCATGTCGCTCTCCCTACTTCTACTTTCTTTGATTTTCAGGCAAAGGGGAGATATTCTATAACCAGAGAGGAGGCAGAAGAGTATAAGAGGAGAGCTGAGATAGCTCGCCTCCAAGCTGCAGCCCACGATGCAATGACTGTTGCATCTCAGTACGACCCAAACTACAACTTTGGATATTCGCCAGGACATCCGTGGCATTAGACCAACTTAGGGCAAAAGCCTAAGCTTGGGGGAGTACGTATTTCTCACCGACATTACATTTATGTTCACACGCTCATTGCTAGATGTTGGTGCTCATAATTTTTCATTGTAATATCCATGCTAGTTTATTTCCTTTTTATGCTTTCTTCTTGTGTGTTTAATTAACCTTAAGAAAAACCAAAAAAAATTAGTTGTAGCTTTTAGCTAGTTTTAATTTCCATGCTTGTAGTAGTAATTAAAAGGAAAACCCAAAAAATTTCTTGTTCTTCTTTTGCTTGTTGGGATCTTTCCCGTGTAAATAGTTTTATTTCTTTTATTTTCTTTGGGGGTCGATAGGAGAAGACCATAATTAAATTGTTGAAGTGGCTCTTATATGCATTATTGTTGATCTGACAAAAGAGCCCATATTGCCTTGTCTTCTCCTGTTTATTGAATGCTTGCAGATTCCAGCTTAGTCCAATGCACGCGCACTATTATTATTATTCACATCATTCGGTCGTGCAAGTGAAAGGCAATTATGACGATATATGATGAACAGGCTGAGATGAGAAAAGCTACTATGAACTCGACCTCTTTTTTTTTGTAAATATGATTGGTTCATCGCTCTTGATTCAGCCTATTATGAATAAACATGTTTGCAATGACAACTAGAGATCATAGTTTCTTGTGCCATGCTTAATTAGCTAGGAGCTTATAATGGTTTACCTTGCGTGCCAACATGCTATTAAAATGGTTGTGATGTGGTATGATAGGGTGGTATCCTCTTTTGAACAATTCGAGTGGCTTGACTTGGCACATGTTCACGCATGTAGTTGAAACAAAATCAACATAGCCTCTACGATATTTATGTTCATGGTGCATTATATCCTACTCATGCTTGCATTCGGTGTTGATTAATTTTAATGCATGTTCATGACTGTTGTCGCTCTCTAGCTGGTCGCTTCCCAGTCTTTTTCTAGCCTTCACCTGTATTAAGCGGGAATACTGCTTGTGCATCCAATTCCATAAACCCCAAAGTTATTCCATATGAGTCCACCATACCTACCTATATACGGTATCTACCTGCCGTTCCAAGTAAATTTGTATGTGCCAAACTCTAAACCTTCAAATAAACATTCTGTTTTGTATGCTCGAATAGCTCATGTATCAACTAGGGCTGTCCGTATCTTCCATGTTAGGCGGGTTATTCTCAAGAGGAGTGGACTCCGCTCCTCACTCATGAGAAAATGGCTGGTCACCGGGATGCCCAGTCCCATGCTTTATGCAAACTAAATCAAAATAATTGCAAACAAAACTCCCCCTGGGACTCTTGTTAGTTGGAGGCACTCGTTGTTTCAAGCAAGCCATGGATTGATGCTTGTTGGTGGAGGGGGAGTATAAACTTTACCATTCTGTTTGGGAACCGCCTATAATGTGCGTAGCATGGAAGATATCACCATCTCTTGGTTGTTATGTTGAAAATGAAAGTATACCGCTCAAAATATTTTTCATCTCTATTTCAAAACCGAGTTCTGGCACCTCTACAAATCCCTGCTTCCCTCTGTGAAGGGCCTATCTATTTACTTTCATGTTGAGTCATCATCCTCTTATTAAAAAGCACCAGTTGGAGAGCACCACTGTCATTTGCATTCATTACTGTTAGTTTACATTGAGTATGACTTGACTGGATCTCTTTTACCATGAATTACAATGTATAGTCAGTCCTTGATCCTTAAAGGTGCTATGCATTTATGTTTTGCGGTCTCAGAAAGGGCTAGCGAGATACCATCCTGTTATATCATATTATGATTGTTTTGAGAAAGTGTTGTCATCCAAGATTTATTATTATTGCTCGCTAGTTGATTATGCCATTGATATGAGTAAACATGAGACCTAAGAGTTATTGTGAATATGGTTAGTTCATAATCTTTGCTGAAAACTTGAATGCTGGCTTTACATATTTACAACAACAAGAGCAAATAGAGTTTGTAAAAGTTTTTCTTTATCACTTTCAGTTTGTCAACTGAATTGCTTGAGGACAAGCAAAGGTTTAAGCTTGGGGGAGTTGATACGTCTCCGTCGTATCTAATTTTCCAAACAATTTTGCCCTTGTTTTGGACTCTAACTTGCATGATTTGAATGGAACTAACCCGGACTGACGTTGTTTTCAGCAGAATTGCCATGGTGTTATTTATGTGCAGAAAAAAAAGTTCTCGGAATGACATGAAACTCCACGGAGCGTATTTTTGGAGATAATAAAAAAATATTGGCAAAAGATCAAGACCAGGGGGCCCACATCCTATCCACGAGGGTGGGAGGCGCGCCCCCTACCTCGTGGGCCCCCTGGAGCTCGTCCGACCTCAAACCCAACTCTATATATTCACTTTCGGGGAGAAAAAAATAAAAGAGAAGGATTCATCGCGTTTTACGATACGGAGTCGCCGCCAAGCCCTAAAACCTCTCGAGAGGGCTGATCTGGAGTCCGTTCGGGGCTCCGGAGACGGGAATCCGTCGCCGTCATCATCATCAACCATCTTCCATCACCAGTTTCATGATGCTTGCTGCCGTGCGTGAGTAATTCCATCGTAGGCTTGCTGGACGGTGATGGGTTGGATGAGATTTATCATGTAATTGAGTTAGTTTTGTTAGGGTTTGATCCCTAGTATCCACTCTGTTCTGAGATTGATGTTGCTATGACTTTGCTATGCTTAATGCTTGTCACTAGGGCTCGAGTGCCATGATTTCAGATCTGAACCTATTATTTTTTCATGAATATATGTGAGTTCTTGATCCTATCTTGCAAGTCTATAGTCACCTACTATGTGTTATGATCCGGAACCCCGAAGTAAAAATAATCGGGACCACTCCCGGTGATGACCATAGTTTGAGGAGTTCATGTATTCACTATGTGTTAATGCTTTGGTCCAGTACTCTATTAAAAGGAGGCCTTAATATCCCTGAGTTTCCGCTAGGACCCCGCTGCCATGGGAGGGTAGGACAAAAGATGCCATGCAAGTTCTTTTCCATAAGCACGTATGACTATATTCGGAATACATGCCTACATTACATTGATGAATTGGATCTAGTTCTGTCCCACCCTAGGTTATGACTATTACATGATGAACCACTTCCGGCATAATTCTCTATCACCGATCCATTGCCTACGAGCTTTCCATATATGGTTCTTCGCTTATTTACTTTTCTGTTGCTATTGTTACAATCACTAGAAAATACCAAAAACATTACTTTCGCTTTCATTACCTTTTGCTACCGTTACCACTACTATCATATTACTTTGCTACTAAATACTTTGTTGCAGATATTAAGTTTCCAGGTGTGGTTGAATTGACAACTCAACTGCTAATACTTGAGAATAATCTTTGGCTCCCCTTGTGTCGAATCAATAAATTTGGGTTGAATACTCTACCCTCAAAAATTGTTGCGATGCCCTATACTTGTGGGTTATCATCTTCCCGGACTCCGCCGAAAAGAGACCATCATGGCTACACACGCGGTTGATGCATTTTAATTAAGTCAAGTGTCAAGTTCTCTACAACCGGATATTAACAAATTCCCATCTGTCACATAACCGCGGACATGGCTCTCGAAAGTTTATACCCTGCAGGGGTGTCCCAACTTAGCCCATCACAAGCTCTCACGGTCAACGAAGGATATTCCTTCTCCCGGAAAGACCCGATCAGTCTCGGAATCCCGGTTACAAGACATTCCGACAAAGGTAAAATAAGACCAGCAACGCCGCCCGATGTGCCGACAAATCCCGATAGGAGTCGCACGTACCTCGTTCTCAGGGCACACAGGATGGGCCAGACGTCGGGTTGGCATAGACCCTGGTTGCCCAGGGGGCGCCGGACATCACCCAGTTTGGACCAACACTCAGAGGAGCACTGGCCCGGGGGGTTAAAATAAAGATGACCCTCGGGCTGCGGAAACCTGAGGGAAAAAAGGCTTAGGTTGTTAGGCAAATGTAAAACCAAGGTTGGGCCTTGCTGGAGGAGTTTTATTCAAAGCGAACTGTCAAGGGGTTCCCATAACACCCAACCACGTAAGGAACGCAAAATCAAGGAACATAACACCGGTATGACGGAAACTAGGGCAGCAAGAGTGGAACAAAACACCATGCATGAGGCCGAGCCTTCCACCCTTTACCAAGTATATAGATGCATTAATTAAAATAAGAGCTATTATGATATCCCAACATAACCATGTTCCAACATGGAACAAACTTCAGCTTCACCTACAACTAACAATGATAAAAGAGGGGCTGAGCAAAGCGGTAACTTAGCCAAACAACGGTTTGCTAGGAAAGGTGGGTCAGAGGCTTGACATGGCAATATGGGAGGCATGATATAACAAGTGGTAGGTAGTGCGACATAGCGATAGAACGAACAACTAGCAAGCAAATATAGAAGTGATTTCGAGGGTATGGTCATCTTGCCTGAGATCCCGCAAGGAAGAAGAACGAGTCGATGAAGAAGACAAACGGACAAAGTCGAACAAATCCTCACAACTCCAGAACAAAACTGAAGCTAACGAGAGAAACAACTCGGAAAGAAGCAAACAACATGCTAAACAACCAAACATAATCATGGCATGATGCACAACCAAGGATGATGCATGACCGGTTTAATGAAACATGGCATGGCAAAGTGCAACAAACAATACTACAAATTAAGTGGAGCTTAATATGCAACTTCGTTGCATATTGACGGAACACCACATTCAAGTTATTTAGTTCGGTCTCGTTTATGTACCCAAAAATATTAAATGTTGTTAAACATGGCAAGAGGTGAAGCATAATAAAACTACCTAACTAGGCAAGTTTAAATGAGGCCGGAAACAACAAATAACCATTCCGGTAAATCCTCATGTGCATATTTTAAAGTTGGTACTGTTCTTCCCTAAACACAATTTTAGAGTTGGTAAACATGCAAAGTAGTGGTACCATGTTAAACTATGCATTTTCTACCCCATTTACATATAAAGTTTATTTAAAACCGAGCTACGGATAATTAGTTATAAAATAAATCATTTTAACATGGCATTATGCAAATTAAATGCAAACAACATTTTAAACATTTTAAACATGGATCAAATTTGCATATGATGAAACTAGATGAAATTCTAAGCACATATATTAATTATTTTAATATGAGGGATGGTTTGTTAGGTATTAAATGCATGAACTAGAGGGACTAAACTGTAAAATAGGTTTTCTCTAGATAATTACAGAAATTTGCAGAGCCTAAAAAAACCTATACGGGCCGAATCTGGCAGGCTGGCCCAACAAAGAAGGAGGGGTATGGGAGCACTTGTCACCATGGGCCATGTCCGAGTGGGTGGAGATGGCGAATCCGGCAGGGAGAAGGCGCGCTGGTGTGGGCCTTGGTGGATCGAATGAGGAGATGGAGGGGGCGCAATCAACGCAGGTGAGGGAGTCCTGGATTAGGGGGTGTTCGGATAGCCGAACTATACCTTTAGCCAGACTACTGGACTATGAAGATACAAGATTGAAGACTCTGTCCCGTGTCCGGAAGGGACTTTCCTTGGCGTGGAAGGCAAGCTTGGCAATATGGATGTTCAGATCTCCTACCATTGTAACCGACTCTATGTAACCCTAACCCTATCTGGTGTCTATATAAACCGGAGGGTTTTAGTCCGTAGGACAACATACACATCAACAATCATACCATAGGCTAGCTTCTAGGGTTTAGCCTCTCTGATCTCATGGTAGATCTACTCTTGTACTACCCATATCATCAATATTAATCAAGCATGACGTAGGGTTTTACCTCCATCGAGAGAGCCCGAACCTAGGTAAAACTTCGTGTCCCTTGCCTCCTGTTACCATCCGGCCTAGACGCATAGTTCGGGACCCCCTACCCGAGATCCGCCGGTTTTGACACTGACATTGGTGCTTTCATTGAGAGTTCCTCTGTGCCGTCGCCGTCAGGCCCGATGGCTCCTATGATCATCAATGGCGATGCAGTCCAGGGTGAGACCTTCCTCCCCGGATAGATCTTCATCTTTGGCGGCTTTGCACTGCGGGCCAATTCACTTGGCCATCTAGAGCAGATCGAAAGCTACGCCCCTGGCCGTCAGGTAAGATTTGGAAGTTTAAACTACTCGGCTGACATCCGCGGGGACTTGATCCTCGACGGATTCGAACCACTGCCGAGCGCGCTGCACTGTCACGACGAGCATGATATAGCTCTGCCACCGAACAGCGCCCTGGAGGCCGCACCCGCATCGGCTCCGACCCTTAGTTCGGAGCCGACCGCGCTGATCGAGGATGGGCGGTTGGACGCCACCTCAGGGGCTGCGATCCAAACGGCGATTGAGCCGAACACCAGCCCCGTACTCTGCGAGGCTCGTGTCTCCAAGGAGCCGGACTCCTCTCCGGACTCCAAACCCTCCGCGCCCCTGCCAGTCGAATCTGGTTCGGCGCCGATCATGGAGTTTACTGCCGCGGACATCCTTCAGCACTCGCCTTTTGGCGATATTCTGAAGTCACTGAAGTCTCTCTCTTTATCAGGAGAGCCCCAGCCGGATTGCGGCCAGCAAGGTGGGGATTCGGACGATGAAGAAATTCAAAGCCCACCCACCACCCACTTTGTAGCCAATGTCGATGATTTAACCGACATGCTCGACTTCGGCTCAGAAGACATCGACGGTATGGACGCCGATGAAGGAGACGGTGAAGAACCAGTGCCTATTGGGCCCTGGAACGCCACCTCGTCATATGACGTATACATGGTGGACGCACCAAAAGATGACGATGAGGAGCGAAAGGACGCACTGAAGGCTTGTTCCCTTGAAAAGCAGTCAAAGCGGCGACGCAATCAATGCCCCAAATCCCTCCTCGACAGAAATAGCGATCACACAGACCCAGCATTGGAGCAGGGTGAACCGCTACCGGACAACGGCAATCTAGATAATCAAACCAAACAAACAAATCCTATCAAGGATAATGGTCCGGACGACATAACGCCGGACAGACACCCAGAGCAGCAGACTGCCCATAAAAGGCTTGTTGCCACCGCGAGGAGTCTGAAAAAACAGAAGCAAAGGCTCAAGGCTGCACAAGACACACTCCACATTAGATGGAGCAAAATACTCAACACAGCAGCGAGGTACGGCGACAATCGCCCCTCCAAGAGCTACCCAAAGCGGAAGCTGCTACCCGAATTCGATGAGGAGGCTGCAGACCCCCCACAACCAAATATCAAAGCAGCCACCTGGTTGGATAGATGACCCCTCTACCAACATACAGCGGCATACAACGCCGCTCACAATACAACACGCGACCCAGGCGAGGGTTCGTACCCGAAGGACGGCGCAACAAGATCCATCTATGGACCACGCAAGCGCCCCCCAGCATACAATGCAACACAACAAGTATCCGAACAACGCGACACACCCAGCTACAGGGGTGCCGCACACCCCCTGTGTTTCACCGATGAGGTGCTGGACCATGAATTTCCAGAGGGATTCAAACCCGTAAACATAGAGGCATACGACGGAACAACAGACCCTGGGGTTTGGATTGAGGACTATATCCTTCATATCCATATGGCTCGAGGAGATGATCTCCACGCAATCAAGTACTTACCCCTCAAGCTCAAAGGGCCAGCTCGTCACTGGCTCAAAGGCCTCCCCGAAAGCACCATTGGAAGTTGGGAAGAGCTCGAAGATGCCTTTCGGGCAAATTTTCAAGGGACTTATGTCCGACCTCCGGATGCGGATGATCTGAGTCATATAACTCAGTAGCCCGGAGAGTCTGCCCGAAAGCTTCGGAATAGGTTTCTTACTAAAAAGAACCAGATTGTCGACTGTCCGGACGCCGAAGCCTTAGCGGCTTTCAAGCATACGTCCGTGACGAATGGCTCGCCAGACACCTCGGCAAAAATAAGCTGAGAACGATGGCCGCATTAACAAACCTCATGACCCGCTTTTGCACGGGTGAGGACAGCTGGCTAGCCAGATGTAGCACCAGCGACCCCAATACATCGGAAGTTAGAGATGGAAACAGGAAATCACGGCGCAACAGCAATAACAAACGCCGGAATAGAGAAGACAGCACGAAGGGCATGGCAGTAAACGCCGGATTCAAAAGCTCTCGGCCAGGTCAAAAGCCGCCCACTAAAGGCACCAGGGATGAACTGTCCAGCCTCAACAAAATTCTGGACCAAGCATGTCAGATCCACAGTACCCCGGGTAAACCTGCTTATCATACCCACAGAGAATGTTGGGTCTTCAAGCAGTCCGGCAAGCTCAACGCCGTACACAAGAGGGAGGACACACCAAGTGAAGACGAGGACGAGCCCTCCAAGCAAGACATGGGGGAACAAAAGAAATTCCCACCAGAAGTCAAAACAGTAAACGTACTACACATGATCAAGGGAAAAAACAATGCGGCACCCCTAGGAAAATATACCCAAGTGCCTGTCACCTCGAAGTCCTGCCAATGGTCGTCTCAACCGATCACTTTCGACCATCGTGATTACTTAGCAAGTATCCGACACGCAGGATGGGCTGCCTTGGTATTAGACCCAGTAATCGGCGGATATCACTTCACACGAGTCTTGATGGACGGCGGCAGCAGCCTAAACCTAATGTACCAGGATACAATCCGCGGGATGGGGTTAGACCCAACAAAAATTCGCCATAGCAATACTACCTTTAAAGGAGTAACGCTAGGCCTAGGGGCTCGTTGTATGGGCTCCCTCCTACTACAAGTTATATTCGGCTCCCCCGATAACTTCCGTCGCGAGCATTTAACTTTCCACATCGCTCCGTTTCAAAGTGGCTCTCAAGCACTGCTAGGACGCGAAGCTTTCACTTGCTTTAATGCAATACCACACTACGCCTCCCTCACACTCAAGATGCCCGGTCCACGTGGCATCATTACAGTGCACGGAGACATCAAGCGCTCTCTGCGCGCCGAAGAAAGTGAGGCTGCCTTGGCAGCCGAACATTAAAGACGTCCGGACCAGCGATCAAGTCCGGCGCCGCTATTTACACCGAATAAGTGATCACACCCCTATTCGTCAATACAAGGGGCTCAACGCGCGCAGACAAGTGGCAATTTCTTATCATCTTCAATTATACATGGTTTCTTTAAAAACTATCTTTTTGCACGACAACTCTTTCACTTAACTTCCTCTCTTTTACAGACGATCATCGTGCTACACCCGTCCAGGATATGGCACAACGGAGACACAGGCGCAGACGTGCAGCAGGGACCCGCTCAAAGGATTCTTTTTAGATTAAGACCCTGTGTAAACCTTTTTTACTATCTCTTGTTGATACATATCCACCGTTGTGAAGGATGCTGACGTCTTGGCATGTGGCCACGCCAGAACAATGCACGTACCTGGACACAAGGGGATTCTTACAAAGGCCATTATTCAGGCCCGGTTTATACCACAAAGACCGAATACCTTAGGGAGTGTTCGGCGTCGCGAGTTTGGCCCTATATGCATCAGCTCCGAATCATTGTCTTTGGTCAAATGTTGGGTTTGCCCGGCTCCTGTGTTTTGGTGCCTTACATTCCGCTTTACCGGCTAAGGTAGCACCAGGAGAACTACTGCGATTGTGCCCTGGTTCATCCGGACGAGCACCTCATTAGAGAAAGCTGAAAACTGACTGTCATGATATAGCGTGAGACTGGTCAACCACTTGATGACCTGTGGGAATGTTAGAATTCCTCCGCCTTAATGAAGGGCCATTTTCCGGCCACGCATATACGCACCCCGAGATCGGGAGAGTGCGGAGCCACCAGGGGCTATCTAGTAGCCCCACTGTCAAACTCCTATGGCTAAGTGAAAGTGTTAAAGCATTATAGTCTGGTTGCCTCGCTCGCTCCGCTATCACCTCCTTAATAGGACCAAGACGTTGGGTTAAGTGTGAACGCGTGTTTTTGCTAGCACCTTCGCATTATGTGCGTGGGGGTTGAAGCCGACGACTGCAACTTTCAGGTTATACACACGTATACAAAAACGGCCGCCCAGGAGGCATCATATTACTTTCAGGCAAAACTATAAAAATAGCCTTATAAAACTCTATAAAAGCATTTCGCTTACAATGAGATTACATATCACTCAAACATAATATTTTTTGAGCATTGGGTCTCTACCAAACTGGCACCCTCAAGAACTTATTCAAAGTAGTGCTCAGCAGTCTTTCGACCTATGGCCGAATCCCGCGCTGCAACATTGGTAGTATTCATCTCCGCCCAGTATGCCTTGACACGGGCAAAGGCCATCCGTGTGCCCTCTATGCACGCCGACCTTTTCATCGCATCAATGCGCGGCATCACATCGAGTAACTGCTGCACCAAGCTGAAATAGCTGTTCGGTTTTGACCCTTCCGGCCATAACTGATCCACAACAGACCTGATGGAGAGTCCGGACAACCTATTTAGTTTGGCCCATTCGGCTAATTGGTCAGTTAATGAAAGTGGACGCTCGGGAGTATGGAATTGTCTCCAAAACAGCTGGTCTACTCCACGGTCCATCTGACCCTGGAAGTACTTGGCCGCATCGGCAGCGCTTGCCGCGAAATCCATATACACATCCTCCGAGCTCCACAGCCGATCCAGGGGAGCATACCGTGGATCTCCGAACTTCCTCCGCAGCATAAAGGATTTCCCAGCTACAATATCCTTGGCTTCCTGCAGCTCCTCTTTCTTTTCCCTCATAGCAAAGCGGAGGTCCTTTCTTGTCGCAGCAGCCTTCTCAAGGTCCGATGCCTTCGCCTGGTTTTCCTTTTCAAGAACCCAGCAACGGTCGGAGGCGGCTTTTAATTCTATGGCCATCTTGTCTCGGCTCTCGCCTTGTGCGGCCTTCTTGGCTTGCAACTCTTCGGCCGCCTTTAAAGCAGCCGCATTACCCAACCTCGCTTGTTCCTTGGCTTGGGCAAGTTCTGCCCGCAAGGCTTCAACATTGGCAGCCCCATCTGCAGTCACAACATATTAAAGATACTAGCATCATGCTACTCTTCCTATGTGACGTTCACTAGATAATGACACTTACCCTGTGCCTCGTCAAGCCTTTTGTTAACAAGCTCGATGTCGGTGTTTGCCGCATCCAACTGCGGTTCTAAATGGGCAAAGTCGCTAGTCCGGCTAGCCACCGGAGCTTCCATCACCTGCACATCGAGGCAGTATGGTTATTACCTGGGAATATGATCCTCTATTTGTCGTCGCTTCCGACGACAACCAGAGTCTCAGGGGCTACTATCTACACAGGGCACACCTAGTATGTGCAGGACTATCATACATTGTTTTACATACCTCAAACCCTGTCAGTAGACTCATAAAAGCTTTATGCAATCCGCTTTCGGCAGACGAGATTCTCTCCATCACCGTATTCATCAGCACACGATGTTCATCTGAGATGGCCGCTCACCCCACCAACTCCCTCAGAACATCCGACCGCACACTAGACGGTGCCGGACTCGTTTGTCTGCTCTCTTCGGGAGCCGGACACTGGGAACTTCGGGGGTCGGCAGGATTATCTTCTGGCCTCGCTGGACTCGGAGAGGCCCTCCGCGACGACACTTCAGGGTCGCCCGCTTTCGGAGCGGAGGAGTCCGAAGGGGGCGTTTCGCTCTCCATCATCTCTAGAAGAAGATCCCCCGAAGACGAGCTCATTTGAGAGGGGCTAAGGCCCGAACTGCAAAGATACATGCAGCGGTTATCTTCTCAGAAGAAAAGACGACATATCTGTACTATTAAGGTATTTTGGGTCACTTATGACTCGTGGGAGAATTGATCCCTTCACGGACTTTGTGCGGCAACGGCGCCCCCCGAGGTAGGACCCTCTGTGGGAGACTTCTTCCCTCGTTTGGAAGTTTCGGCTTCCGAATCCCCGAGCGCAGTTCTTTTCCTCTTCTGGTCGTCTTCCTTCATGGAGACGCTCGCTCCTTCGGCTAGAATGGGCAGCGTTGAGGGCCCGCGTCCGCTTGCATTACCATCCATAGTATTTTCCTTTAAAGGCTCCGGGCAGGGTGCGGTCTAGAGCATCTTCTCCAATACCGAATTTTCCAAACCCTCAGGGAGGGGGGCCGAACACCGAATCAACTTCGCCTTTGTTAGCCAGTCCTGGTCAAAAAGCGAACTCTCAGAAATAGCTTCATAACAAAGGAGAGATAGTACGTTCGGCCGGAAGATGCCTTACCTGTTCGGCGGCGCGGTTGCTACTCAGGCCCGCGTCCACGGTGATTTCCAAACACTCCACTTGAGGTCCGAAGAACGACTTGTATATCTCCTCGAGCGTCAGGCCGAGGAAATTTTGAATGGCGCGCGGTCCCTTGGGATTAAACTCCCACAAGCGAAGAGGCCGACGTTTGCAAGGCTGGACTTGGCGAACCAGCATAACTTGTGCTACCGCAACCAAACTGAAATCTCCATTAAAGAGATCTTGAATGCGGCTCTGCAGTATAGGCACGTCCTTGGCTAGACCCCAGCTCAATCCTCTGCTAATACATGACATCAGTTGTGGTGGAGGGCCCGGGCGGAAGACAGGGCGGCCGCCCACTTGGCACTTCTAGGAGCCGTGATGTAGAACCACTCTTGTTGCCACAATTCAGACACCTCTGGAATGGAACCTTTGGGCCATGCAGCTCCCGTCATCTTGTGTATTGAGGCTCCTGCACACTCCGCATGTTGCCCCTCGATCATCTTCGGTTTTACTTCAAAGGTCTTGAGCCATAGACCAAAGTGAGGGGTAACCCGGAGGAAGGCCTCGCACACAACAATAAATGTCGTGTTATGAAGAAAGGAGTCCGAAGCTATATCATGGAAATCTAGCCCGTAGTAAAACATCAAGCCCCTGACAAAAGGATCCAATGCAAGGCCTAGACCTCGGAGGAAGTGGGAGATGAACATGACGCTCTCGTTGGGTTCGGGGGAAGGGACGGCCTGCCCCCGGGGAGGCAGCCGATGCAGAATCTCGGCAGTCAAATATCTGGCCTCCCTCAACTTTTTGACGTCTTCTTCCGTGACGGAAGTAGGCACCCATCGGCCTTGAAGGCTAGATCCGGACATGACTGAAGGTTCGGAGCACCTGACCTGAACTTTGGGCGTTTGAGCTTGAGGTGGGGGAAGGATTCGATTGAGCACGGGAGGGAAAAATAAAAGGCCTCGTCCCTTTATAAATAGGGTGGATATCGAGCGTCCTCCCCATGTCCGTTTGGACTTGCCTATGATCTAGGAGTCCTAGAAGCGGTTGGGTTACCCACGCCCGTATTGATGAGAATCCCGGAATAAGGGGACACGATCTCTGCTTTAACAAGACGTGCCAAGGAAACCGCCTCGCATAACGCGCTAAGATGGGATAGTAAAACGGTTCGAATAAAAGCTTGGCCGTGGTGTGATGTCCACTACAGAATACGTCAGCGATTAGATTTGTGTAAATATTATTCTCTCTATGGAAAAATGTGGAATCTTATTTTATAGAGCCGGACACTATCTTTGTCTTCAGAATCTTCTATGAAGTACTTGGAGGAGGAACCCGCCTTGCAATGCCGAAGACAATATGCGCGCCGGGCTCGTCGTCATTGAAGCCTGGTTCAGGGGCTACTGAGAGAGTCCTGGATTAGGGGGTGTTCGGATAGCCAAACTATACCTTCAGCCGGACTCCTGGACTATGAAGATACAAGATTGAAGACTCTGTCCCGTGTCCGGAAGGGACTTTCCTTGGCGTGGAAGGCAAGCTTGGCGATACGGATGTTCAGATCTCCTACCATTGTAACCGACTCTATGTAACCCTAACCCTATCCGGTGTCTATGTAAACCGGAGGGTTTTAGTCCGTAGGACAACATACACATCAACAATCATACCATAGGCTAGCTTCTAGGGTTTAGCCTCTCTGATCTCGTGGTAGATCTACTCTTGTACTACCCATATCATCAATATTAATCAAGCAGGACGTAGGGTTTTACCTCCATCAAGAGGGCCCGAACCTAGGTAAAACTTCGTGTCCCTTGCCTCCTGTTACCATCCGGCCGAGACGCACAGTTCGGGACCCCCTACCCAAGATCCACCGGTTTTGACACCGACAGCAGGCGCTGGAGGCGGATGCTTTGCTGGACTTGCCTGCTGGTCATCTCCTTCACAAGAGACAGAACAAAAGCACGGCGGCAGGGGAAAACAGAGGTTGCCGAGGGATTTGGGGATGGGCGCCAGCGACGCGGACGAGACGAAGGAGGTCTCCGGGCGGAGAGGCTCTAGGTCGCGGCGCTAGCCCCGAAGCTGCACGAGGCCAAGCGCCATGGTGGTTGCAGCGGCATTGGTCTCCATGCTAAGGACGACAGAGCTCGGCGAGGGGGTGTGGAGTGGAGGCATGTGAGGTAGGGGACGAAGTGGACGCGAAGGGAATGGAGCTCCGGCAGCGAAGGACGGCAGGCGAGGAACCAGGCGCGATGCGGGTCGAGGAGGGGTATCCCGGCAGTGAGCTGCTCCATCGGAGGCTTCCTATACGAACGAGAAAAGGAGGAGGTTCAGGGAGGGAGAAACAGTAGACGGGGAGGCAGGGCAACGGGGCGGCGAGGCGCGGCTCACCCGAGCGGCCTGCCGACGGCGACGAGGCAGGGCGTCGTTGGTGGGGCTAGTTGTCATGGGAGCGGCGCGGTGACGAGGCCATCCATGGCAGAGGGCGTAACGGCATGGCTGCTTGTTCGAGGAGGCAGCACAGGAGACAGGACACAAGCATCGAGCTCGTTCCCGAGAGAGGACGACGGTGGCGGACTTGACGCGATCCCGGCGACGCGGACGAGGTGAGGAGGAGCGGAGGTGGCCTGCACTGGTCTTTGGCGACGCACGGGTGAAGGAGGCAGCAGATCGAGCCGGCAAGGTCAATCGAAGACGGCGACCTCAGGCAGGGGAGCTCGGGCTCCTGGATCGAGACGGGAGGCGCGGTAAGGATGGACCTGAATGGATGGTTGGGTGGCGGAGGAAATCAAGGAGATGGTCAGAGGTTGCTGGTTGGCTGGATCCGATCTGGGAGAATCCCAAGAGAGAAAAGAGTTGGTCGGCGAGGTTGTGGAATCGAGTGAGGGGATCCCGAGAGGATTTGGTCGAGTGGCGGTGGGATGGGACATCTCCCTAGAAGTTAGGGTTTCTGGTTTATATAGTGAGTGGGTTATGTTAGGGGCTAAACGGACCCTCCGATCTTAATCGGGCGGTCAAAAAAAAAGGTTAGGAAAGTCTATATAAGAAACGCAGATGTTTTATTAATGTTTCGGGATGATCCGGACCCAACGGTGACGACTCTCCGGGTCGGGTTCAGGACAGCTTTCGGACGCGTGCGAGGGGTTTGAGTATTGCGCGAAGAGGGGTTAGACGGTAGCAAATAAGAGTGGTTGGACTCAGAATGGTGAACAAAGAAAAACGGTCTGACAACCTGCCATGGAGAAAAACGGTCTGACAACAACGAAAAACCAGGAAGCCATCTGGAGCGTCGGTCTCGGGGCGTTAGAAGCTAGTACAAGCTATCCTGACAAAAGCAGTCTTCGCCTGCCCAAGGCTCTGGTGGTGACGCCGTCTTTGGCTCCACGGTGACCTCCGTCCTGCCATCCTTCTGGTCTTGGTCTCATTGCACCAATATGGCAACCTTTGCTTGATGCCTCGGTACTCTGCACCTACGCTTGACCCCTTAGCACCAAAGAGGAAACAAGGACGATGCGCGCGCTGGCGCCCGCCTAGTCTCGATCGTTATGGCTTACGTCACGCGAACCTCGCGAGGATTGCCTGACCTTGAACTCTCCGCCCCTCACGAGCCAGCCTGGTGAGGCCGCTCCTGAGGAGGTCTTGTGTCGTCCGTCTCGCGAGGCTTGGCCCCTCGCGAGGGTCTTGATTCCTTGTTGATGAAGATGGGCCATACATTCCTGCCAGCAAAGCCACGCCATGGGCTGCAGGAAGGCAAGTCTGGGGACCCCCCGTTCCCAGAACGCCGACAGCTGGGACTCACAGAGACAAGACCACCTCACCAACCACTCCACCACGACCCACGTCGTCGATCAATGCGGTGTCAAGCCGGAGAGTGACTAAGTGGTAGCCATTTGCCACATGGTAGCCTCTCTCCATAGGAAAACCCCCCCAATGACAGCCATCCTACGACGTGTCAAACGAGCAGGCGAGGAGCTGGCAAGATGGCCCCGCAAGCCTTATCGGGCAACCAACGATGTGACATTGAGCGGTGTATTTAATGCGCCCTGTTAGCCTGCAGAGTTAGGTATGATATTACTGTTTGCTATCTTATCAATGTATAATGATCACTTTGCCACTGTGGTAACCCCTTGATCTATAAAAGGATGCCCATGGCAACCATAGAAAGGGTTAGAAGATTGATAACTCACACTCCCATACGCGTGTAGCCACTACCGCCCTGAGGCAACCCCTGCCGGGCAAGTGTACTACGGTCCACCACCACCTTTCCACCATCAATCCACCAAAGCAGGAGTAGGGTTTTACTCCTCACGGCGGCCCGAACCTTGGCAAAATTACCTGCGTGATCTCTACCGTGCTGCCCCACGCTCGTCTGCTCTTTGTATAATGCGTCGTCCCCTGCCGAACGAGCAACGGGCCTCCTCGTCCCATAGGTGGCTGTGGTTTCCCGTGACATCTTTGGCACACCAGGCAGGGGGCTCGCTTGCGTGAACCTGAAGGCATGTGCAATGTGTCATCTTCTTCACCATCTTCATCTTTGACAGCGCCATTGACCATGGCGTCCAAGAAGAAACCCGTCCCTTTGGCTCACCCATCCACCTCGAAGGCTCCGCCGCCCGCGGCCTCTAACGCTGCGGGAGGTGCGGAGACACGCCAGGATGCGGACGCTGCGGGAGATGTAGTCGGAGTAGGCGCCACCATCACCACATCCACCCGACCAACATAGGAGCCGAAGGCATCGGAGGAAAGCAGCAACAACAACACCCCAATGGCTATGCTCCACAAGGTATGGGTGATGGGTTTACTCCATTTTCGCCCCTCTCTCCGACGGACGGGCACGGACGCAGCAACGGCATGCGGACCAGGGCGAATCGCCGCTGTCCGGCCGCTCCCACCACGGGTGCGGCCGTTGCGCATGCACCTCCCCTGGGACGGGTCGACCAAGCCGTTGCGCCCGACGGAGCCACTGGCCCTTGAGTGCGTTCGTCGCACCACATCCAGGTAGTTGCCTTGCAGCAGTAGTGGGGGTGCAGTGCTGCCGCCACCGGCACCATTAGGAGCCGAGCAATGGTGCGATCGCCTTCATCATCGTCCCTGCCAAGTACAGCTTCGGACGCCATGGCGCGGGTTCAACTGCTGCTTAGGTTTCCACCAGCGGTCGAGCAGATGGACGAATGGCGTGCCACCATCCAAAGTCTGCTCAGTTTCGCTGAAGCTGGGGGCTCACGGCGAGTTGGCCGCCGTGACCTCCCCAGGCAACAACAATGCCTCGTGCTGCTGAACGTACGGAAGGGGCCACCCCCATGGTGCAGTCCCCGCCACGACAGCCAGCGCGAGCACAACAAAATCAAGACCCCGACGACGTCTCGATGGCCTCTTTTGACCCTCGAGAACATCCATGCCAACGACGAGCCCCGGAGTATAGGTGGAGAGGAGGCACGCGCGTCGTTGCCGAGCAACGCTGCGACGACCTCCGCCGGACCGACGGGTGCGATGGCCCCGACATCGACGAGCCCACACTCGGTGTTGGCGGGTGCCTACCTTTCGAGGTTGGCTGCCCTGCCTTCACTCGGGAGCTGCGGCAAGTCCGCTGGCTGTCTGTTCGCACGTTCAAGCCAGAGATACCTAAGAAGTACGATGGGAGGCTGAACCCGGCAGAGTTCCTGAGCATCTACACCATCGCCTTTCAGGCTACCGGGGGAAGAGATGTGAAGATGTTTGCCAGTTACATCCCTTTGGCCCTCAAGTCCAATGTGAGGTCTTGGCTAATGCACCTAGCGGAGAACTCCATTTCAGCATGGGCTGACCTGTGGCACGAGTTCATTGGCGCCTTCACTGGCAGCCATCAAGAGCCAGGCCGACCCATCGACTTGCAGCTTCTCCAACAGAAGGAAGGAGAAACCCTCTGTATGTATTTACAAAGATTCAGCATAGTTCATAGAAACATCCCAAATATCCATCCAGCAGCTGGGATAGTTGCCTTCCAGTCCAATGTGCGCAACCGCCAGATTCGTCCCAAGATGAACGTGCGATTGCCCAAGACTGTGAAGGAGCTCTACACCCTAGTGGATAAGTGTGCTCGGATGGAGGACAACAAAAGTTGCCCAGAGAGGAATATTGCACGAATATTGATTCAGAAGACGATGATGAATCAACCAACCAGAAGAAGAGCAAGAAGCACAGTAAGAAGCGAAGGGATAAGGCAGTGATGACTGTTGAGGGTCGGGCAGGCCTAGTACTGGCAAGAAGGCCAAAGCTGAGGCCCCCAGCAAGGAAGATGCCTCGTCCTCTTACTGCCGGGAAGCTGCAACTGCCGAGAAAGCCGGGAAAGGTGATGGGCCGTATTGCAAGATTCATCGGACCAAGGGCCACGACCTTCAGGAGTGTTATCAGGTTGAGTAGCTTGTCAAGAGACAGAGAGCAGAGTATGAGAAGCGTGACAAGGAAAAAGGTCAGAATTTTGCTGGCGGTAAGGGCTGAGGTGGTGAAGTAAACCTAATAGAGGCAAAGGTGTCCCGTCTTTTGATGAGATGGTGGCTATCGTTTTGGAAGAAGTCAACTTTGACGATCCGACTACGAACGTGGGAGGACATCGCGCCTTAGAAATCGCTAAACCAACTCCGAGAGGTTATTGAAAGCGCCGGAGCACGATCAACCTGACCACGAAAGCCTGTTTCTTGCAAGCAAACAAAGAACAAGCAAGAAACTGAGATTGCAATCTGGATATTGCGAATATAAGAGGAAAGCTTTATTGATCAAGGTGGGGTTCTGTGACGCCTTTCTCTAGTCGTTGAACACAAATGAAGTACGCGAAGTTGCAGCTATGGCGAACTTTAATCTAAACAAAACCCAATGTCTAAACGACGCCCTAAGGGCTGTATATATGGAGGAAGAGGGTGGAATTTTGTGGCCCTTGGAGGAGGGGTCCGAAACCAACCCTAACTCATGTTTCCCCACACATACAGACTCAAAAAACAGCCTACACTTAAGTATTTTGAAAATACATGGGCCTGGCCCAATAATAAGGTGACGCGGCACCTAGAATAGCCTCTGCACGAAATTTATGAGTCGCATCTTGTATATTTCGTCCAAGGAATCATGCATTCCATATGGTGGCTTCAAAGTCCTGAGATCATCACTTGTAACTCCGTTCTTGATCCCCTTGCACATGCCATCATCTCCATGCTTGGTCGTTCTCCAGTGTTCATCCCTCTTATCCATGCCAGGTCCTTCATTTGTAAGCAAAACAAACGTGTCCAATTTAGGCAGCATCATATTCTCAAGAACATTAGAATCATTACCAAGAAATGAAGGTAACTGATAATTTAATTGGCGTGCACGAGCTCTAGTAATTGGTCCAGTATGTATCGCAGCAGTGGCTGTGGATGTAACAATGGTATTGATGTCCTCATCATCCTGCCCTTCTTGAAATGAAGTCGTCCTTGACGGAAGCTCATCTTCCTCACCCAAATAAGGCTTCAAATCTGCAATGTTAAAAGTGGGACTAACCCCTAAATCTGCAGGCAGCTCAAGTTTATATGCATTATCATTTATTTTCTCTAACACCTTAAAAGGACCATCAGCACGTGGCATTAGCTTCGATTTGCACAAATTAGGAAATCTATCCTTACACAAATGTAACCAAACAAGATCTCCAGGTGCAAACACAACATGCTTTCTACCCTTATCTCCAGCAAGTTTATATTTAGCATTCATACGCTCAATGTTTTCCTTAGTTAACTCATGCATTTTTAAAATCAATTCAGCACATTCTTTCGCATCAAAATTAACCTTCTCCGAAGATCGAATAGGCAACAAATCAATAGGTGCACGAGGTAGGAAACCATACACAATTTCAAAAGGGCACATCTTAGTAGTAGAATGCATTGAATGATTATAAGCAAATTCAATATGAGGCAAGCATTCTTCCCACATTTTCTTATTATTCTTCAAAACAGCCCTAAGCATAGTAGACAATGTTCTATTGACTACTTCAGTTTGTCCATCAGTTTGGGGGTCACACATAGTACTAAAAAGCAGTTTAGTCCCCAACTTAGCCCACAAACATCTCCAAAAGTGGCTAAGAAATTTAGTATCATGATCTGAAACAATAGTATTTGGCACACCATGCAAGTGAATAATTTCACGAAAGAACAAATCAGCAACATTAACAGCATCATTGCTTTTATGACATGGTATAAAGTGTGCCATTTTCGAGGACCTATCCACGACAACAAATATGCTATCCCTCCCCTTCTTTGTTCGAGGTAAACCTAAAACAAAGTCCATAGATATATTCTTCCAAGGAACACTAGGTATAGGCAAAGGCATATATAAACCATGAGGATTGAGTCGTGACTTAGCTTTTTGACATGTAGTGCAACGAGCAACAAAATGATCAACATCCCGTCTCATCTTTGGCCAAAAGAAATGTGTAGCAAGTATATCCTCCGTCTTCTTGACGCCAAAGTGTCCCATTAATCCTCCTCCATGTGCCTCCTGCAACAACAAAAGACGAACGGAGCTAGCTGGAATGCATAGCTTATTAGCACGAAACACAAATCCATCATTAAGAACGAACTTGTTCCAAGTTCTGCCTACCTTACAATTCTGCAATACATCTTTAAATTCAGAATCATGCACATATTGATCTTTGAGGGTATCCAAACCAAATATTTTAAAGTCAAGTTGTGAAAGCATAGTATAACGATGAGACAATGCATTAGCAATAACATTTTCTTTATCCTTCTTGTGTTTAATGACATAAGGGAATGTCTCAATGAATTCAACCCATTTAGCATGTCGACGGTTCAGTTTTGCTTGACTTTTAATGTGTTTCAAAGATTCATGATCACAATGTATAACAAATTCTTTGGGCCATAAATAATCTTTCCATGTTTATAATATCCGAACAAGAGCATATAATTCTTTATCATAAGTAGAATAGTTCAGACTAGGCCCACTCAATATTTCAGAAAAGTATGCAACAGGTTTGCCATCTTGTAATAACACACCTCCTAATCCAATTCCACTAGCATCACATTCAAGCTCAAAAGTCTTATTAAAATCAGGAAGTTGGAGTAAAGGAGCATGTGTCAACTTATCTTTCAATACCGTGAAGGCTTCTTCCTGTGCTGTAGCCCAAACAAAAGGCACATCCTTCTTTGTAAGCTCGTTGAGAGGTCCAGCAATGGTGCTGAAATCTCTCACAAAACGCCTATAGAAACTAGCGAGGCCAGGGAAACTCCTCACTTGTGTGACAGTTTTGGGCTGCAGCCAACTCTCAATAGCTTCAATCTTGGCTTTATCAACTTCAATTCCCCGTGGAGTAACAACATAGCCAAGAAAAGATAATCGGTCGGTGCAAAAGGTGCACTTTCCAAGGTTACCAAACAAACGTGCATCACGTAGAGCAATAAAAACATCACTTAAATGTTCCAAATGTCCCTCCAAAGATTTGCTATTAATCAATATGTCCTCAAAGTAAACTACCACAAATCTTCCAATGAAAGCACGTAAAACTGCATTCATTAATCTCATGAAAGTACTAGGTGCATTAGTTAACCCAAAAGGCATGACTAACCACTCATATAATCCAAACTTAGTTTTAAATGCTGTTTTCCATTCATCTCACAATTTCATAAGAATTTGATGGTATCCACTAAGAAAATCAACTTTGGAAAATATTGTAGAGCCACTCAATTCATCAAGCATATCATCTAGCCTAGGAATAGGATGATGATAACGAATAGTAATATTATTAATGCCTCTAGAATCAATGCACATACTCGACGTACCATCCTTTTTCGGCACTAAAATGATAGGAACAGCACAAGGACCAAGGGATTCGTGTATATTACCTTTGTCGAGTAGTTCTTGTACTTGACGCATAATCTCCTTCGTATCCTCTGTATTGGTACCATATGGTGCACGGTTGGGTAATGATGCACCGGGAATTAAGTCAATTTGATGCTCAATCCCTCGAATAGGTGGTAATCTCGGTGGCACGTCTTGTGGAAAGATGTCAGCGAACTCCTGCAAAATGTTAGTGATAGCAGGAGGCAAAGAGGAAGGCACGTCCTCGAATGAAAATAATGCCTCTTTGCACACAAAAGCATAGCAAACAGATTTACTAAAATCTAGATCATCAATATCAGATTTGGTGGCAAGTAAACATGCACTTTTCAATTTAATTTCAGAAGCAACACTAGATGGTTTATTATTAGGCTTCATTTGTTGCTCAAATTCTTTTGCCACAATCTGATTTTCACTCTTATTTTTCTCCTGTTTTGCTTTATTAGCTCTATTAATATCATCTTTCAAAATGGAATCGGGAGTCATAGGAAGCAAAGTAATATTTGTATCCTTATGAACAAGAGTATAATGATTGTTTCTACCATGGTGTACAGAATTTTTATCAAATTGCCATGGTCTACCAAGTAATAAGGAACATGCTTGCATAGGTTCCACATCACAATCAACATAATCAACATATGTAGAGATACTAAAATGCACACAAACAGTACGTGTTACCTTAACCTTGCCGCTGTTGTTGAACCATTGGATGTGGATGCGGTCTTGTGGTGAGAGATAGCTTCTCCACCATCTCCATGCTAGCCAAATTATTGCAGCTCCCTCCATCTATGATGACGTGAACATAATGTTCCTTCACAACTCCCTTTGTACGGAACAAATTATGCCTCTGATTTTGCTCAGCTTGTGTAACCTGCACACTCAAAACACGTTTAGCAACTAAACATTCATACCTGTCAGCATCTTCAGCAGCCATGTATTGCGTCTCGTGATCAGAATCACCTCCACCGTGTTCTTCATGTGTAATAAGAGCCAAAGTCTCCTCATCATAGTCACTATCGGACTCATACCCACCATCCTCAGTAACAATCATCACACGCTAAGATTTGCATTCTCTCGCAAAATGTCCTCTTCCCTTACAACGACGACAAATAATATCACTTGTGTGCCCTGTTGATGCCATGGAAGAAGAAGAGCTCTGCGCAGGCCCAGCAGGTGTGCTCTTGGCAGATAGTGGTGGTTGTGCCTGCTTTCTTGTATCATGGTTGGAGGTGGCACCTGATGGAGGTGCTGGTCCAGTCGAAGTAGAGGACGCACGTGGTGTCCATGATGAAGATCGACCAGCAAAAAAGTTAGTTCGCGCCAATGCCTGTCGATCCTACACTTCACGTTCAGCTTTACAAGCAAGATGGAATAAACGAGTGATATTAGTATACTCCTTATACTCTAGAATGGTCTGAATCTCTCTATTTAATCCACCCATAAAACATGCAAGCATAGCTTCATTCTCCTCGACAATACCACATCTAATCATGCTAGTTTGTAATTCTTGATAATATTCTTCTACATAATTTTTTCCTTGTCTTAAACGCTGTAATTTTTGAAGCAATTCACGTTGATAATATGGTGGAACCCAACGAGTACGCATAGCAGTTTTCAAAGCAGCCCAAGTAGCTGGAATAGGATACAATCTACAATCTTCAGACCACCAAACACATGCAAAGCTAGTGAAAGGACAAACAGCAGCAGGAACACGTCTCTCCTTAGGATATTGTAAACATGTAAATCGTTGTTCAGTTTCTAACTCCCAAGTAAGATATATATTAGGAACATATCTACCCTCAAATGATGGAATATTCAATTTCAGTTTAGGGAGATGGTCATGATCTCGTACCTGAGGGGGAGCCCTACCATTGCCATTATTTGCATGTGGACGACCTGGTGGTTGTGGTGTTGGTGGTTGCATGTAGTTCTGATTTTGATCAACCTCATCCTCGTAATCTCCCACATAATCATCCTCCTCCGTATCAGCAGCAGGAGCCACAGAAGAATCAATAGCAGCACCAACAGTTTGACCAGGCGCAAGAGGGACATGGCTCGCTCGGCGGAGGGCTATTTCGCGACATGGAGGTAGTCGTCGTTGTCGTCGTCGTTGTTGTTGTTGTTGTTGTTGTTGTTGTTGTTGTTGTAGAGGTGCGTTAGGTGCAGCCAGTGGTGGTGGTGGAAGACACACGAGCAATTCATTAAACTTGTTATCGAGCTTTGTTTCGAACGTCTTCTCCATGCCATCTATCTTCTCCATGGCCTCTTCAAATCTGTTTAGCACATCTTGCACATGTCCACTCATCATTTGCTGAAATTTATCATGCAAATCCGTCAAGAGGTGGTGGTGGGTGTCACAAATCCGTCAAGCAAATCTCAAATTCTTACCAGTTCTTACCCAGCAGCAAGCGGTGATTGGCAAATGTCATAGTCAAAACTCTCAAAGCTTGGATAGAGCGATTACCAGGGAGAGTCAAACGCACGACGTAGATGTATGTGGAGCTGGGAAGGCTTATAATATGGTAGCAAAAAGGGTCAGCAATAATCAATTCTGAGATGCAAAGTTGAATAAACGCTCAACGACGGTACTATGCTGGTCCTAGGCTAGACCGTGCTAGAGACGCGAGCCTAGAACACTAACAAAATCACGGCCCTGCACATCAACAAGGGAAAAGCACACTCTGGAATTTTTTTTGCTCTATTTTTTTTGGCGCTCCTCTTTTTTTTTGCGAAAAATCACTATAATGGCGAGTGTCTCAAAACTCTTCCCTCGTTAAACTGACAGGATGGGCACGAAATTTTTTTTGACTTTTTTTTGGAAATCAGGGCAGCGACGATGAAAAAGTGCGACAAAAAATCACTATGATGGCGAGTGTCTCAAAATGCTCCATGGGACCTAAAAGTAGGATAGGGAAAAATATTTTTGGTCGCCGATATTTTGGCCTAAAAACTGCCCGGGGGTCTCCAGACTTTTTTTCCGAGACCTACTCAGGCAAGGAAACACAAAACAAAAACTAGAAAACAAACCTAATATGAAAAGAACTCGGATTGGTGGTGGACAGGCAGATGTATATGTGGACCCGGATTGGTGGTGGACAGGCGGATGTATGTGTGGACTCGCATTAGTGGTGGACAGACAGATGTATATGTGGACTCGGATTGGTGGTGGACAGGCGGATGTATATGTGGACTCGGGTTGGTGGTGGACAGGCGGATGTATATGGCAGCGGTAAGGAATATGTTGGTGGTGGTTGTATATGGTAGGAACGATGACGATGGTGCGGCGGCGGCGTGACAACTTATGACTAGAACTCGAAACTCTAAAAGACTAGCAACTAGACACGACGATGCAACCGCAAATTCAACAAAGCAAAATACTCAAAAGACTATGCAAAGGTTTAGACTGGTTCGGATATGATGAACTAACCCTAATTTTTTTTGGCTTTTTCATGGACTGTAGGTATGAAGAACAGACTCGATCTAAACTATGAAAAACTGTAAAATCTCACCGAGCAACCTGGAAATCTGAAACCACTTGATAGAGGCAAAGGTGTCCCATCTTTCGATGAGATGGTGGCTATTGTTTTGGAGGAAGTCGACATTGACGATCCAACTACGAACGTGCGAGGACATCGCGCCTTAGCCATCGCTAAACCAACCCCGAGAGGTTATTGACCACGCCGGAGCACGATCAACCTGACCACGAAGGTCTATTTCCTGCAGGCAAACAAAGAACAAGCAAGAAACTAAGATTGCAATCTGGATATTGCGAATATAAGAGGAAAGCTTTATTGATCAAGGTGGGGTTTGGTGACGCCTTTGTCTGGTCGTTGAACACAAACGAAGTACGTGAAGTTGCAGCTATGGCGAACTTTAATCTAAACAAAACCCAAAGTCTAAACGACGCCCTAAGGGCTGTATATATGGAGGAAGAGGTGGGAATTTCTTGGCCCTTGGAGGAGGGGTCCAAAACCAACCCTAACTCTTGTTTCCCCACACATAAGGACTCTAAAAGTAGCCTACACTTAAGTATTTCGAAAATACATGGGCCTGGCCCAATAATAAGGTGATGCAGCACCTAGAATAGCCTCTGGACGAAATTTATGAAGTGACATCTTGTATATTTCGTCCAAGGATTCATGCACTCCTTATGGTGGCTTCAAAGTCCTGAAATCATCACTTGTAACTCCGTTCTTGATCCCCTTGTGCATGCCATCATCTCCATGATTGGTCTTGCTCCAGTGTTCATCCCTCTTATCCATGCCATGCCCTTCATTTGTAAGCAAAACAAATGGATCCAATTTAGGCAGCATCATATTCTCATGAACATTAGAATCATTACCAAGAAACGAAAGTACCTGATAATTTAATTGTCATGCGCGAGCTCTAGTAATTGGTCCAGTATGTATAGCAGCAGGGGCTGTGGGTATAACAATGGTATTGATGTCCTCATCAAAACTGCCCCGTCAAACCCTTTCGGAACCAAGGAAAACCCGCCAAAGACCGAGGGAAGGAAGCTTGTAATGATGAGAGTGATGGAGGGGATGAAGAGGAAACCAGTGAATAAGAGTTTCAGAAGGCCACTTACGCCCTGTGCATTGACGGCGATGCATCTCTCCATACCTCTCAGCGCCAACTCAAGCAGTGGGCGTGAGAAATTAATGTCGTGGAACCAGCGACAGAGGCCCAGAAGCCGCTCAAGTGGTCCCGTATGCCCATCATCTTTGACGAGGAGGATCACCCTAGCCGTACCACAGTGGTTGGGTGTTTGCCATTGTTGGTCTCCCCAACGATTCGCAACCTCAAGGTCACAATGGTGCTGGTGGACGATCGGGCTGGGTTGAATCTGATTTCCCCAGCATTCATTAGCAGGCTTAAGATAGCAAAGGAAGAACTAGAGGTTACCGACACGTTTCAAGGAGTTAATACCGGCAGGAGCCATCCTAAGGAAAAGATCACGTTGTCGGTAACATTTGGGGGAGAAATAAACTACCAGACTAAGACGATTGTGTTTCATGTGGTCGATTTCCCCCTGCCATACAATGGGATTCTTGGACGTCCGGCCTTCGCTAAATTCATGGCGGCATCCCACTATGCCTACAACACCTTGAAGGTGCCTGGGCCACTGGAGTCATCACCATCCCATCAGATGAGAAGGATGCAATCATTTCTGTGGACAAGATGTACCGGGACATGGTCGCGACAGAGGCAGTGACAGCAGTGGTTCCCATTAAGGAAAACAAAGGGAAAAAGAGAGGTTGTAGGAGCTCCAGCAAAGAATCCGGGAAGCGTGCCCCCTCCGAGTTCACGACACCCGTTGATGACGTGCCAGAGTGTTCCAATAGCAAGAGATCCAAGGTCGCTGCACCCGAAGTGAAGAAGGTCCCAGCAGGGATGGCTGGCGTTGATGGTACTTTCACTATCAGCGCCACCCTCGATGACAAATAGGAAAGCATGCTCGTTGCCTTCCTGTGGGCGAATATCTATGTGTTTGCTTGGCAACCATCTGATATCCCCGGTGTTCCCAAGGAGGTAATCAAGCACCACCTTGTTGTCTGCCCACACGCCCGACCTGTCTAGCAGAAAGTCAGGAAGTAGGCCTTGGAGAGGCAGCAGTTCATTGTGGAAGAGATCAAGAAACTTGAGGTAGTTGGTTTGGTCAGAGGAGTTGCATCCCACATGGTTGGCAAATCCAGTTTTAGTCCGGAAGGCTAACGGGAAGTGGAGGCTTTGCATAGATTTCACAAATCTCAACAAAGCTTGTCGCGTATTGATCAGATTGTGGATTCCGCTTCAGGTTGTGATTTGCTCTCCTTTCTGGATGCATATTCTGGGTATCACGAAATCTTGATGTCCAAGGAAGATGAAGAGAAGACGCCATTGATTACTCCATGTGGTATGTACTATTTTATTCACATGCTGTTCGGATTAAAGAGTATCGGGTCTACTTTTGCAAGAGCAGTCCAGATTGGTTTTCGAGCCACAGCTGCACAGAAATATAGAAGCTTATATGCATGACATTGTGGTTAAGACCAAGGATAGAGCCACCCTTATTTAGGATTTGGAGGAGACGTTTGCTAATCTGCGCAAGATCAATTTGAAACTCAACCCAGAAAAGTGTGTATTTGGTGTTCCCTCCAGCAAGTTGCTTGGGTTCTTCGTATCCCATCGCGGGATCGAAGCCAACCTCGACAAGATCAAAGCTATCGAGCAGATCCAAGCACCAAGGACAGTTAGGATGTGAGGCGTCTAACAGGATGCATTGCCGCGCTAAGCAGATTCATCTCCAAGTCTGCCGAGTGCACCCTGCCGTTCTTCAAAATTTTGAACAAGGCAGGGCCTATGAAGTGGACCTTGGAAGCAGATGCAACATTGCAAGGGTTGAAGGCCTACTTGTCCTTTGTGCCTACCTTGGTTGCTCCCAAACCCGAGGAGTCGTTGCTACTGTACTTAGCGGCAACCAACCAGGTGGTCAGTGCAGCCCTGGTAGCACTGCGAGAAGTGGATGAGGCAGAGAGTGAGCAGGGACTGGCAGAATCAGAGAAGGACCGGGACAACAATGAGCATGACAATGAGAGCAACCACGAGGATGCGGCAAGGAAGAAAGTGGTGCAAGACCCAGTGTACTTCATCAGCTCCCTGTTACAGGGGGCTCGCTTGAGGTACTATGGCATGCAAAAGTTGATCTTTGGTCTCATCATGGCCTCAAGAAACTGCGCCACTACTTCCAAGCCCATGAGATCACAGTTGTCACTTGCTTCCCGTTGGAAAGGATACTTGAAAACCCTAAGGCTACCGGTAGAATAGTGGAGTGGGCTTTGGAGTTATCCAGTTTTGGTTTGAACTTTGAGAGCACGTCAACTATTCAGAGCAGGGCATTAGCAGAGTTTACTGCAGAATGGACGCCAACCCCTCATGAGGAAGTGACAGAGACAGTTATCCCCGGCAAGGAATCGCCCCAAGAATGGATTATGTATTTTGATGGTGCTTTTTCCCTACAAGGTGCAGAAGCTGGCGTGCTTCTTGTTGCCCCCCTCCGAGGAGCACTTGAAGTATGTTGTCCAAATGCATTTTTGCCCAGGAAGAAGCAACCAACAATACAACTGAGTATGAAGGGCTCCTTGCCGGGCTCAAGATTGCAGCTAAGTTGGGAATTAAGAAGCTAATCATTCGAGGAGATTCACAACTTGTGGTCAGACAAATCAACAAGGGTTACAAAAGTCCATTGATGGAGGCATACGTTGAGGAAGTGAGGAGATTGGAGGAGCGCTTTGATGGATTGCAAACAGAGCACGTACCCCGTGCGGAAAACAGCACAACTGATCATCTGTCAAAGTGTGTTGTGCAGAAGCTTCCGGTGGAACCAGGGACTTTTGTTCTCCATCTCACTTAGCCCTCCGTATCCCCAACAACAATGGCCCGGAAAAGGAGAATGTTCTCTAGTAAGCCTCTCCCGATAGAGCCGTCCGCTCCTGGCAGAGACCCAGCCAGAAAAACTCCTCACGGCCTACCAGACCACACCCTCCAGCCGGGCCCATGGATCCCGCGAACAAGGCATGTGCTCCCGAAGCAGAGGAGGTGCCGCTAGTCATCATTGCCGAGCCCCAGGCTCCAACTTGGGCAAGGCACATTGTCCACTTCTGCGAGACCGGAGAGCTTCCCGGCGACTAAGACAAAGCTGAAAAAGTAGCCCGGAGGGCTAGTATGTATCAGTTTTTCGATGACACTCTGTACAGAAGGAGGCCCAACGGTGTGAAATTGAAGTTTGTCTGCCAGGAAGAAGGAAAGGAACTGCTGGCTGAGATACACCAAGTCATGTGCGGCTCCCACATTGGATCAAGGGCATTAGTTGGGAAAGCATTCCGGCATTAGTTCCATTCCAAGAAAACCCACCTACCTGCCCAAGCTCTTCAAACAATCCCTCTATCATAGACATTTTCAGTCTGGGGCTCGATATCCTCAGCCCCTTCCCCCAAGCAATCGGGGGTTTTGAATTCTTGTTCGTTGCTATCGACAAGTTTACAAAGTTCCCGGAAGTGACTGTCATGAGAAAGGTGAGTGCTCAGTCATCTATCAAGTTCTTAAAAGAACTGGTGTGTCGTTTTGGAGTTCCGGCAAGGATCATCACCAACAATGGCACCCAGTTCACGAGCCGCACCTTCATGCAATATGTTCATGCCCTCGGATGCAAGATTTCATTTGCCTCTGTGGCACACCCCCGGAGCTATGGACAAGCTGAGAGGGCGAACGTTGTAGTGCTACGCGGACTCAAGGCGAGAACCTTTGATACGCTGCAGAAGCACGACATGTGGTGGATCGAGGAGCTGTCGGTAGTTCTCTGGTCCCTCAGAACGACACCAAACCGAGTTAACGGGCAAACTCCCATCTCCCTGGTCTACAGGGCAGAACCAGTTATCCCCATGAAACTCATTTACGGGTCACCTCGAGTGCTTGCCTACGATGAAGTAGAGCAAGATCAGCACCACAGTGACGACGCCGTGCTACTCAAGGAGAACTATCCCCGAGCTGCTACGCGTGCTGCACTCTATCAGCAAGCCCTGCATCGCTATCATAGCCACAGGGTTCATGCCTAGTGTTTTGAGGAAGGTGACCATATCCTTAGGCACGTTCAGTCCACCAACGGTATAACCAAGTTGTCACCGAAGTGGGAAGGCCCTTACTGGGTAGTATGAGTCACCAGACTTGGCGTAGTCCCTCTGGAGACCAGAGATGGCATTCAGCTGCAATACTCATGGAATATTAAGCATCTCCGTAATTTCTACCCATAAGGCGCGGTTGTCGGGCCCTGCTGTAACGCCCTGAGTCCGATGCGCCAGGTGTCTTCCAGTTATTCACCATCGTTGCCATGTCTTTTGCTTGCGTGTTGCATCTTGCCATGTCATCATGTGCATTGCATCATCATGTTTTCAAAACTTGCATCCGTCTGGGTTTCCCAGTTCTCCCCGTTGTCCGTTCTGAGCCAAGACACACTTGCACGCGCCCGCGGCACGTCCGATATATTATTTTATAAGTGGCCAGAAAATGTTCTCGGAATGGGATGAAAGTTGATGTGCAGTCCTATATTAGTGTAGGTAGGCCGCCTACCAAGTTTCATCGCATTCGGAGTCCGTTTGATGCCCCAACGGATAACTATAGTGACCATATAGTCGGTCAAACATCGGACATTTTCGGTCTCCGAAAACAGTCGCCGGGTCTCTCTCTTCTCTTCTCTCAGCCCAAGGCTTTCTGCACAGCCCACTACCACTCACCACCAGGCCCAACCTAACCTCTCTCGTCAGCCCGCGGCCCTCCTCGCGCGCGCGTCCGAAAGCTGTCCCGGACCCGACCCGGGCAGTCGTCACATTTGGGTCCGGATCATCCCCAAACATCTATAAAACATCTCCGTTTTTTTATTTGGACTCCCTACCTATTTATTCATGATCGTCCGATTGCGATCAGAGGGAGGAGGTAGCCCCTAACCTAATCTGTGATGTATATATTCATTCACTCCTATTCCATTTTGGACAACCCTAAAATTCTTCCCTTGTCCCGTCGCGCCGTCGCCACTAGTTCCACCTGGTCGCTCCTCTCGGGATCCCCTCCCTTGATCCCCTCCCTCGATCCCGCTGCCTCCTTGCAAAATTCCTCGATCCAGATCCACCAACCACCGATCCATCCATCCGGGACCACCGGATAGAGATCCAACAACCACCAGGCGGCCCCGCAGTAGAGCCTCCCGCTCCCTCCTCGATGCTGATCGAGAGGAGCTCGCCAAAGCTTCAGCTCCAGGCCCCCGCACCGCCGAGGAGCCACCTCTTTACTGGAAACCAGCATCGTTCCACCTCGACTTGCGGCCTCCTCTGCTTCTCCTTGAGCCCGCAGGCACCGGCTACCTCGCGCCAAGCCTCCCGAGCTCGTCCTCCCGTGGCTCCCCTCGGTCCCCTGTCTTGCCGCGTCCACTTCCCGCTCCAATTTCGTCCACCAGCAGCTCCGACCACCTCGCCTCTAGGATGTGCCGCCCCTCGCCGTCTTTCTTCCTTCGTTTGCCTCCTCTCTCACGGTCTCTCTCTCTCTCTTCTGCTGCACCAGGGATGCAACAGCTGCCGCCGCCTATGGACTCCCGCCGATGTCGCCGCATGGATCGGGTCGTCCCCGAACCCTCCGCCCGTACTTGTCGTCTCTGTCTCCCTGCCATCGTCTTCGGCGAGCTGCCGCGCCAAGTCCTTCTGCGGGCTCCCCTGCATCGGCTGCTGCCTCCCCTGCTTCTACGTGCGAGCACGCGGGGACGAGGACGACCAGCACCCGCGTTGACTTCCCGGTCGCAAGCTGCCAGCCCGCTTAGTCCCTCCCTGAAGGCCCAGCCTCCCCGGCCCATCCGCCTGAAGCCAGCCCACTGTGAGCAGCCGCCCTAACCCCCACTGTGCGCGGTTGGGCCAGCCAGTTTCGGCCCAACTCCTTTTTTTAGCGGACGATTTTGTTAATTATTCCAGAGACAGCAGTTTTGCAGAAAAACTCTTCTAGTTCATGCATTTAATAACTCCACAACCATGCATCGGAATTAAACAAACTTAATATGTAAAATGCTTAGAATTTTTTTGTAGTTTAATAATATCCAACTTTCATCTATGTTTAAAATGTTTAAAATGCTGTTTGTGTTTATTTTGCATAATGCCATGCTAAAATGCTTTAATTCATAACTAAATAACCGTAGCTCCAAATTTAATAAACTTTATATGTAAATGGGGTAGAAAAATGCCTAGTTTAACATGGTGACATTACTTTGCATGTTTAAAAACTCTAAAATATGGTTTAGGGCAGAACATTACCAACCTTAAAATATGCACATGCGGATTTTCCGGAATTGTTGTTTGTTATTTCCGGCCTCATTTAAACTTGACTAGATAGTTAGTTTAATTATGCTTCACCTCTTGCCATGTTAATCAACATTTAATATTGTTGGGTACATAAATGAGATCGAACTAAATAACTTGAATGTGGTGTTCCGTCAATATGCAACTCGTTGCATATTGAGCTCCACTTAATTTGTAGTATTGTTTGTGCATATTGCCATGTCATGCCTCATTAAACCGGACATGCATCATACTTGTTTGCGCATCGTTCCATGCTTATTTCTGGGCGGCTGCTCACGAGGACGACCAGCACCCGCGTTGACTTCCCGGTCGCAAGCTGCCAGCCCGCTTAGTCCCTCCCTGAAGGCCCAGCCTCCCCGGCCCATCCGCCCGAAGCCATCCCACTGTGAGCAGCCGCCCTAACCCCCACTGTGCATGGTTGGGCCAGCCAGTTTCGGCCCAACTCCTTTTTTAGCGGACCATTTTGTTAATTATTCCAGAGACAGCAGTTTTGCAGAAAAACCCTTCTAGTTCATGCATTTAATAACTCCACAACCGTGCATCGGAATTAAACAAACTTAATATGTAAAATGCTTAGAATTTTTTGTAGTTTAATAATATCCAACTTTCATCTATGTTTAAAATGTTTAAAATGCTGTTTGTGTTTATTTTGCATAATGCCATGCTAAAATGCTTTAATTCATAACTAAATAACCGTAGCTCCAAATTTAATAAACTTTATATGTAAATGGGGTAGAAAATGCCTAGTTTAACATGGTGACATTACTTTTCATGTTTAAAAACTCTAAAATATGGTTTATGGAAGAACATTACCAACCTTAAAATATGCACATGCGGATTTTCCGGAATTGTTGTTTGTTATTTTCGGCCTCATTTAAACTTGACTAGATAGTTAGTTTAATTATGCTTCACCTCTTGCCATGTTAATCAACATTTAATATTGTTGGGTACATAAATGAAATCGAACTAAATAACTTGAATGCGGTGTTCCGTCAATATGCAACTCATTGCATATTGAGCTCCACTTAATTTGTAGTATTGTTTGTGCATATTGCCATGCCATGCCTCATTAAACCGGACATGCATCATACTTGTTTGTGCATCGTGCCATGCTTATGTGATGGTTGTCTACTATGTTGTTTGCTTATTTCTGGGTTGCTTCTCGCGTTAGCTTCGGTTTCGTTCCGGAGTTGTGAGGATCCGTTCGACTACGTCCGGTTGTTTTCTTCATGGACTCATTATTCTTCCTTGCGGGATTTCAGGCAAGATGACCATACCCTCAAAATCACTTCTATCTTTGCTTGCAAGTTATTCACTCTATCGCTATGTCGCGCTACCTACCACTTGTCATATCATACCTCCCATATTGCCATGTCAAGCCTCTAACCCACCTTTCCTAGCAAACCGTTGTTTGGCTATGTTACCGCTTTTGCGTAGCCCCTCTTATAGCATTGCTAGTTGCAGGTGAAGATGAAGTTTGTTCCATGTTGGAACATGGTTATGTTGGCATATCACAATATCTCTTATTTAATTAATGCATCTATATACTTGGTAAAGGGTGGAAGGCTCGGCCTTATGCCTGGTGTTCTGTTCCACTCTTGCCACCCTAGTTTCCGTCATACCGGTGTTATGTTCCTTGATTTTGCATTCCTTACACGGTTGGGTGTTACCGGGTGCGCTGCCGCCGCGGCCCTGAAGGCAAGCTTAAGGGCCGCCAGAGCTTCCTTGGTGTCTCCAACCATGGTGAGGATGCCGCTGCTGCCCGGCATCTTCATGAGGTTCTAGGCCGGATGAGTCGCCACCATGAACTGAGCTAAGGCAGGGTACATGAGGATGGCGTTGTACGGGAGGCCGATGCGAGCGATGTCAAAGTCGATGAGCTCGGTGCAGTAGTTGTCCCAGTATCGAAGGTGACCGGAAGGCGTATTTGCCCAGGGGGCTGGTGGACCCGCTGCCGACTCGGGAGAAAGGCTTGGTGGGGCGGAGTCGGCCGTACGGTACGTAAAGCAAGCCGAAAGCTTCCACGGAGAGCACGTTGAGGCCTGCTCCGCTGTCGATGAGAGTCTTAGTCATGGCGACATTGCAGATGGTGGGCGTGCAGAGCATTGGGAGCGTGCCCCAGCCGGCAGTGGTAGCAGTATGATCCCCTAAGTCAAAGGTGAGGTCGGCCTTGGGCGCCGCCCATCCTAGAGGGGCTCCCTGCCGCACATATGAGGCACCGATCTGGCGGAAGAACTGCTTGACATGGCGGTCCGTGGGTGGCGCTTGCGAGCCGCGACGGCGACAGGCGCCGGTGCTGCGAAGCGCGCGATGAAAAGACCTCACAGCTCCTCCCAAGAAGGCATGGAGGACCCTGGAAGGTTGAGCAACCAAGCGCCCGACGCGCCAGCGAGGGCCATGGGGAACCAGTTAACCATGACCTTGTTTTCGCCTCCCGCATCCAGGACGGCCACCTCGTAAGCCAGCAGGAAAGTCAACAGATCCGCTGCGCCATCGAAGCGAGGCGGCATCTCCGGCCTGAACTTGGGCGTCCGCCGCACCAATCATAAGGCGGGGGTGAAGGCCCTGAGCCCCCTAGCGCCGTCGTGGTCGCCCGTCGATCTAGTCGGTGGAGCAGCGCCGGCCATGGGGATCGAACGGAGAGGTGGAGCCGACGGAGGAGCGGAACTTCGGCGCACCCTCTACCTGGCGCGCCAAATGTCGGATTACGGGTTCTGGCAAACCCTTGAGTTTCGAACACTAGGGTGCACATGAAGATCTCTCTCCCCCACGAGCCCACTCTCGCAACAATCTCTAAGCCTAGCTCGCCGAACCTGAAGAACAAGTGACACAAGGATTTATACAGGTTCGGGCCATCGTTGTGGTGTAATACCCTACTCTAGTGTGGTGTGGTGGATTGCCTTATAGGCTGGATGAACAAGTACAAGGGATGAACAGCCTCCTGAGGAGAGGTGTTCTTGGGCTCGATGAGCTTGTCTATGTGTGTGGATGGTCTGGATCCTCTCAGATGAGCCGATCCTCAACAATGGTGGTGGCTAGCCCTATTTATAGAGGCCCTGGTCCTCTTCCCAAATATTAGGCAGGAAGGGATCGCACAATGGCCAGTTTGAAGGGGGACAACTAGTACAAGTTATCCTGACAAAAGGTGGTCTTCGCCCGCCAAAGGCTCTGGTGGTGACGTTGTCGTGGGCTCTGCGGTGACCTCCGTCCTGCCGCCCTGCTAGTCTTGGTCTTGTTGCACCGATATGGAAACCTTTGCCTGATGCCTCGGGACTCCTCGCGTGCGCTTGCCTCTTTAGCACCAAAGAGGAAACTAGCACCATGCGCCCGTTGGCGCCCGCCTGGCCTTGGTCGTCATGGCTCACGTCACGCGCTCCTCGTGAGGTGCCCCTTGCATAGATATCTCCGCTCCTCAGGAGCCAGCCTAGGGAGGCTGCCCCTGAGGAGGTCTTGCGTCGTCTGCCTCGCGAGGCTTGGCCCCTCGCAAGGGTCTTGAATGGTTGCTGATGAAGATGGGCCATACCAGGCCGCCGGTGCACCCACGCCCTGGGCCACAGGCAGGCATGTCTGGGTACCCCCGTTCCCAGGACGCTGACACATGCCCATGAGAGCTCGTTCGAGGGCTCCGCGGTGCGCCGGGACATCTCTGCTGCGGCTACGGCTACACGGTGGGACCTCTCTAGTGCTTCCGCGGCCTTGGTCTTTGCTGCCTGGTTATATGTCCACCCTAAACTCCTCCTACCGGTCATGGCGAAATGACTTGACAGAAACTGTGATGAGGAGAGGAACTGTGAAGTAATTTTCGAGTGGGTAGTTTTTATAGCCCGGTGCTAAGTGTGAACATATATTAGTTTGATAGGTGTGAACAGATTTTCAATTACTTATTGCGTTATAATCAGCAATGTGACGAGAAACAAGGTCAAAATTTATTAATGGTAGAAGGTTGACCACACAGTTGCCACGTGTTATTTATCACACAAGTGTGTTAACATAAGGAAATGCATGTGTAACTTACTGATTATCGCACACGAGTACTCACAGACGCATCATGTGCGATACTCCTAGCCACCGCAAGCAACTAGTTTGCATTTTTCAAAGTTTTTTGTACACATAGAATCGCACGTGAACTAACTGTATTAACCGTCTGTGTTGTAAATTTTCATCGAAAACAGTTCATCCGAGTTGGCTTTTGCCACGTATCACACACATCTTGTTAAGTTGAACCATTTTTGTTGCGTTCGCTAACCGAAAACAGTTCGTACGAGTGAACTGTATGCCCTATATCACACACACCTTGATCTGGCTAACCGTTTATGTTGCACTCCCTAATAGCTAACGGTTCATCAGAGCGAACTGTATGTCGTATATCACACACACATTGATATGGCTGCCCGTTTCTGTTGTTCTGCCTCATCTCAAATAGTTCGAACGGGTTAACCGTGTGCCCAGCATCACACACGCAACTAAAATCTGAACCGTGTTTGATGCATCGTCCATCGCAAACGTTTTGCACCTTTTTTGACGGGTTTTTTACATCCTCGTTTGTGATTAATGCATGGCACACAGTTTCGTCAAAGGGTGTCTGATCGTAGTGTCGCGTTAGCAGCATCCTGCAATAGTGATGTGACCATTGAGAGAATAAGATTAAATGAAGGTTGTTGCATGCTGTAATTAAGGATAGACATGTAGCCTATAGCTAGAGCACAAGTTGATGGATTAGTCAATCAATATCGATGAGACTAGATGCTAAGTGTATTAGAAGTGTAGATATACACTCTTTGTTGGAAAATTTCTAATGCTAGATGTACAGTTTTTCATGGACCGAGGGAGTACATGTGCATGGACTCACATACACAGCCAGGGTGGTTCGCGCGCAAGGGTTGGACTCCTATCACACTGCGTAATGTTTTGTTTAAGTTATTTCTTTGCTTTGCCAACTAACAGGTGGGACCCAGAAACGAGGTGTCAATTAAACCAGTCAACGAAGTGCCATGTTGACTATGTGGCCTATCAGTAGGGTGTAATACGGTGCTCTACGGTGAGCTAGTGACCATATAATCACCGCAAAACTATATAGTGACCATAATGAGCGTACTGTTACATACGTTGACCCCCAGTGTATTTTTCTCATTTCAAATTAAGCCATATTAACTAGAAAGGATGTGGTATGGACTAGTACTACTTTAATGTGTCCCGTCAAGTCGCCGAATGAGGAGAAGCTTGCGTACTACGCCCTCTCCCTCGCCCACGCGCGGTGGCTCATAGGACAAGGAGAAGCTTGCTTACTACGTACGCCTACGCCCTCTCCCTCGCCCACACGCGCGGTGGCTCGTAGGACGAGGAGAGGGTTTTGACTACAGCGCCCTCTCCCTCGCGCTCGCCCTCGCGGTGGACATGCAGCAGTTCATTTGATGTCAGATTGCCAGAAGCATATTGTACTGTAGTATCTTCACTGTTGGACCTTCTGAGGAGGCGAAGAGCCAAGTGCATCGTTTACAGGAGTACGAACTGTTGAACCTCCTGAAGAGGCAAAGAGCCAAGCGCAAGGTTTTATAGGAGTTGTCGTCCTAGTAGGAGTACTACAACTATAGCAAATGATGCTACTGTATGGTGCTGCCATGTCACCTATATCCAAAGCGGTGCCACCTTTTTCTCACAGAGCGTGTTGGAGCCCGTGCAATAGCCACACAAGTTGCACGTACATATAACACATTTACTAGTAATAAATTCCAAAGGACAAATGCCAGTATGCTACACAAGTTCATCTCCACTTCATGTGATAAATTTGTGCACGACGAGTCTATATATATATATATATATATATTCACAGCGCTACCATTCACAATTTACCATACTCCACATACACGTTATACATGGGCTCCATGTCCTCCTCCAGGTTCTAGTCCCAGGTGTTCGTCATGGATGGCACGATCCATAGCGGTGGGCAACGGGTATCATTGTCGCAACTTTCTAGTCTGGTTCCACATGATGGAGACTCATCCACGCTGAAGCGGCATAAATCAGGGATAGCGTGTCCCAGCATGTCGTTCATCCGGCGGTGCACACTGAAGACACAACCATGCTTCATGAACGGCTGGCCTTAATTAAGTGTTGTGCACGGAAGGTGGCCTTTGCTTGATAATGGGGTAGCTGTCCCCAATGAAAAGTGAGTACTCTCCAAGATTGTTCCTCAGCACCCACATAGCACCACGGGGGCCAAACTCGGCGCCGTTCATCTGGTACATGCGGCATCTCAGATCTGGACACATGGTGACGTACATGGTCAAGGTCCATGCATAATAATGTTGTGCTCAAATATGGCAGTCAGTAACATTGTGCAGCAAATAGTACTACTCTGGTATAGAGGAAGTAAAATAATCGGCTTATTATATATATAGCTACTCTTGGCCACATGGATGAGATAGTAAGACATGGAAAAACAAAAATGGTGGGAGCTAGTGGGTTCAAGTCTTCAAGGGCCTAGCTAGCTATACACGTCCTCCATGGTAAAAAGTAGTACTACAATGAAAGAGAAGGCGAGAGGGTTAAAAATATAATACTAAATTGTAGTACTAGTATAATAAACATGTCCCAAATCAAGAAAAGAAAATAACTAACAAGTACTACTACTCTAACACACAGCAATGAGAAAATGGAATACCTGGGTAGATGGTGATGGTCCGATCGTGGTAGATTGTGTGACCATGTTGCACATCAGTGGGTAACGACTGCTAAGATAGTTGATCCCAATATTCCAAAGTCAGCTACAAGGTTCCAGCTTAAACAGAATTGCAGATGCAAATGCACATCCAGGATCAGCGATCTTATTTTGATCAGGGGATGACTGGTCCCTGCAAAATAATGGAGTACCGTTAGGGATGCAAATGATGGTTTGTGCATTCCATTTTTAATCTCCCGTACCGTAGGATGGCAACCAGATGAAACAAGTCCCCTGGCTTGTCAACGCGAAGATGCGGCCTACATGGCGCATGGCGTCTTCGAACGTGTAGGGGTACAAATCTACCATGGCCAACATGTGCCAGCCTCTGCCATTACTGCCTCTTCTATTGATGGCAATCTGCATGTCGAACACTGCGATAAAATAATGATCATCGTAGCCGCATCGCTTTGTCAGTAGGTCAGCAATTGCAATCTTCTTCAATCTCATATAGGCATCATCATACATATTCAAGCCCAGCCAGTCGGGAAGGCCGATCCCAATGGTGGAGAAGGGGTCTACGGGAACGGCCACACTTTTGTGGATGTTATGCAAAATGATGTTGGTATCCGGGCGGAGGTATGCAAGCCAATCTTCGTTGGCACCAACCCAGGCCTATATATAAGACGGTGGGTAGCGGAGAAATTACAGGATGGAATAACTAAGTACTATATATAGAATATACACTACATGATCAAAATCCATGACTGACCTGCTCATCGGACAAAATCCGACTACCTCTCAACGTCGGCAACTCTCGTGAAGTCAATGTGCAACCATGGCCAGGGAGCGGTGGACTTTTTGATGGATTGTCCCATAGAATAACCTTCTCCTCAAGGACGCAAGGAACACCAACAAGCATGGCCTTTTCCCAAGCCTGTTTAAGCATCGTGTTAAAAAGTTGGTACAGGAAGCACCCAGTCTTCCGGCAGTGAGGACGTCGGAGCGGCGTGCGATTTCTCTCATAGGATCGTCGTCCAAGGTCTCCCATCCCCAACAAGGAGGAGAACCGCCTGGCGAATCCATCGAGGCAGCGACGAACTGCCTTGGTCTCGTCAGGGGAGGGGAACTAGCGAGGAGGAGATAAGAGCGTAACCGCAGGGCCTCGTCCCTTCACAAAGGAAATTATGTGGGCACGCATAGTGGTAGTGCCTCGTGCCCCGTGATGGTGAGGCTATTATTTACTACGTGCTCGTACTGTAATAGTAGTAGTACTACTTTCTCAACTAGTAGTGCGATGTACTATACTTCTATGGTGCACCACTTTTGAACTCTTGAATCTCAAAGCCAAGGAGCTACAGTTGCAAGTGGAGGGTACTACTGGCCTTTAGAACCATCGATGTACTATCAATGTAGAGAAAGTACACCTGCGTAGTGCGTACTCTCCGTGCTCTATTCAAGCGTGTAGCTGACCTACTCAGCCGCTCCTCTCACGCACACACTAGCAGCCTGTTTATCAGTGACAGTTAGTTCGGGGGCAGAGCATTTGAGTTCTTTGATACAACGAGACTAGGCTTTTCACTTCCGTTTGTGGTGGTGTAATAGATCTCGTCAAACTTTGTTAGTTCCTTCTTTATGAATGAGATGAGGCAAAGCTTCTGCCTCCCTTTCAAAACAAAAAAATCACGTCAAGAGGAACTTCTTTTATAGAGCCGATAATGGAGTGAAGTCCATGCGTGCAACGTCGCAAGCTACAAAGTAGTAGAGTAGAGTACCACTTTACGTACAGAGCCATATTGCATAGTTCCCAATGCCATGCCAGGATTTTCTGGCTCCTTGGGCTTAATTGGGAGGTGCTAGTTTAAATATGGTAGCTGATGAGGAAGCTGCAAGCGAGGTGCGTCTAGGGCGAGCACGCAGGCGAGAAACTTTGCATGGTGTGAATTGATATATAGGAGTACTACTCTAGTACGAGAGCCACGAGACGATGGGAGGGAAAACCCGTTCACGTGGCTAGGCTATCCAATGCACCCAGATTGTGGTGCGACACGTCTGTTCGACTTCAAAAGTCAAACTACCAGTGTATAATATTGGCTTGCGGCAAGGTTACTATTTAAAAGGCCGCCGTGCGTTCGGCCGGGATCGAACCCACAAAATGAGCTATACACTCCTGCGACCACTAGTAGTACTCGTTGTAGTACAACGCAATCTAGAATCGCCTTTTGTCGCTAGTACATTGTTCCTTACAAGAAACCACTTATACCAAGAAACTACTACCACTTACCAACCAGCTCTAGCAATAAATGACTACTCTACAAAGTGCCGTTATAGGCACGTTTCAACCCAGGTAGCCTCTTAAGTCAACGCCTTCTATTCGACCAGCAAGTTAGGCATTATGACTTGTGGTACCTAGATGTTAGTCTGGACAAAAATCCCCGAGTGACCCCCTACCTCTGGCCCGTCCACCTAGTCATCCTCGGCCATGGCACGCAGCTACCACCGCCGATATAAGGCGAGGTCAAAAGCGCTGGCGGCATGGAGCCCATCTTGCGGCAGCCCGGATGTCAGCTCTGTCCGGTGCTCGCGGCTGCTAGCTAGCCAAGATAGCACACACCCTGCTGGATGCATCCAGCTGCTTGTCTCCAAGGTTTGCTAGCTAGGTTGGCACGGCAGTGTAGCGGTTTGCTCCCGCGCGCCGCGCTAAGGCCAGCCATATGGCTCGAGCGAAGGCTAGCGCGGCGGCTTTCTCACGTGTGTGCCACGCTCGGGCTAGCCAGCCAACCCGTGTGGAGGCTAGCACAGCGACCGGCGCGTCCGGCGGAGCAGGGCCAGCTCGCTCATCACCGGCGTGACCGACGAACACACATAAGAACTATTTAAAATAATGTTCAGGATAAACAATGCTTGGAGGAGGAAGAATAGGATAGAAGGTCAGATGTGGGTCCCT
Source organism: Triticum dicoccoides (assembly GCF_002162155.2). Taxonomy (NCBI): domain Eukaryota; kingdom Viridiplantae; phylum Streptophyta; class Magnoliopsida; order Poales; family Poaceae; genus Triticum; species Triticum dicoccoides. Next base: position 469,014,775 of record NC_041388.1, on the reverse strand, counting down.
CGTGTCAACGGTCAAACAAAATGTGTTGGTTTAACGTCAGCACAGACGTGTGGGATAACCTTGTCATAAATGGGTTTAAATGATCCTAATCGGCGCAGGTAGTAGTTTTTTGGCGCGGATTTAGAATTTTTGGGTATGTTTTTGCTATTTTTTGTACAATAGTCTCTTCCTAGGGCTGGTTCAAAGTGGTAGTTTGTTGTTAAATACATTACATACTATAAGTAGGAGTGAAAGTTAAGCTTTGGAAGCCAATAAGCATGGCTATTTACATAGTGCCTATTGTCGGATTTCGAGTTCCGGCAAAACCATTGAGGGTCGAACACTGGGGTGCGCACAAAGATCTCTCCCCCTCTCTAGCTCGCACACTCCACGATCTCAAGGCCTAAGTCGACGAACCCAAAGAACATGAGACACAAGATTTATACTGGTTCGGGCCACCATTGTGGTGTAATACCCTACTCCAGTGTGGTGTGGTGGATTGCCTCTTGGGCTGAGGATGAACAGTTACAAGGGATGAACAGCCTCGCGTGGTGAGGTGTTCTTGTGCTTGGTGAGTTGATGCTCTCTCTTTTTCTTTCTCTCTCTCTCTCTGATTCTGATCCGCCTCCTCCCTATGGTGGTGGCTAGTCATATTTATAGAGGCCATGTTCCTCTTCCCAAATATTGAGCGGGAAGGGATCCCACAACAACCAAATTCGAAGGGAGACAACTGGTACAAGCTATCCTAACAAAAGTAGTCTTCGCCTGCCAAAGGCTCTGGTGGTGACGCCATCTTGGGCTCCACGGTGACCTTCTTCGTGTCGTCCTGCTGGTCTTGGTCTTGTTGCACCGATATGAAAACCTTTGCCTGATGCCTCGGGACTCCTCGCCTGCGCTTGCCTCTTTAGCACCAAGGAGGAAACAAGGACACTACACGCGCTGGCACCCACCTGGCGCCCGCCTGGCTCCAGTCATCATGGCTTGCGCCACAGGAACCTTGTGAGGTGTCCCTTGCCTTGATCTCTCCGCCCCTCGCGAGCCAGCCTGGTGAGGCAGCCCCTAAGGTGGTCTTGCACCGTCCGCCCCACGAGGCTTGGCCCCTCGTGAGGGTTTTGAGTGTTTACTGGTGAAGATGGGCCGTACAGGGCATCTGGTGGAGCCACGCTGCGGGCCGCAGGCAGGCAAGTTTGGGGACCCCCATTCCTAGAACACCGACAGTAGCCCCCTGGCCCAAGGCGTGCTCGGGCTTGGCTTCGAGGCGAAGCCAAATGGCAAGTGCGTAGCGCTGCGGGCCCCATCAGCCTGCGGCCACGGTTGGCGCGTGGTGACTGATTGGACGTGGGCGTCTCCGCTTCCCCATGCTGCCTCGCCAACTGCCTGACTTGACGAGTCCCTGCTGCATGCAAAAAAGATCATTATTATCTTAGACCGTGGGAGCCGGCGGTTGGCCTCCCCTTGGCTATAAATGGGAAGTGGGGGCAAAGCCCCCATGATCCATCCGTTCCTTTTCTTCTCCCGCTCCTTCTTGTTCCTCGTTCCACTGCTTGCTCGCGCGGTCATGGCGCCGATACGGGGGTTGTCGGCCACGGAGAAGGGCAAGACTCCCCTCAACGAGCCCGAGCTACTTCCGCCGAAGAAGAGGCGGTCCCATCGTCGCGAGATGGTCGTGAGGCCGGTAGTATCGCGGTCGTGGTATGAGCGGCCACCTCCTGGGTACCCGTTGCCCTTGTTCCCTCAAGTTTAGGGCTCCGAAGGGAGAAGCGACGAGCGCCACCGCCCGCGCCAGGGCCGTGGTTGCCGCGCCGCGGTGACGCACGCCGTCGCCCCAGGGGTCCATGTTGCGGACTCCTAGTGCAAGTTTGTGCTATGGGCGGCGATGCCTCTGAGCACTTGGATTCGCTTCCCGCAGTTCTTCACCGCCGAGGGGCCCTTTCGAGCTTTGTCTACAGCATGCCAACTGCAACCCCTCCCCCCGGCGGAAGGATCTTCTTGACTCGAGGCTGGGGCGAGGTCGCTCGAGTCTGCCGTGTGGAAGGCACCCTCGCCATCCACTTCGAGTATGACGGCGCCTCCACACTATTCTTCAAGTCTTCAATGAGGAAGGCCGCCGCTTGGAGTGCTGCCCTGAAGGGGGTCGCCAGGACGGCGCTGCCGCACGCGCCGGGCCTGCCGCTGGCCTTGTCCGCAACTCCTCCAGCAACAACGGCAACTCCTGGTGGTCCAGCGACTCTCCGGAGCCCGTTGAGACTCTGGAGACAAGCGACGATAGCTACGTGCCCCCGAGCTCCCGTCGCGCTCAGAGCAAGGCCGCAGCGTTTGGCCGTCATCGTCGCTGATCTAGATGGGGTTGGCGCCGGCCTCTCATGGCCCATTGTTGATGATGGCGTCGGCGACGTCTGACACGTGTAGATAGAGCTCCTAGGAACTCCTTTCTTTTGTTTCCTGCGAGGAATCAGAGCGGACCCTGTCGGGGTGTGTAAGGGATCTGTAATGTATATTGTTGATATTATCCTTTTCATGATAATTTGCGAGCGTGTGTCCTGCTGAGGCTCGGTTTCCCCTTTCCAATCCTGCGGCAGCTTGGTGCTCTACACTGACAGGTCCCGGTCCCAAGGCAGGCTACAGCCGTCGCTGGCATGCTAGGTCACGATGCAGTGGTCAAGGCCAGGAGGTGAGCGGCCCGAGGTCCAGTAAGAGCTCCTGAGGCGCGATGCTCAAGAAGTCCCCTTTAGCATGCAAGCAGCTACGTGAGGATGGGAAAGGGAGGCGACTTTGCCGCAACAGGGCAACGAAAGGCTGAGTGTCGGTGTCAAAATCGGCGGATCTCGGGTAGTGGGTCCCGAACTATGCGTCTAGGCCGATGGTAACAGGAGACAAGGGACATGAAGTTTTACCCAGGTTCGGGCCCTCTCGATGGAGGTAAAACCCTACGTCCTGCTTGATTAATATTGATGATATAGGTAGTACAAGAGTAGATCTACCACGAGATCGAGGAGGCCTAACCCTAGAAGCTAGCCTATGGTATGATTGTTGATGTGTATGTTGTATGTTGTATCGACTAGCCTGGCCCTGGTTTATATAATGCACCAGAGGCCTAGGTTAACAAGAGTCCTAGCCGAATACGCCGGTGGGGAGAAGTCCTTGTCTTGATCGCCATGTCTTTGTAGAATCTTCCTTGTATGCCGCAGCTGTCTGAACTGGCCCACGAGTATACGGCCATGGGGGACCTCGGCTCAATCTAATAGATCGGGAGACGACGTGGTGAGTACCCCCTAGTCCAGGACACCGTCAGTAGCCCCCTGAGCCGGTCTTCAAGTTAGGGATGCTCCTCGATTCTTCCGAACTGTTCTTCATCTTCGGTCGTCGGTCTTGAAAACTGGTTCAACAAATCTTCTTTATCTTCGATCTCGAGGATCGCCGAAATGCATTCAACGAGTTTACATGTCGGGTATCCGAGGAGCACCTTTAAGTTTCCGGCCTTTACCAATGCCTTGTTATTTTTATGCCACACCTCGGGTTTGAAGTTGTTCCCGGGCGGCAGCGTCCTCTTGCGTCCGAGCTCCAACGCCGGACTTTATTCGAGGTATCTTTTGCAACCGAGCACCAACGCCGGACCGCTTCCCAGTTCTAACGCCAGAATTTATCCGAGCTCCAACGCCGGACTATGTATCCGAGCTCCAACGTCGGACTGTATATCCGAGCTCCAACGCCGGACTGTATCCGAGCTCCAACGCCGGACTATATCCGAGGTGTCATAAATCACCTTGGTTCAAAGAAGTTTGAAGGAGTTTAGCCGAGCTTGATGCCGGAAATGCCCTCTATGGAGCCAGCCACTAGCGCCCGAGCTTTATGTCGAGCTGCTTCCGAGGTGGTGCACCACCCTGAATGTGGGCCGATTTTTATTAATATTTTTATTGGTGCAATTTATTCTCTGCCAACATATATAGCCAGTAGCCCTCAAGGTGTGTATCGGTCTAAAACCTGAGATGCAGCTGAAGGATGACATAAGACCGCTGATCCCAGTAGCCGCTGAGACTCAGGTTGATTTGCAAAATCGGCCTGAGGATCAAGTCCAAGCTCGGCAGAATACTTCGGGACACTAAAAGCGGCGTGCTCAGTCCTCGAGACTCAGGTTGGGTGCGGCCGACCAACCTGAGGATCAAAATCTCCTTGAAAACTATATTGCACATAAAATTTTCTGCATTGGACAAGCAATGCAGTAGCCCCCGAGACACTGGTCGGGTGGTAACACCAGATCAGGGGATCGATGTGCCCCTTTAATATTTGTAAATAATAAGCCCGAAGCCCGGTAGCCCCCGAGCCTTAATGCGGGCACGGGTGGCCGAATTAAGGATCAATATCCATAGTAAAATCACAAATTATGTGTAATGACTCTATGTATCCAAGTACTTTACGTCATTAATGCTCGGATCCGCATTGTACAAAACATTGTTGACCGACCATTGGCTTCCACCTCCTCGGCCAGTAGCCGAGGAGTGTTTGTCCTACTTTATAAAGCCTTTATGAGGGCAAAGATTTACCACAAACAAGGCAATCTGGCTATACGGTTTTATAAACAAAGGTACGGAGAGAGTTATATTATTGTTTAACAGAAGAAATGTCTTCCAAAGAAAATAGTCCCGCTATCGGTTCCTTTCTTTAGGTTGTCATGCTAAGCATCATTAAACCTCAGCTCTAATGTAAGAGCAAAATATTGAGGATTTAGTTTGGGAGGCCAGTTAATAGCCCCCGGTAGTGTTTGGCGACAATCGGGGTCAAGCCGTAAACACTTCGGCCAATGTTATGAACGACCCATCATTTAACATAGTCATCAGATCGCTGACCAGTTTACGCTTATTGTGAAAGTCAGTTTTCGGCTTTCTCCACTGAGGTGCTTAACCATGTGAGCTGGAAGCACAATCGCGGTGGTTCTCCCTTTGCACGCCTAGCCGAACGTAGGAAGCAAGTGCAGGAGCCGAGCAACCCAACTATTAACCCAAGAAACAATTCGAAACCAATGCATATATAGCAATATCTGAGAATGTTTTTGCCGAATCCCTAAAGGTGTCCGGCGTTGCACTGCGAGACTAATGCTGGAAAAGCACAAATAGTTTAAAAGTGCCAAAAAGTTTGGAAAACCAAGAAACGTCAGTAAAAACATGACGTCCGAACAATATCAAGTGTTCGGTGCCAATCCGAAAGTTGGTCTTTAGAAAAAAGAAGTTCTTCTGTCGTGCTTTAACATGATACATCCTATCTCAAGACTTCGAGCGGGTCAGCCTACGGCTTCAACCTCCTATCCCGAGGGCGGAGTACTTCTCATCAGGCCAGTTTAGCAAACTATACTCTAGCGGCTTTCAGAGAGAAATTAGGCTCCCCGGCTAGTGACCGCACACTCGTGTCGAAAAAAGGAGTGATAAATAATAATAATAAAACTTTGCAACGACTAAGAAGAAGAACACTTATTATAAAACAGCTCAAATAAACTTAAGAGCCCCCAAGTGACTTGGGTAGAAGAATGATTGCATGTACCGAAGTACTTATACCATATCTATGTTCAACCGAACTTTAAACGCGTCTTAACCGACCGTCAGCTTCTCCCTCTTCGGTCAAGGACCGAAAAGTGTTATGTACTCCATCGGTCGAGAATATCGACGGTGTTTCCAATAACCAGGCAATCAGGCCATAAGGCTGTAACAAACAAAGCGCGCTAAGGGAACTTATGCTATATTACCGTGAAGTGTAAGAAGCATCTTCGAAGAAAATAGTACCCCCACCGATACCTTTCTTCGGTGCTCATTGTTATTATGAGACTTGTGAAATAGATTTTTTGTACTCATGAGTTCCGTTGTGTGCCGACCATCATTGAAAACTATAAGAGCGCTAGCTTTCGGCTTCACCCAGTCTGAGGTCCGGCTCGGGCGACCCGATCGTGACAATCGCAGAGGTGCTCCCTTTACTCCCTAGCCGAACAATCAGGAACGTAGGGGTAAACACAGGAGCGAGGCAACCGAGCTTGCAAATCGCTAAAGTCAATATGGTGCATATTGTGGGGTAATACACGAATAAGGAACGAAGCCGTACAAGTATAATCATATGCAAGTGGAAAAGCTTCATGAAGGAAGCCCCCAAATGAATTGGGTATTTGAATTTATGCGTCACAAACAAAGTTTGGACAAGGAAATTTTTTACAAGCAACTTTTTTGCAAAAAAGTATAATGCTTGGTCGAACCGAACACAAGTTAGAAATTAAAGCTTTGAGCATGAAAGCGGCTTAGCTAGTTAATGTGTTCGGTATTGATGACGCGGTCCGAGCTTGATGCGGGGCAAGGTTCCATCCCCCAAGCTGGTCCCGAGGTGGCGGAGCGGAGAGCTCAACACGCCGAAGTGGTGACATAGCACGGTCAATGCAGACCGGCAGAGTGACGCCGAAGTCCCCGGATCATTTTCCTTTGCACAAAAAATAGTGCAAACCGGAGATAATAGTAATAATGATAATTAAAAAATGTTGCATAATAAATAATTTATGCAAAGTGAGGAATACAAGAAATATGTCCTGGCACCAAAGTCAATGTCGATGCAGGGTGTCGGCGTGATGTAGTAAAGGCGTGGCAAAGCCTGAATTCACAGGTCGGTCCGAGCTCCGGATGCGGCGTTCGCCGGACTATGTAGGGAAACTGATCGAACCACCATGCGACCGTCATTAATGCGGTCACCATTTGATAGACCTGTGTACATATCATGGACAAAACAGAGTAATAATTCCTTGGGAAAAATGAACCCAAACAAGCAAAAAATACTGGGATTAATAGCACCTGGTTTATTTGTTTTAGCAATCCGAAGGAAGGCGATTCCCAAAATTGGGACTCGCTCCGCACACCCATTGCCTGATGGGCGATAAAATGACGGCATGGCAATGCTGGTAAAGGTTGACTCGCCGAGGCAAAGCCATCGGCCCAGCTAACGTGACGGAGCTGGTCGGCTAGTGACGCTGGAGTGTCCGGAGTAGGTTGATGAAGAGATGGCGAAGCCCCCGGTCCATCCGAGATGTCAAAGCCTCGACGTCAGCCGATGAGTCAAAGTAGGTCGGCATGATGGACACCAGCTTGAAGAAGCAATAGTGCGGCCCTGTCGATGCAGGTCGTGGCGTGGTCGATGCCGGCTTGATGAAGCGACCGTGCGGCGATGCCGGTATGCCCGCTCCGTGTAATCCGTGGGGCGGCGATGCTGATGATGATTTATCCTTCGCGATGCCGGACTTTTGTTCGGCTTGCCGAGATGATGATCCGAAGAAGTTGAGCTCGGCTAAAGTGATGACGTGTCTAGCGCAGGTCGGCAGCCGTGGAGTAATATTGCCGGACTGGTTTGACACCAGCATGATGTTGAAGATCATGTTCAAAAGATCTTAAAGTTAGTGGGATGTGTTCGGGAACAAAACACAATACCCCATACAAAACTTCCTTCAAAAGGGATGTACGAAATCCCGTTCATAAAAAAGATGAACTCGGGTCGGATTCGTTTTCGCGCAGAAAACAGATCCGAAAAGTGATGCACTAATCGGAAGGTTTCCGGAGTTTCGACGGTCGGATCAAGCTGAAATTTTGAGAGATGGTAGATATGGGAATTCCGCAGCTGATCAAAGGTTGGATCTTCCAAAGGACGCCCGAGCTAGAAGCTGGACACCACGCCCTAAACTCATCCAAATTCCCATCCAGATTTGACAGGGCTCCGGTATATCGTGGATTACCAGAGATTCCTCCATCGGAACTCGACGAAATTTTCCAGGGTTGTTATACACTCAATTCCGCACAATTCCACCAAAGAGATCATCAAAGCGATACTCGAGGAGGTGGTGGTGGCAGATACGAGTTCGCTGTCCAAAAAAAAACAGCACAGTCGCTTGAGGGCAATGTTGACGTTGAGCCCCCGAGCTCCATAGATGATTCCTCCGTGATCTTGATAGAGATCAGAGTTGATGTTTGATGAAGGCCCTCGTCCGAACATGGTGATCCGAACACGGGGCGCAATTCTTGGTCGAACCAAGGTGACCAGTCGAACTGGTGACGAAGACGCCGAAGTCGCAGTTGATCTGCAGGCGACCATCGATCCTTTTCTCGATCACACAGCGGAACTCTCAATGAAAGCACCAATGTTGGTGTCAAAATCGGCGGATCTTGGGTAGGGGGTCCCGAACTGTGCGTCTAGGCCGGATGGTAACAGGAAACAAGGGACATGAAGTTTTACCCAGGTTCGGGCCCTCTCGATGGAGGTAAAACCCTACGTCCTGCTTGATTAATATTGATGATATAGGTAGTACAAGAGTAGATCTACCACGAGATCGAGGAGGCCTAACCCTAGAAGCTAGCCTATGGTATGATTGTTGATGTGTATGTTGTATGTTGTATCGACTAGCCTGGCCCTGGTTTATATAATGCACCAGAGGCCTAGGTTAACAAGAGTCCTAGCCGAATACGCCGGTGGGGAGAACTCCTTGTCTTGATCGCCAAGTCTTTGTGGAATCTACCTTGTATGCGACACCTGTCCGAACTGGCCCATGAGTATACGGCCATGGGGGACCTCGGCCCAATCTAATAGATCGGGAGACGACGTGGTGAGTACCCCCTAGTCCAGGACACCGTCACCGAGGATCTTATGCCGTAGCACTGGGTCGGTCCAGGTACAAGACTTATCTTGGTATTCCGGGGCTAGTTCCTCGTGTTGCACCAAATTTGGGCGCCATCCTCTGTTGGGTAGCTAGGTTGGGCCCGTGCGAGCCTCTTCCTCTCCTCAGTTCTCTCCTGTGTGCTCTGCGTCCTCGGGTCCCGGCCCTCGAGCGAGCATAGACGCTGTTGGTATGCCAAGTCGCGATGCTGTGGTCAAGGCCAGGGGGTGAGGGCTGGAGAGCCAGTAAGAGCTCCTGAATCGCGATGCTCAGGAGCCCCCCTTTTAACGCGCAAGCAGATTGCATGGGAGAAGAGAGAGAGTCTGCGGTAGTCCTCAGGAAGTTCCTACAGGTTAGCGCGAGGAAGGGCACAAATCGCCATGGTGATTGCTGGTCCGTCACTGGCACGTGGGAGGGGACTCCCTACTTTGGAGAGCCCCCGGGGCGTGCACAGCCCCGCCCTGACACGTAGCTTGCACGACAGAGCTAGACGAGGTGTTTCTGGGCACTCGTGATCCGGCACGGGACACAGGAGGCCCTACCTCGAGGCGGGTTGCGCCTTGTCTTGGTTCTTGAGGCTGTGGCGTTCCTGCGAGATGGTTAGATAACCTGCACTGAATGAATTTCCTGAGGTTATCGCGCGAGAAGGCCAAGCACCAATGACCCCAGGAGGTGACGTGAACGGGGTCGGCCTGCCCGACAGAGCTCAGCCGTTGGATTTATCGATGCTACAAGGACGGGCCCGAGCACAGACGCACTGCCTAGCCTTCTTATGCGAAGGATCCTGAAGAAAGACGATCGGCGTGCGGCTCCCGTGGTGGTTGACAATCAAGCAAGTGATAATCATAGATAGATTATGCATGAGAAGCAAACTGGCTTAGGTAAATGCGAGAACGATACATGCCACCGGGTCGGACCCGAGCGGCCAGGGGATGATGCAGCCGGAGGGGCGCCCCCAGCGAGGTGAACTAAAGATGCAAAAGGATACATGCCGTAGGGACAGACCCACGTGGCCTGGGAATGATGCAACCCCCGGGGCGCTCCCAGCTAAATTAACTTGGAAAGATGTCACCTGGTTGGGTTGCTGAAGGAGCGTTGGGGCGGCCGAAGACACGCGCTGAAGAAGCCGCTCCTCACGAGCCGTCGAGACCCTGAGACTCGGGAGGCTCTAGAGGCTCGGGTGGCCTCCTGAGGACCGTCTCCATCTCCGCCAAGACTGCGTGATGCCTGGCCTCCTGACCCGCCAGGGTGCTCCGCAGGTTGCGCTGGAAGGCGGCTGCTATGCTCGGCAGGCCGAACGACAAGCGAACATAGCTGTCAGGTGGACCCTCACACAGTCCAGCATGCGAAGGCCAGAAGCGCTCCTGAGATGCAGCCCTGCTGAGCCCTGGGATGTCGATGCAGACGCGCAGCTCGCCACCCTCGTTTGGGTAGGGAGCAGCGCTAGGTGGGCGGCGGTTGCCGCGTATTGCTCTCGCTTCCTGAAGCTCCTGAAATGCCATGGTGATGAACTCCTGAGCGCCCGGCACTCCTCGCCCGGTCTCCACCTGAGGGAAACGTGCCATGAAGCACGCCTAGATGTGGTGCCCGAGCGCCTCCCTCATGATGTTGGCCAGGTCCGAGGCCCTCTAGAAGAGAGCCCCCAAGCCCTGCCCAAAGACGGTGTCGGGCGCGCCTCCCTATGCGAGGGAGGGAGGTGCCACAGGCGCTGGCGCAGATCCTGAAGTGGCGCCACTGGAGGTGTCGCTCCCTTGAGGCCTAGTGCAGAGTAGCTGCTTCTTCTTCTTGGAGTTGGCCTCAATAGGGTACTACACACCCGCGCTGTCAGGGTCTTCGATTGATGCAACTTGGAAGGCGTGCTCGAGGGAGCACACCGCATCTCTTTCTTTGTAGGGGACTGTGATGATTCTACCGCTTCCCAGCATCTTGAGGAAGTTGTAGCCATGCTGGGTGACTGCCATGAATTTGGCCAGCGCTGGGTACCCGAGGATGGCATTGTATGGCAGGTGGATGTGGGCGACATCGAAGTCGACGAGCTCGGTGTGGTAGTTGTCGTGCTGACCGAAGGTGACAGGGAGGCGAACTTGCCCTATCAGGGTGGTGGAGCCGTCTGTTACTCCTGAGAAAGGCCTGGTGGGCTGGAGCTGATCATATGGCACTTGAAGGTTGTTGAACGTCTCGACGGACAGGACACTGAGCCCTGTGCTGCGCTGCCATCGATGAGGGTCTTGGTGACTTGGACATTACTTATGACGGATGAATAATGCGTCGGGAGGACGCCAGCAGTTGCTGTGCACATGAGCTGGTCCGCCGAGCTAAAGGTGATGGCATACTTGGACCACCTGAGCGGGCGTGTAGACTCGAGCTTGGGGAGGGGTGCATTCACTTTGCGGGAGAATTGCTTGAAGATGCGCTGGGAGGCTGGGGCCTGAGCGCCACCCAAGATGCAGGGGATTGCGCGCGGCTCCTGGAAGGCCCTAGCCCCTTCGTCCTGTTGATGGTCGTCGTTCCTTCTTGGCGGCGGCAGCGGAGGGAGACCAGGGTTGCCCTAAGGACGGTCCTCGCGAGGCTGGTCCCTCCAGGCGCCCTCACGAGGCTGGTCCTGCCAACGATCCTCACGAGGCTGGTCGCGCCACTCCTAGCGGGGCCCACGGTCGTCCCAACGTCCTCCACCTCGTCCACATCCTCGGTCGTAGCCCTGGTCATTGCGCTTGGATGTTGCCCTGAGGACGGACCTCGTGAGGCTGGTCCCTCCAGGCGCCCTCACGAGGCTGGTCTCGAATGGCCCTCAACTCTTGACAATCCTTGGTGTTGTGCGTGCGCATGTTGTGGAAGCCATATAACGTACGGCTGCCCTTGGACGACTCGGGAAGATCTCAGCCGTGCTTGGTGTCCCGTTCTGCTGCGTGTACGACCGCTCCATTGCGCTTCATGTCCTTGACCTTGGCCTTCTTCTCCTCTGGATCCGCAGCAGGGTGCTCGAGGAGGGAGAGACGCCCCTCCTCAGCTCTTTCACACTTTGTTGCTATATTAAACAGCTCCAAAGTCGTGCACAACTCCTCATGGATGGCGAGCTCCTCCTTCATCTTGACGTCATGTACGCCATCGAAAAACGCTGAGATGATGGCCTTGTCCGTCACCTTGGGGATCTTGATACGCGCATTGTTGAAGTGATGGATGTACTTCTGCAGGGTTTCTCCCGGTTATTGCTTGATGTGGCGCAGGTCACCCGCGACCGGGGGCGGTCGCGAGTGCCTTGGAAGTTGGCGATGAAGTGGTTGTGCATCTCATCCCAGGGGGAAATCGAGCCTGGGGGCAGGTTCAGGAGCCATGAGCGGGCGCCATCCTTGAGAGTCGTGGGAAACCAGTTCACCATGACCTTTTCGTTGCCGTTGGCCGCCTCGATGCTCAGCTCATAGAGCTGCAAGAACTCCGCAGGGTCGGGTGTGCCGTTGTAGCGAGGATGCAGATCCGGCTTGAACTTGCCCGGCCAGACGACGCTACACAGTTCAGGAGTGAAGGCGCGACAGCCCGCCGTGGCCACAGGGGCCTGACGTGGAGGCGGAGCTTGACCTTGGTGTCCCTACGCCGCCACGGCAAGTGGCGCACGGCCTTGCCGCAACAAGCGATCTTGACGTAGCGGTGCAGGGAGAGGTGGAGCGTCTTCTTGCGGATGAGGAACCTCTTGACAGCTTCTTTCTTCATGCGCGGGCACACAGCACGGTGGATCACGCCGCGGGACCGCACATCTTGGAGCGAGGATGCCATCTTGACGCGGGGGAGGCTGAGGCGCTCCATGGGCTGCACGCCTCGGTGCGAGGGCGCCATCTTGTTGTGGAGGAGGCGGAGGCGCTCCGTGAGCCACATCACCCACCGCTGGGGGCGGACAAGGCAGCGAGCGGGATGATGCAGGAGAGCCTCCTGCGGCGCCGACGAGCTCGGCGATGCGGTCCATCCAGTCCTTGTACAGGTCGTCGACCGGGCGGTAGCGCAGGAGCTCGCATGCCAAGAGCAGCACGCCCTGCGCGTTCGTGGGGGCGCGGCGAGCGTGAGACGATGAGTCGGCCGGAGTCAGCGACAGGGTGGCGGTGCAACCGTCTCGCCGCACAGAGGGGTGCAATGAAGAGGCTTGCTGCTCGTTTTCCATCGGGCCAGTGGTGGAGTTGGCGGCGGGTGATGGAGGATGACGGGGAGGTCCGCCGACAGGGGCTGTCTGAGTGACACGGGTTGCGAGAGCGGCCCGGCGCTAAGCGCGGGCCCGGCTAGCGTCGGCCATGAACTTGGTGGAGTGGTGAAGCACGGAGAAGGCTTCAGCGCACCCCTACCTAGCGCGCCAAATGTCGGATTTCAGGTTCCAGCAAAATCCTTGAGGTTCGAACACTGGGTTGCACACAAAGATCACTCCCCCTCTCTAGCTCGCACACTCCACGATCTCACAGCCTAACTCGATGAACCCAAAGAACACGAGACACAAGATTTATACTGGTTCGGGCCACTGTTGTGGTGTAATACCCTACTCCAGTGTGGTGTGGTGGATTGCCTCTTGGGCTGAGGATGAACAGTTACAAGGGATGAACAGCCTCGCGTGGTGAGGTGTTCTTGTGCTTGGTGAGTTGGTGCTCTCTCTTTCTCTCTCTCTGATTTTGATCCGCCTCCTCCCTATGGTGGTGGCTAGTCCAATTTATAGAGGCCCTGGTACTCTTCACAAATATTGAGCGGGAAGGGATCCCACAACGGCCAAATTCGATGGGAGACAGCTAGTACAAGCTATCCTGACAAAAGTAGTCTTCGCCTGCCAAAGGCTCTAGTGGTGACGCCGTCTTGGGCTCCACGGTGACCTTCGTCCTGCCGTCCTGCTGGTCTTGGTCTTGTTGCACCGATATGGAAACCGTTGCCTAATGCCTCGGGACTCCTCGCCTGCGCTTGCCTCTTTAGCACCAAAGTTGAAACAAGGACACTGCGCGTGCTTGCACCCGCCTGGTGCCCGCCTGGCTCCAGTCATCATGGCTTGCTCCACAGGAACCTCGCAAGGTGTCCCTTGCCTTGATCTATCCGCCCCTCGCGAGCCAGCCTCGTGAGTCAGCCCCTGAGGAGGTCTTGCGTCATTTGCCTCGTGAGGCTTGGCCCCTGGCGAGGGTCTTGAGTGTTTACTGGTGAAGATGGGCCGTACAGGAACGCTGGTGGAGCCACGCTGCGGGCCGCAGGCAGGCAAGTCTGGGGACCACTATTCCCATAACGCCGACACCTATGTGTATGTAATTCAAACAAAATATCAACCATGTGTTACTAATATCTTGATGGAAGACTCCAAACTATGGAAATACTAGCTTTTTGCATGGTTGGAATTACTAGCAATGTTCATGTGCGTTGCAACGGATCATAATTGGAACAATACTTATTCACAAACTTGATAGAAAACACTCTAATTTTTATATACATATATTGCTAGAAATATATTATGTTTCAATCAGAATATATTCCTTGGGCTATTTTGGTGAGGTGAGGGAGGGATGTGGTTGGTTTTAAGATAGTAATTAAGGGTTTTTCTACAAATTGGTAGAGAAATGGGTGTCGGCTTTCTGGGAACGGGGGTCCCCAGACTTGCCTGCCTGCGGCCTGCGGCGTGGTTCAAAAGGGGGCCCAGCGCGGCCCATCTTCGCCAACACAAACCCAAGATCCTCGCGAGGGGCCAAGCCTCGCGGGGCGGACGACGCAGAGCTTTCTCAGGCATGGCCTCGTCAGGCTGGCTCACGAGGAGGCGGAGAGATCGAGGCGGGGAACCTCACGAGGTGCCCGTGACGCAAGCCATGACGACCAAGGGCGCCAGGCGGGTGCCAGCCCGCGCAGTGTCCTCCCTTCCTCTTTGGTGCAAAGGGGGGCAAGCGCAGCCGCGGAGTACCGAGGCGTCAGGCAGAGGTTGCCATTTCAGTTCAATGAGACCAAGACCAGGAGGACTACGAGATGGAGGTCACCGTGGAGCCCAAGGCGGCGTCATCACCAGAGCTTTGCGCAGGCGAAGACTACTTTTGTCAGGATAGCTGGTACTAGCTGTCCCCCTTCAAATTAGCCTGCCATTGTTGGCTCCCTTCCCGCTCGACATTTGGGAAGAGGACCAGGGCCTCTGTAAATAGGACCAGCCACCCACAGAGCAAGGGGGTTCGGAGGAGAGAAAAAGAAAGGATCAGAGAGAGAGAAGTGTGACTGAACTCCTCCCCGCAGTTCATCGCCCCAGCCAAGAACAGACCCTCGCGAGGCTGTTCTTCCTTGTATTGTTCGTCATCATCAGCCCAAGAGGCAATCCACCATACCACACACTGGAGTAGGGTATTACACCACAACGATGGCCCGAACAAGTCTAAACCCTGTGTCTCTTGTGTTGTTCTTTCCACAGTTTAGATCGTAGCGAGGCGGAGGGGTGCAGGTAGGTAGGAGGCGAAATCTCCGCTCGCACCCCAGTGTTCGAACCTCAAGGGTCTGCCGAAACCCGAAATCCGACATTTGGCGCGCCAGGTAGGGGTGCACCAGAGTTCTCTCTTCCGCCACCGCCACGGCCCGCCTCGCGATGGGTAGCGCGTTGCCCGCTCCGGCCGCCGGCACCAGCGCGGGGGCCAGGGGGCTCCGAGCCCTGGACCCAGCCCTGCAACGGGCACGGTGGCCGAACAAGCTCAAGCCAACGACGCCGCCGCGCTATGGCAGCACGACAGATCCGCTGGCCTTCTTGCTGGCGAGCGAGGAGGCCCTCCTCGAAGCCGGAGGTGACGATAGGGTTGTGGCCAACTGGCTCCCCATGGCCCTCACCGGCGCCCCGCACACATGGCCGCTCCACCTGCCAGCAGCCTTCGTGGCTTCTCGGGAAGAGCCCCGCAACCTCTTCCCCGCCCATCGCGCTGAGCCAACACCCTCGGTCGTCGTGGCCCTCTTGGGCGGCTCGCAGGCGCCGCCTACAAGTCACCACGTCAAGCCGTTCATCAGCCGGGTCAGCGCCGCTTCCACGCGGCAGGGGGCTCTCCTGGACCGGGCGGCGCCCAAGACCGGCCTGACCTTCAGCTCGGAGGACCACCCCTCCAACTCGGCCTGCTCGGATGCGCTCCCCATGCTGTGCACCCCCACCATCTGCCAGGTGGCCGTCACCAGAACCCTCATTGATGGCAGCGCGGGCCTCAACATGCTCTCGGTCGAGGCCTTCAACCTCCTCTGCATACCCCTGGAACGGCTGCAACCCAGCCGGCCCTTCTCAGGCGTTGGGGGCGAGTCGTCCAGCTCCTTGGGACAGATCTGGCTCCCAGTAACCTTCGGCACCTACGACAACTTCCGCACGGAGCTAGTCGACTTCGACATCGCCCCCATCGGCCTCCCCTACAACGCCATCCTCGGCTACCCAGCGATGGCCCAGTTCATGGCCGCGATGCACTCGGCGTACAACCTCATGAAGATGCTCGGGAGCAGCAGTGTCCTCACTATGCACGGGGACACCGGGGATGCGCTGCGGGTGCTCAAGCTCGCCTTCAAGACGGCGGCGCCGGCACAGCCCGCCGACTTGGAGACCCCCGAGCCCAAGGGGGCTGCACCTGCCAAGAAGAAACAGTTGTTCACCCAAGACAAGGCAGAAACCAAGCAGATACCCGTCGATGAGGACGGGTCCACCAACGCCACTTTCATCATAGGCGCCCACCTCAAACCCGAGCAGGAGGAGGCCCTGGTCGGGTTCCTGCGCGCAAACAAGAAGGTATTCGCTTGGGAGCCTGAGCAGTTGGCAGGGATCCCTAGGAGTGTAATCGAGCATCACCTCAACGTGTGCCCCAACGTGCGCCCTGTGAAGCAGAAGGCCAGGCGGCAGTCCACAGAAAAGCAGGCCTTCATCGTCCAAGAGGCCCGCAAAATAGAAGCCGCTGGGGTCATTTGCGAGGTACGATACCCGGATTGGTTAGCCAACCCTGTCATTGTGCCGAAGAAGGGAGGGAAGGAGCGCATGTGTGTCGACTTCACCAACCTCAACAAAGCATGCCCGCAAGATCCGTTCCCGCTCCCCCGCATCAACCAGATCGTCGATTCCACTGCAGAATGCAACCTGTTATGCTTCTTGGATGCCTTCTTTGGGTATCACCAGATCAAGATGGCGGTAGAAGACGTCGAGAAGATAGCCTTCCTAACCCCGTGTGGGGTGTACTGCTACACATGCATGCCATTCGGGCTGCATAACGCAGGGGCGACCTTTCAGCGGCTGATGCACATCACCTTGGGCCCGCAGCTCGGGAAGAATGTTGAAGCTTACGTCGATGACATTGTGGTAAAGTCTCGGTTGGACAGGACCTTGATACAAGACCTGGAGGAAACCTTCGCGAGCCTCAACGCAGTGAACCTACGGCTCAACCCAGAGAAGTGTGTGTTCGGAGTCCCCTTGGGTAAGCTCTTGGGTTTCCTCATGTCCCACCAAGGCATCGAGGCTAACCCGGAGAAGGTCAAGGCGGTGGAAGACATGAGCCCGCCAAAGACCCTCAGAGAAATGCAGAAGCTCACGGGGCGTGTGACCGCGCTAGGGCGCTTCATCTCCAAGTTGGGGGAACGAGCGCTGCCCTTCTTCCAGCTAATGAAGAAAAAGGGGACCTTCGAGTGGACTGAAGAGGCCGACAAGGCGTTCCAGGATCTCAAGACATACCTGACCAGCCCACCGGTCATGGCGGCTCCGTGTCCTCAAGAGCCCCTAGTGCTTTACCTCACCGCCACTCCCTACTCCGCCAGCGCAGCCTTGGTGGCAGTCAGAGAGGAGCGCCGAATCAAAACCGCGGCAGCAGCCCGGGACAAGGCAGAACAGGGACAAGGAAGGCCCACTGAAACTGCCACAGCGGCTGAGGAGGATCAGCCGCCGCAGAGGGGCGCACCGGAGGCGGAAGAGGCCCCTCTCCCAGATGGCCAGCACTGGCGCACTCCACCTCGTTGAGCACCCAGTGTACTTCGTCAGCACGGTGTTGCGGGATGCAAGGGCACGGTACCCCATGCCTGAGAAACTCCTCCTCGCGCTACTGGTGGCCTCACGCAAGCTGCGACACTATTTTCAGGGTCACCCCATCAAGGTCGTCTCGTCATACCCCCTGAAGAGAGTGCTCAGGAGCCCTAATTCAGCTGGAAGGGTCGCTGAGTGGAACATAGAACTGCAAGTGTTTCAGCTCGAATTCAGCATGACCAGAGTCATCAAGGGGGCAGCGTTGGCGGATTTTGTGGCAGAATGGACGGAGGCGCCAGGCCTCAAGGCCGACGAGGATCGGTCCCTTTCCCCGGGAAGCGAGGCGCCAGAAGGCTGGGTCATGTACTTCGATGGGGCGTTCTCCAGGCATGGCGCGGGGGCTGCGGCGGTGCTTATATCGCCCACTCAGGACAAGCTCTATTACGCCGTGCAGCTCTGTTTCCAGCAAGGTGAAAAGGTCTCCAACAACATAGCGGAGTATGAAGGTTTAATAGCGGGCTTGAAGGCCACGGCTGCCCTGGGGGTGAAACACCTCACCATCAAGGGCGATTCGTAGCTCCTTGTCAATTTCTCCAACAAGGTGTACGAGTCAAAGGATGAGCACATGGAAGCCTACCTAGCGGAGGTCCGCAGGATGGAGAAGCAGTTCTGGGGGTTGGAGTTGCAGCATGTGCCCCGTGGCACCAATCAGGAGGCCGACGACATCGCCAAACGGGCGTCCAGGCGGTTACCTCAGGAGCCTGGCGTTTTCGAGGAGCGGCTCTTCAAGCCCTCAGCCCTGCCATCATTATCGAACACGGCTCAGCCCCGGGAGGAGCTCCCCCAGCTACCTGCCTCAGGGGCTCCGGCCTGTGGCCCAGCCTCAGGAGCACGCCTGCTCCTGACGATGGAACGTCAGGAGGGATGTTGGATCGCGGAGCTCCGGAGTTACCTAACGCAAGGGACCCTGCCGGAGGAGGAGGAAGCAGAGCGAGTGGCACACCAGGCCACAGCATACTGCATCAAGGATGGAGAGCTCTACCAGAAGCGGCCAACGATGTATCCCTGCGCTACATCTCCAGGGAGCAAGGGAAGGAACTGCTGGAAGATATACATGGCGGAGACTGTGGACATCATTCATCATCACGGACCCTCATCGGCAAGGCGTTCCGCAGTGGGTTTTATTGGCTCACCGCGCTCAATGACGCCGTCGAACTAGTGAAAGCTTGTGAGGCCTGCTAGTTCAACGCCAAGCAGATCCATCAGCCAGCGGGAGGCTTGCAGACTATCCCCCTTTCGTGGCCATTCGCAGTCTGGGGGCTGGACATCTTAGGCCCGTTTCCTCGGGCGCCCGGGGGCTACCGCTACCTCTACGTCACCGTGGACAAGTTCACCAAGTGGGCTGAAGTGGAGGCTGTCCGCGCCATTCCCACGGGTTCCGCGGTCAAGTTCATCAAGGGCATCGTGAGCCGGTTCGGGGTGCCGAATTACATCATCATGGACAACAGTTCGCAGTTCACCAGTAACCTCTTCAAAACATATTGTGCTAACCTTGGAACGCAGATATGCTACGCTTTGATGGCGCACCCCCGAAGCAACGGCCAGGCCGAGCAAGCCAACGTGGAGGTCCTGAGGGGCCTCAAGACCAGGACGTTCAAGAAGAAGCTGGAGGCCTGCGGCAGAGGTTGGTACGACGAGCTTCAGTCCATGTTGTGGTCCATCCGCACAACCGCGACCAAGCCGACTGGAGAGACCCTGTTCTTACTAGTCTACGGAGCCGAAGCGGTCCTCCCCCACAAGGTCAGACGTCACTCCGCGCGGGTCCTGGCGTTCGACGAGGCGCAGCAGGACGCCATGCGGGGGATGGAGCTCGTGCTGGGGGAGGAACGCCGCCGAGAAGCCGCGCTATGAGCGGCGAGGTACCAACAAGCACTGCGGCGATATCACTGCCGCAACATCCGCCCCAGAACTCTCGAGGTAGGAGACCTCGTGCTCAGGCGGGTTCTCTCCAGGGAGGGGCTGCACAAGCTCTCTCCCATGTGGGAGGGCCCGTTCAAAGTTGTTCATGTTTCCAGGCCCGGCTCCGCGCGCTTGGAGACTCAGGAGGGGGTGCCAGTCCAGAACGCATGGAACATCCAGCACCTCCGGAGGTTCTACCCCTAAAAAGGCCCAGAGCCTGTGAAGAAGGCGAATGCCTGTGAAGCTATCACGTTTTGGAAAAGGCCCAGAGCCTGTGAAGAAGGCGAATGCCTGTGAAGCTATCGCGTTTTGGAAAAGGCCCAGAGCCTGCGAAGAAGGCGAATGCCTGTGAAGCTATCGCGTTTTGGAAAAGGCCCAGAGCCTGTGAAGAAGGCGAATGCCTATGAAGCTATCGCGTTTTGGAAAAGGCCCGGAGCCTGTGAAGAAGGCCAACGCCTGCGAAGCTCGCCGCCCGTGACACTCTCACGTAATAATGAGTTGGGGCTGTACACACCCCAGAGTCTCAGGAGCGCGGGCCTCAGGCCCTGGGGCTCCCTCCCACGCCCAGTGGCAGCACTTAGCTCCGCGCTGGTGAGAAGACGTCAAAGACTATATTAGGTGCCGGACGCGGCTTTTCATTTGCTTTCCGCAGTTGGCTTGTTCCTTCTCATTCGAAGTTTTATTGAAGTTGTTGTCGTCTTTGGCTTGTGGTTCTTCGACTTTTCACTCTCCTGCCTCGATTTCTCTTGTGCAAGGCCTCGCGAGGGGGGGGGGCAGCCGAGCGCCCTCGCGAGTGTTCCTATCCTAGTCATTCACACAGTTCGCGACCTGGGCCCATTACAGGAGCACCCCTCCAGTCCGTGCCCCACGGGCGCCACGACACAAACAAAGGGCCTGGGTTGGTCGCCCCCCACGGCCGGGGCCGGGAACTATCCACGTGCGGGCATGTAGCCGGAAGGTACGATAACGAAAGCAAAACGATGATTAACAGCAATAACCCAAACACGCCCCTGCGGGGCTCCACACTACTGTCTTTGTTATGCAGGAAAAAGGAAAAGAAAGAACAAATCTGGTGCAGCTCGCCTCACACCAGGCCCGCAGGGAAGGCCTGAGCTGCCTCCGGAGCTCAGGCGGACTCCCTCTCGTGCTTCACCAGGGCCCGATGGCGGGCGGACACGTTACCACCTCCCAAGCAGATACGACGGCGTGGAGGCTGACCGCGGCCGCCGCTAGAAGAGTCGCCGTCTAAAGAAGAGCCAGAGAAGCTTGAGGAACCCTAAGCGCCGCCAGCCGAGCGAGCGCTGCCCTCTCCATCATCGCCAGAGCTGGGTTCCCAGCTGCGGTCGTCACCCTCGGGGCAACACCCTGCGCGGCGACTGTCTTCCCCGAACACCCTCACGTAGAGGGTGGCATCGCCGTCGAACTTGAAGTGTAGGTTGCACCGACGGCTCAGGCCACGCGCGCGGGCAAACGTCTGCCAACTGCGGGCCAGGGACAGGCTCCCGGCCGCGGAGACCTCCAGTGAGACCCATGAGGCCCGGCTGCAGCAGCCGTCGGCCTGGAGCCAGAGGCCGCCCAGGGCGCCGGCCGGGAGCTCGCCAAGGAGGAAGCGAGGAAGTGGAAGCCGGGTGCTAGTCGGCTCCGCCGACCACACGACGAACTCCGGCAGCACTTCAGCAGCACGAAAGCGCGGCCTAGGGGGACACACAGCCAGAGCGCGCCCCCCGGCCACAGCAATCCGCCCGTCGCTGTGCTGAAGATCACCTCCACGGCCACGGGGAGCTACCGTGGTGGCCACAGGATGTTTGCGAGGGCGCCCTCGGCCGTGCTTGGGCGGGGGAGAGGCGGGCTCAACCTGGCGAGCCTTCCCCTTCTCTGTGGCCGAGAACCTCCTCGACGGGGCCATGAAGAAAAAGGAGAAGCAAGGGGGGATGAACTGGAAGGGCGCGCGCCGGTCCGTACTTATAGCTGGCGAGGGCCAACCAACGGCCCCACGATCTTAGGTAATTATGACCCGCTTTGCATGCAGGGACTTGTCCAATCCGTGCAGTTGCCGAGGCGCCATGGGGAAGTGGAGGCGCCCACGTCCAATCAACCGCCACGAGGCGCCCAAGGCCGCAGGCTGTTAGGGCCCGCGGTGCTTCACTCTTGCCCTTCCGCCTCCTCGCACGGCCAAGTCCATGTGCGCCTTGGGCCCGGGGGCTACTGTCGGCGTTCTGGGAATGGGGGTCCCCAGACTTGCCTGCCTGCGGCCTTCGGCGTGGCTCAAAAGGGGGCCCAGCGCGGCCCATCTTCACCAACACAAACCCAAGACCCTCGCGAGGGTCCAAGCCTTGCGCGGCGGACGACGCGGAGCTTCCTCAGGCATGGCCTCGTCAGGCTGGCTCACAAGGAGGCAGAGACATCAAGGCGGGGAACCTCACTAGGTGCCCGTGACGCAAGCCATGACGACCAAGGGCGCCAGGCGGGTGCCAGCCCGCGCAGTGTCCTCCCTTCCTCTTTGGTGCAAAGGGGGGCAAGCGCAGCCGCGGAGTACCGAGGCGACAGGCAAAGGTTGCCATTTCGGTGCAACGAGACCAAGACCAGGAGGACTACGAGAAGGAGGTCACCGTGGAGCCCAAGGCGGCGTCATCACCAGAGCTTTGCACAGGAGAAGACTACTTTTGTCAGGATAGCTGATACTAGCTGTCCCCCTTCAAATTAGCCCGCCATTGTTGGCTCCCTTCCCGCTCGACATTTGGGAAGAGGACCAGGGCCTCTATAAATAGGACCAGCCACCCACAGAGCAAGGGGGTTCGGAGGAGAGAAAAAGAAAGGATCAGAGAGAGAGAAGTGTGACTGAACTCCTCCCCGCAGTTCATCGCCCCAGCCAAGAACAGACCCTCGCGAGGCTGTTCTTCCTTGTGTTGTTCGTCATCATCAGCCCAAGAGGCAATCCACCATACCACACACTTGAGTAGGGTATTACACCACAACGGTGGCCCGAACCAGTATAAACCATGTGTCTCTTGTGTTGTTCTTTCCATAGTTTCGATCTTAGCAAGGCGGTGGGGTGCAGGTAGGTAGGAGGCAAAATCTCCACGCGCACCCCAGTGTTCGAACCTCAAGGGTCTACCGGAACCCGAAATCCGACAATGGGATGTTGTTGAGCAAAGGCAACAACTTACCTCATAGTCATTAGATGTAGATCTAATGGTCAGAAATGATGGATGGCAGATACACCATCATCACCAACTAAGTCTTCTTTAGGAGTACTAACAAGATGCCCATGCGTTGCACGAAACATCAAGATGCATATTTCTATAAAACACCTGTTGTGATTGACCCAAGCGGGAGTAATCTCGTGTCTAAAAACTAATGATATCTCAAGAAAGAGGAGAGATAAGGTGAGGAGGAGTGGGGCGTGGTGGTGATTGGTGGTCGGACTAAGCGGAAGCATGGGGATGGATGACGCTGGCAGCGACCAGCATGCCAGTCTGTTCCAGATGGTTCCTTTTTTAATTGCTCAACAATGAGGTTGTGGAAGATAAGGATGAACGAGGGAAGGCCTTTTCTGCAAATTTGGAGAGAGGTGCAGACACCTTTTAGTTTAATTTCTATCCGTCTGATATAGATTGGGTGGTCTATATTGCAAGATGGTAGGCATACCATCAGCACCAACTTGGTTTTTTATAAGAAAAGAGATATAAGTATGGGCCCGTGCGAGCCTCTTCCTCTCCTCAGTTCTCTCCTATGTGCTCTGCGTCCTCGGGTCCCGGCCCTCGAGCGAGCACAACCGCCGTTGGTATGCCAGGTCGCGATGCTGTGGTCAAGACCAGGGGGTGAGGGCTGGAGAGCCAGTAAGAGCTCCTGAGTCACAATGCTCAGGAGCCCCCTTTTAACGTGCAAGCAGATTGCATGGGAGAAGAGAGAGGGTCTGCGGTAGTCCTTAGGAAGTTCCTACAGGTTAGCGCAAGGAAGGGCACAAATCGGCATGGTGATTGCTGGTCCGTCACTGGCACGTGGGAGGGGACTCCCTACTTCGGAGAGCCCCCGGGGCGTGCACAGCCCCGCCCTGACACGTAGCTTGCACGACAGAGCTAGACGAGGTGTTTCTAGGCACTCGTGAGCCGGCACGGGACACAGGAGGCCCTACCTCGAGGCGGGTTGCGCCTGGTCTTGGTTCTTGAGGCTGTGGCATTCCTGCGAGATGGTTAGACAACCTGCGCTGAATGAATTTCCTGAGGTTATCGCGCGAGAAGGCCAAGCACCAACGACCCAGGAGGTGTCGTGAACGGGGCCGGCCTGCCAGACAAAGCACAACCGTTGGATTTAGCGACGCTACAAGGATGGGCCCGAGCACAGACGCACTGCCTAGCCTTCTTATGCGAAGGATCCTGAAGAAAGACGATCGGCGTGCGGCTCCCATGGTGGTTGACAATCAAGCAAGTGATAATCATAGATAGATTATGCATGAGAAGCAAACTGGCTTAGGTAAATGCGAGAACGATACATGCCACCGGGTCAGACCCGAGCGGCCAGGGGATGATGCAGCCGGAGGGGCACCCCCAGCGAGGTGAACTAAAGATGCAAATGGATACATGCCGTAGGGACAGACCCACGCGGCCTGGGAATGATGCAGCCCCGGGGGCGCTCCCAGCTAAATGAACTTGGAAAGATGTCACCTGGTTGGGTTGCTGAAGGAGTGTTGGGGCGGCCGAAGACACGCGCTGAAGAAGCCGCTCCTCATGAGCCGTCGAGACCCTGAGACTCGGGAGGCTCTAGAGGCTCGGGTGGCCTCCTGAGGACCGTCTCCATCTCCGCCAAGACTGCGTGATGCCTGGCCTCCTGACCCGCCAGGGTGCTCCGCAGGTTGCGCTGGAAGGCGGCTGCTATGCTCGGCAGGCCGAACGGCATGCGAACGTAGCTGTCAGGTGGACCCTCACACAGTCCAGCACGCGAAGGCCAGAAGCGCTCCTGAGATGCAGCCCTGTTGAGCCCTGGGATGTCGATGCAGACGCGCAGCTCGCCACCCTCGTCTGGGTAGGGAGCAGCGCCAGGTGGGCGGCGGTCGCCGCGTATTGCTCTTGCTTCCTGAAGCTCCTGAAATGCCTTGGTGATGAACTCCTAAGCGCCGGGCGCTCCTCGCCCGGTCTTCTCCTGAGGGAAACGTGCCACGAAGCACGCCTCCATGTGGTGCCCGAGCGCCTCCCTCGTGATGTTGGCCAGGTCCGAGGCCCTCTAGAAGAGAGCCCCCAAGTCCTGCCCAAAGACGGTGTTGGGCGCGCCTCCCTATGTGAGGGAGGGAGGCGCCCCAGGCGCTGGTGTAGATCCTGAAGTGGCGCCACTGGAGGTGCCGCTCCCTTGAGGCCTAGTGCAGAGTAGCTGCTTCTTCTTCTTGGGGTTGGCCTCAAGAGGGTACTACACACCCGCGCTATCAGGGTCTTCGATTGATGCAACTTGGAAGGCGTGCTCGAGGGAGCACACCGCATCTCTTTCTTCGCAGGGGACTGTGATGATTCTACCGCTTCCCGGCATCTTAAGGACGTTGTAGCCATGCTGGGTGACTGCCATGAATTTGGCCAGCGCTGGGTACCCGAGGATGGCATTGTATGGCAGGTGGATGTGGGCGACATCGAAGTCGACGAGCTCGGTGTGGTAGTTGTCGCGCTGACTGAAGGTGATAGGGAGGCGAACTTGCCCTATCAGGGTGGTGGAGCCGTCTGTTACTCCTGAGAAAGTCCTGGTGGGCTGGAGCTGATCAAATGGCACTTGAAGGCTGTTGAATGTCTCGACGGACAAGACACTGAGCCCTGCGCTGCCATCGATGAGGGTCTTGGTGACTTGGACATTACTGATGACGGGTGAACAATGCATCGGGAGGACGCCAGCAGTTGCTGTGCACTTGAGCTGGTCCGCCGAGCTAAAGGTGATGGCGTACTTGGACCACTTGAGCGGGCGTGTAGACTCGAGCTTGGGGAGGGGTGCATTCACTTCGCGAGAGAATTGCTTGAAGATGCGCTGGGAGGCTAGGGCCTGAGCGCCACCCAAGATGCAGGCGATTGCGCGCGGCTCCGGGAAGGCCCTAGCCCCTTTGTCCTGTTGATGGTCATCGTTCCTTCTTGGCGGCAGCAGCAGAGGGAGACCAGGGTTGCCCTAAGGACGGTCCTTGCGAGGCTGGTCCCTCCAGGCGCCCTCACGAGGCTGGTCCTGCCAACGATCCTCATGAGGCTGGTCGCGCCACTCCTAGCGGGGCCCACGGTCGTCCCAACGTCCTCCACCTCGTCCACATCCTCGGTCGTAGCCCCGGTCATTGCGCTCGGATGTTTCCCTAAGGACGGATCTCGCGAGGCTGGTCCCTCTAGGTGCCCTCACGAGGCTGGTCTCGAATGGCCCTCAACTCTTGATAATCGTTGGTGTTGTGCGTGTGCATGTTGTGGAAGGCATATAACGTACGGCTGCCCTTGGACGACTCGGGAAGATCTCGGCCGTTCTTGGTGTCCTGTTCTGCTGCGAGTACGACCACTCCATTGCGCTTCATGTCCTTGACCTTGGCCTTCTTCTCCTCTGGATCCGTAGCAGGGAGCTCGAGGAGGGAGAGACGCCCCTCCTCAGCTCTTGCACACTTTGTTGCTATATTAAACAGCTCCAAAGTCGTGCACAACTCCTCATGGATGGCGAGCTCCTCCTTCATCTTGATGTCACGTACGCCGTCGGAAAACGCTCAGATGATGGCCTCGTCCGTCACCTTGGGGATCTTGATACTCGCGTTGTTGAAGTGATGGATGTACTTCTGCAGGGTTTCTCCCGGTTATTGCTTGATGCGGCGCAGGTCACCCGCGACCGGGGGCGGTCGCGAGTGCCTTGGAAGTTGGCGATGAAGTGGTTGTGCATCTCATCCCAGGGGGAAATGAAGCCTGGGGGCAGGTTCAGGAGCCATGAGCGGGCGCCATCCTTGAGAGCCGTGGGAAACCAGTTCACCATGACCTTTTCGTTGCCGTTGGCCGCCTCGATGCTCAGCTCATAGAGCTGCAAGAACTCCGCAGGGTCGGGGTGCCGTTGTAGCGAGGAGGCAGATCCGGCTTGAACTTGCCTGGCCAGACGATGCTACGCAGCTCAGGAGTGAAGGCGCGACAGCCCGCCGTGGCCACATGGGCCTGATATGGAGGCGGAGCTTGAACTTGGTGTCCCTGCGCCGCCACGGCAAGTGGCACACGGCCTTGCCGCAGCAAGCGATCTTGACGTAGCGGTGTAGGGAGAGGTGGAGCGTCTTCTTGCGGACGAGGAACCTCTTGACAGCTTCTTTCTTCATGCGCGGGCACACGGCACGGTGGATCACGCCGCGCGACCACACATCTTGGAGCGAGGACGCTATCTTGACGCGGGGGAGGCTGAGGCGCTCCATGGGCCGCACGCCTCGGTGCGAGGGCGCCATCTTGTGGTGGAGGAGGCGGAGGCGCTCCGTGAGCCACATCGCCCATCGCTGGGGGCGGACAAGGCAGCGAGCGGGATGATGCAGGAGAGCCTCCCATGGCGCTGACGAGCTCGGCGATGCGGTCCATCCAGTCCTCGTAGAGGTCGTCGACCGGGCGGTAGCGCAGGAGCTCACATGCCATGAGCAGCACGCCTGCACGTCCGTGGGGGCGCGGCGAGCGTGAGACGATGAGTCGGCCGAAGTCAACGACGGGGTGGCGGTGCGACCGTCTCGCCGCACAGAGGGGTGCAATGAAGAGGCTTGCTGCTCGTTTGCCACCAGGCCAGTGGTGGAGTTGGCGGCGGGTGATGGAGAATGATGGGGAGGTCCGCCGACAGGGGCTGTCTGAGCGACACGGGTTGCGAGAGCAGCCCGGCGCTAAGCGCGGGCCCAGCGAGCGTCGGCCATGAACTTGGTGGAGTGGTGAAGCACGGATTGACGAAGGAGAAGGCTTCAGCACACCCCTACCTGGCGCGCCAAATGTCGGATTTCGGGTTCCAGCAAAATCCTTGAGGTTCGAACACTGGGGTGCGCACAAAGATCTCTCCCCCTCTCTAGCTCGCGCACTCCACGATCTCACAGCCTAACTCGACGAACCCAAAGAACATGAGACACAAGATTTATACTGGTTCGGGCGACTATTGTGGTGTAATACCCTACTCCAGTGTGGTGTGGTGGATTGCCTCTTGGGCTGAGGATGAACAGTTACAAGGGAAGAACAGCCTCGCGAGGTGAGGTGTTCTTGTGCTTGGTGAGTTGGTGCTCTCTCTTTCTCTGTCTCTCTCTCTCTCTCTCTGATTTTGATCCGCCTCCTCCCTATGGTGGTGGCTAGTCCTATTTATAGAGGCCCTGGTCCTCTTCACAAATATTGAGCGGGAAGGGATCCCACAACGGCCAAATTCAATGGGAGACAACTAGTACAAGCTATCCTGACAAAAGTAGTCTTCGCCTGCCAAAGGCTCTGGTGGTGACGCCGTCTTGGGCTCCACGGTGACCTTCGTCCTACCGTCCTGCTGGTCTTGGTCTTGTTGCACCAATATGGAAACCTTTGCCTGATGCCTCGGGACTCCTCGCCTGTGCTTGCCTCTTTAGCACCAAAGTGGAAACGAGGACACTGCGCGTGCTGGCACCCGCCTGGCTGCAGTCATCATGGCTTGCTCCACGGGAACCTCGCAAGGTGTCCCTTGCCTTGATCTCTCTGCCCCTCGCGAGCCAGCCTCGTGAGGCAGCCCCTGAGGAGGTGTTGCGTCGTCTGCCTCGCGAGGCTTGGCCCCTGGCGAGGGTCTTGAGTGTTTACTGGTGAAGATGGGCCGTACAAGAACGCTGGTGGAGCCACGCTGCGGGCCGCAGGCAGGCAAGTCTGGGGACCACTATTCCTAGAACGCCGACACCTATGTGTACGTAATTCAAACTAAATATCAACCATGTGTTACTAATATCTTGATGGAAGACTCCAAACTATGGAAATACTAGGTTTTTTGCATGGTTGGAATTACTAGCAATGTTCACGTGCGTTGCAACGGATCATAATTGGAACAATACTTATTCACAAACTTGATAGAAAACACTCTAATTTTGATATACATATATCGCTAGAAATATATTATGTTTCAATCAGAATATATTCCTTGGGCTATTTTAGTGAGGTGAGGGAGGGATGTGGTTGGTTTTAAGATAGTAATTAAGGGTTTTTCTACAAATTGGTAGAGAAATGGGATGTTGTTGAGCAAAGGCAACAACTTACCTCACAGTCGTTAGATGTAGATCTAATGGTCAGAAATGACGAATGGCAGATACACCATCATCACCAACTAAGTCTTCTTTAGGAGTATTAACAAGATGCCCATGCGTTGCATGGAACATCAAGATGCATATTTTTATAAAACACCTGTTGTGATTGACCCAAGCGGGAGTAATCTCGTGTCTAAAAACTAATGATATCTCGAGAAAGAGGAGAGATAAGGTGAGGAGGAGTGGGGCGTGGTGGTGATTGGTGGTCGGACTAAGCGGAAGCATGGGGATGGATGATGTTGGCAACGACCAGCATGCCAGTCTGTTCCATATGGTTCCTTTTTTAATTTCTCAACAATGAGGTTGTGGAAGATAAGGATGAACGAGGGAAGACCTTTTCTGCAAATGTGGAGAGAGGTGCGGGCATCTTTTAGTTTAGTTTCTATCCATCAGATATAGATTGGATGGTCTATATTGCAAGATGGTAGGCATACCATCAGCACCAACTTGGTTTTTTATAAGAAAAGAGATATAAGTATGGATATACAAACATATTATCGATACGTGTTTCCATAAACTTGGATCTCCATTCTATTCAATGGCTGAGCATGTGGGGGCCTTAGCACGATGATTTCTCGACTGTGTAAAACAAAGGTTTTCCCGTCGCCGATAAGGAGGGGGTGATGGCGGTGTGCTTTCGGCTTGCTCTAGTCCTACTAGTCACACTAGGTGGTCTAAGCACATGTAGATTTATTCTTTTTCATGTCTCGTGTTCGCCGTACTGCCACAAGTGTTGATGAATAGACGGTAAGTTATTCACGGGAAAAACTTGGTTGAGCGTGTGTGCGAGAGAGAGATAGCGTGTGTGTGTGTGATATGTGTAGAGACCGAGGCAATGATAAGAGATTCTTTGTGTCTCTGTGTGTGGAGGATAGAGAGACACATGTGCATGGGGCTTTGTGTTGTGTAACATGGAGACACATAGACATAATCAGAGAGTGAGTGTGTGAGATACACATGCGGACATGGGGAGGGATGTGTGAGTTAGAGAGATGGAGAATTTTGGCTGGAGAGAGGGGGGATATATACATACCTAGAGCTGGAGAGAATATGCAAGGGTGTGTGTCTTAAAAGAAGGATCCGGATAGATGGGTGTTTGTGCGTGTATGTGTGTGTTTGTGCGCGTGTGTTTGTGAGAGGGAGTGTGTGTATGTGGAGAAGAGAGACAAAGGCATGCATAGTAGCGGGATAGCATGGGTGCGGGCGGGGAGCAGACTATTTGGAAGAGACATCGAGTGTGTGTGGGAGAGGGATGTGAGAGAGAGCTAGTGAGGGAGAGAGAGAGATGAAGAGAGGGGGGGGAGAGGGGTCGTTTGTGGACGGAAGTGGCGTATAGATAGGGAGACAAGGTTGATGTTGTTCGAAAGTGGCCTATGTACCGAGACACAAGGGAAGCGAGTCATCGTGTGTGTGATAGAGACTTCATGAGAGATCTAGAATAGATGGTGTAGAGAGCGACGTGCGAGATTGAGAACGATGATACATTAGGGAGGTATGGAAAGAGTCACGACATATATGTATATAGGGAAGGAGCTTGGGCGGGTCCGCATGTGGGACAGATAGAAAGAGGAGAGTGGTGCACAAGGAGACAAAGTGTGCTTGTTTACAGTGGGGGTGGTGAGTGAGGTGAGTGTGCGAGAACCACATAACTAGGGAGATAGATATTTGGGGTGACATTTTGTGTGTATGGGAAAGATACACTCAATATAGTGTGTGTGCTTGGGAAAGAGAGATACCGGGAGACCTAGAGAGTGGGGGAAGAGATGTGTGCATGCCCGAGAGACAAAGTGATAGAGACCTATATTGGTGTAGCGACCCGACCTCAAACGGTCAAGTCTCTGTGCTTCAGTGTCATCCCTGGATCGGTAATGCTGACACACATAGTACTCGAGGATTTATAACAGAGTATCAATCACACACTTATTACATTGAATGTCTC
The DNA here is from genome assembly GCF_002162155.2 of Triticum dicoccoides. Classification (NCBI taxonomy): domain Eukaryota; kingdom Viridiplantae; phylum Streptophyta; class Magnoliopsida; order Poales; family Poaceae; genus Triticum; species Triticum dicoccoides. The sequence continues at coordinate 468,984,051 of NC_041388.1, read as the reverse complement.
AGAAGAGAACTTATTACAATAAATATGGCTTAAGGCCATCTAATACAATAACAATGGAAGGCTTGGAAGATAAAGTGAGTCCATCAACTCCAACGGCATAGCTGAGCTGCACGACAATGACCTAACGAACCTTACTCCTCGTCTGAAAAGTCTGCAACATAATACGTTGCAGCTCGAAAACGGGTCAGCACATGGAATATGCTGGCAATGTAACACAGTAGAGCAAGAACAGAATAATGCTATCACTACATGCATATTTGGCTGGTGGAAAGCTCTATGGTTACAGTTTTGCGAAAAGCCAATTTTTCCCTACAACAAAGGAATATATTTTATTTAACTATAATGGTAGTTGAAACATCATTGAGAAGGTTCCTCCAACTCAATCCCAATTAAAAGTAATTATCAACCCAACAATATTAATTTAGAGTGATGAGATACATATGACAATCCAAGTACTAGATACTCAAGATGTGTCCATAACCGGGGACACGGCTAACCATGATTAGTTTATACACTCTGCAGAGGTTTGCGCACTTTTCCCCACAAGACTCGATCTCCTTTGTTGGATTTCTTGCACTACATGATGTTTGAGAAATGGATGACCGAGGCACAGTCTTTCAGAAACATTAACTCTCTACTCCGGATAGACTATACCACCTACAACCCACTACCTGCTAGTCTATCTGTTCAAGAGCTTCACGCAACTTACTCAACTACGCTAGTGGCTGCACACGGAAGTTTCTAGCATGAAATATCTCAGTTCCCTTTGAGCCTGGGTGGCGGACCTTACGATTATCACACGGGTACTCCGGGATATCCTAGGACAACACTGGATTCTCCAGGTGCCCAAAAAACAATCCACCCAGATGTTTATTTAAGTTGCCACCTTAAGTTGAACCATTAATTAATAATCTCGCATCTGTCATGGATTCACTCAAACCCAATCCACGTCTGTCGGATTTCGGGTTCCGGCAGACCCTTGAGGTTCGAACACTAGGGTGCGCATGGAGATTTCGCCTTCTACCTACCTGCACCCCTCCGCCTCGCTAAGATCTAAGCTGTGGAAAGAACAACACAAGAGACACAGGGTTTATACTGGTTCGGGCCACCGTTGTTGTGTAATACCCTACTCCAGTGTGTGGTGTGGTGGATTGCCTCTTGGGCTGATGATGATGAGCAATACAAGGAAGAACAGCCTCGCGAGGGTCTGTTCTTGACTGGGGGGATGAACTGCTAGGAGGAGTTTAGTCGCCCTTCTCTCTCTGTGTGTGTGATGCTACTCGATCTGATCCTAGCTAGTTTCTCTCTTGGCTTCTAGATTCTCCCTTCTTGATTGCGATCCCCTCTACCCTGTGGGTGGCTAGTCCTATTTATAGGCAAAGGCCCTGGGCCTCTTCCCAAATATTGAGCGGGAAGGGCGCCAATAATTGGCCATTTTGAGGGGGAACATCTGGTACACTTATCCTGACTAAAGTTGGTCCTCGCCTGCCAAAGGCTCTGGTGGTGACGCCGAAACGGGTGCCTTTGCTTGATGCTCTTGCTTGCGCTTGCTCCCTTTGCACCAAAGAGGAAAGGAGGACACTGCGCGGCTGGCGCCCGCTTGGCGCCTTTGGTCGTCATGGCTTGCGTCACGGGCACCTCGTGAGGTACCCCGCCTTGATCTCTCCGCCTCCTCGCGAGCCAGCCTGATGAGGCCGTGCCTGAGGAAGTTCCGTGTCATCCGCCCTGTGAGGCTTGGCCCCTCGCGAGGGTCTTGGGTCTGTGTTGATGAAGATGGGCCGCGCTGGGCCCCCTTTTGAGCCACGTCGCAGGCTGCAGGGAGGCAAGTCTGGGGACCCCCATTCCCAGAACGCCGACAGTAGCCCCCGGGCCCAAGGCGTGCCCGGACTTGGCCGTGCAGGGAGGCGAAAGGGCAAGAGCGAAGCGCCGCATGCCCTAATAGCCTGCGGCCTTGGGCGCCGCATGGCGGTTAACTGGACGTGGGCACCTCAGCAACCGCGCGAGTTGATAAGGGAGCGGCATCTGCCTCGGCTTTGCTTTTTTTGATTTCTCCGGTTGCTGCTCAGATCCCCTTTCTTGCGCCTCTCTCCGAGCAATGACGATGAGGATGATGACGAGCAGGGCGGCGGGAGTTTGCCCCTGTTCCCGAAGAAGGACAGGATCGGGCTGGTCTCCCACGGATCTGCCCCGGCCCCGAGGCGGACCGCAGACGCGCCTTCCGCTCCCGAGCTTCCCAAGGTTGACCCTTCCAGCCGGCTTTCAGGCTTCAAATTTGGCCGGAGGCTGCCTGAGCTCACTGACGACGACCCGTAAGCGCTTTATTCTTGTCTTTATTTCTTGTTCTGCTGCTGAGGCTTGACGTCCACATCCCTTGGACAGGCTGGCGCCCGCAGACAAAGAAGCCGAAGGAAGCTCCTGAGGTTTCATCCGTGGCAGCGCCTCTGCCCGCGAAGGAAGGTGACCGCGACGCACGGGCTTCTCCTGCCCGGTCGTCCTCGCGAGGCCTGGCTGAGCCGGCTGGGGTGAGCTCAGCCCCCATGGCCCAAGTGACTCCAAGGTCCCTTTGCCTGCTGCCGCCACTACAGCCGTTGGGGCGTAGCAGGCTCCGCCTCAGGATGCTGTGGTCGCACTGCCACCTTCTCCTCCTACTCCACCGACTGCTGTCTCTCCGACTCCTCCTGCTGTTCTGGATCGTGCTGCTGCTGAGATGGACCGGCTGCGGCAGGATCTTCTTGGCGCCGACCCTCGCTTGGTGGTCGGGCGCTTGGAGCTGGCTTCAGGATGGATTCGCTCCGACGCTTCGATCGGGCGGCGCTGGTCCAGGCCTCGAAGGCTTGCGATGAGGAGAGGCAGGCCATCCTTGAGGTGAAGGCTGCTCGTGACGCAGCCCTGGGGGAGGTGGTCGACGTCCGTGGTCGCTGCAAGGCGCTGGAGGATGAGCTGCAAGGCCTGCGGGACCAGCTCGCGAAAGAGGCCCGCCTCCGCCAAGAGCAGGAAGAAGGCGTGAAGGCTCGTGAGGCAGCCGTCAAGGAGAGGGAGGTCAAGCTCAGGAGGCGCCGTGACCGCCTAGGCGCGCTGGAGCAGGAGTTGGGGGCGTGGAAGGTCGAGCTGGACGACAAGGCCCAGGTTCTTGCCGAGGACCGCGTGGCCTTCGTGGAGATGGAGGCGAAGGCTCGCTCCTCGCTGAGGACGCTTTACGACAGCGGCCTGGAGAGCCCGCTGGCTGGCGCCGAGGACGGCCCCGCCAAGCTGCTTCCCTTCCTGGTTCGCGCTCTTGAAGATGTCGCCCTTGGCCTTGGCCCCATGGCCGAGGCCGAGGCGCGTGTCCTGTCTTCTGCAGTGCTGATGCGGGTCCTCACCCACATCTACCTTCGCGATCCCGGCGTCGACCTCGACAGCCTGCTGGAGCCAGTAAGCGGCGAGCGTGCCGCTTCCGCTGCCGAGGCCGTGAAGGGTCGCGCAGAGGCTCTGCTGGGGAAGTTCCGGGCCTTCAGCACCAAGCCGAAGCAAGGCGCTGCCGACCCCGCTGCTCCATGAGGCGAACCCACTCCGCGCTGCTCCACCGCCAACAAGTGACTCCGTTGTGGCTCCTGTCCTGCCTTTAATTCCTACACATGTATCATGCCTCGGGGAGGCGTTTAAACTTGCATTTGGCATTGAGATAACAGTGTGGACTGTAATATTTGCTTTTGAATTCCTTGGAATTTACGCTTTTCCTTCCTACTTGCTTGTGTTCTACGCCGGCAGAGCCCGGCCCCGCGCATACCTCAGCCACCGTTAGCCCCGACCAGAAACCAGGACGGGACCAAGGAGTGAGGGGCTATGTGACAAGTTAGGCTCCTGAGTCGCGATGCTCAGGAGTCCCCCTTGGCGCGCGAACAACAAGTAGGGAGGTGTGATGTGGGTGGATCTACCGTTCTACGTCTGCAGAGCCCGGCCGCGCGCATACCTCAACCGCCGTTAGCCTTTCAGAACTAAGGAGTGAGGGGCTACGTGACCAGTTAGGCTCCTGAGTCGCAATGCTCAGGAGTCCCCCTTAACGCTCAAACGTCCTTCGTACCTTGGCTCCGGTCGGGGAGAGACGCGTGACGAACCAGGCCCGGGGGGGCCTGGCTGGGTGGCGTGTGTCTGGGCGTGACCCAGGCGCAGCCCCCGTGCCCAGCCCCCTCGCGCGGCACTCCCGAGGGGAGGCATTACGATGAGGCTAGACACTGAGCTCTGGGCTCCCTGAGGTTGATGCGGCCCGGGGCCGCCCTCAGTTGTTTATCACCAGCGCGGAGCATAGCGCTTCCATATGTGTATGGGCATAGCTGCTCCTCGGTAGTGTCGTCAGCCAGCGCGGAGCATGGTGCTTCCACTGGTACGTGGGAGGGGGCTCCCCTTCGGGAGGAGCCCCCGGGGCGTGTACAGCCCCGCCCTGACATGTGGCTGGCACGGTAGAGCCTGGCGAGGTGTATCTGGGCACCCGTGAGCCAGCGCGGGACTCACGGGGCGCTACCTCTAGGCGGGTTGCGCCTGGCACTGGGCCTTATCTTGTGATGTGTCCCTGCAAATTTGGTTAGATGCTGGCACTCTACGTCCTCGGGTCCCGGCCCTCGAGCTGGTCTCAGTCGTCGCTGGTATGCCAGGTCGTGATGCCGTGGACAAGGCCAGAGGGTGAGGGCTGGAGAGCTAGTAAGAGCCCTCAGTCGCGATGCTCAGGTACCCCCCTTTAACATGCAAGTGGTCGGCATGGAGAAGAAGAGGTGCCGTGGACAGGCATCAAATAATCAAGCATGGTGGGTCGAACGCATAGCCAGAAATAAACGCAAAAGGGATACATGCCGCTGGGTCTGGCCCGAGCGACGTGGGGGATGGTGCAGCCCGAGGGGCGCCCCCAACAAGGTAAGCTAACAACATGAAATAAAAGTGATACATGCCGCAAGGACGGACCCACGCGGCCTGGGAATAATGCAGCCCTGGGGGGCGCTCCCAGCTGGAAATGAAACTTGAAAGATGTCACCTGATGATGTTGAGGACAAAGGAGTGTTGGGGTAGCAGACTCGGTGGGCTGCGGAAGCCGATCCTCACGAGCCCCCAGGCCTAGGGGCCTCGGGAGGCTCCGGAGGCGCTGGTGGCTCCTCGCGGACCATCTCCATCTCCGCCAGGACTGCGGAACGCCTGGCCTCTTGAGCCTCCATGATGCCCCTCATGAGGCGCTGGTACGCGGCAGCCACGTTCGGCAAGCCGTAAGGAATGCGAACGTAGCTGTGGGGTGGACCTTCGCAGCGCCCCACTCGCGAGGGCCAGAGGCGCTCCAGAGAGGCGACTCTATTGAGCCCTGGTATGTCGATGTAGACGCGCAGCCCACCATCCTCGCCTGGATGGGGAGCCACAGCTGGTAGGCGGCGGCCGCCTTTCATGACTCTTGACTCCTGTAGCTCCTGAATGGCCTTGCTGACGAACTCCTGAGGGTCTGGCCCTCCTTGCCTTGCTCCTTCTTGAGGGAAACGTGCTTCGAAACACGCCTCCATGTGGTGCCCAAGCGCCTCCCTCGTGACCTTAGCCAGGTCGGTGGCCCTCCAGGGGAGAGCCCCCGAGCCCTGCCTGAGGAGGGCGCCGGGCGCGCTTTCCTATGTGATGGAAGGAGGTTCCCCCTGGGCAAGCGTGGGCCCTGAGGGGCCTGCCTCCTGCGGGGCCGGGCCGGACGATGTCTTCTTCTTCTTGGGGGCGGTCTCGGGAAGCCTCCTGCTTCCGCGATCCAGGTCTTCCAGTGATGCGGCCTGAAAGGCTCGTTCCAGGGAACACACCGCGTCCTTCTCTTCACAGGGCAGTGATGACTCCGCCACTTCCTGGCATCTTGAGGACGTTGTAGCCGTGGTGAGTTACGGCCATGAACATGGCCAGCGCTGGGTACCCAAGGATGGCGTTGTACGGCAGGCGAATGTGAGCGACGTCGAAGTCGATGAGCTCGGTGCGGTAGTTGTCGCGTGCCCCGAAGGTGACAGGGAGGCGGACCTGCCCAATCGGGACCGTGGAGCCGTCGGTGACTCCGGATAAAGGCTTGGTTGGCTGAAGCTAGTTGTAGGGCACTTGGAGATTGTTGAATGTTTCCACGGATAGGACGTTGAGCCCTGCCCGCCATCGATGAGGGTCCTGGTGACCACCACATTGCTGATGATTGGGGAACAAAGCATCGGGAGGACTCCGGCTGTGGCCGCACACTTGAGCTGATCCGCTGAGCTGAACGTGATGGCGCATGCCGACCACTTGAGAGGGCGCGTGGCTTCGAGCTTGGGGAGGACTGCATTCACTTCGCGGGCGAACTGCTTGAAGATGCGCCGAGAGGCTGGGGCTTGAGCCCCGCCCAGGATGCAGGCGATCGCGCGCGGCTCCTGGAAGCCCCCAGCCCCCTCATCCTGATGGCGGTCCTCGTTTCTCCTTGGCTGCGGTGGGAGCGGAGGGAGGCCTGTGTTGCCTTGCGGGCGATCCTCGCGAGGCTGATCCCTCCAGTCTCCCTCGCGAGGCGGGTCTTGCCAGCGATCCTCGCGAGGTCGATCGCACCACCCTTGGCGCGGGCAGCGGTCTTCCCAGCGTCCTGCGTTCCTTCCTCCTCCTCGACCGTAGCCCTGATCACCGTGGTCGGGCGACGGCCGATCCTTCCTTCTCGCACGGCTCGGAGCTCTTGACATTCGTTGGTGTTGTGGGTGTGGAGGTCGTGGTACACACAATACCGACTGCCCTTGGAAGATTCGGGTTGATCTCTGCCCCGCTTGGTGTCTGGTTCTGCCGCGAGCACGGCAGCCCCCTTGCGCTTCACATCCTTGGCCTTGGGCTTCTTCTCTTCTGGGTCTGCGGCGGGCATCTCGAGGAGGGAAAGACACCCTTCCTCAGCCCTGGCGCACTTGGTTGCCAAGTTGAACAACTCCAAGGAAGTGCACAGGTCTTCATGCATCGCCAGCTCCTCCTTCATCTTGACATCGCGCACGCCGTCGGAGAAGGCTGAGATGATGGCCTCCTCGGTCACCTTGGGAATCTTGAGACGTGTGTTGTTGAAGCGCTGGATGTACTTCTGCAGGGTCTCTCCGGGTTGTTGCTTGATGCGGCGCATGTCGCTCATGGCGGGTGGCCGGTCGCGAGTACCTTGGAAGTTGGCGATGAAGCGGGTGCGCATCTCGTCCCAGGAGGAGATCGTGCCTGGAGCCAGGTTCACGAGCCAGGTGCGGGCCCCGTCCTTGAGCGCCATGGGAGACCAGTTCGCCATGACCTTCTCGTCTCCGTTGGCAACTTCGATGCCCAGCTCATAGAGCTGGAGGAACTCCGCAGGGTCGGCCGTGCCGTCGTAACGAGGAGGCAGGTCTGGCTCGAACTTGCCGGGCCACGCGACACTGTGTAGCTCGGTGGTGAAGGCACGACAGCCTGTTGTGGCCACGGGAGGCCTTGGGTGACGGAGAGCTTGGTCTTGCATGTCCCCACGTGCTGCAGCTGGGAGCAGCGCGGGGTCTTGACGTGCGGGAGCAAGAGCATGGTCGCGACATGCTGGAGCAGGGAGCACCCGGGTAGCTTCTTGCGGGCGAGGGACTTCTTGGCAGCTCTGCTCTTGCCGCGCTGGCACCTGACGAAGAGGGTTCCGCCCAGGGGCCACGCGCCTTGGAGCCATGGCGCCTTCTTGAGGAGGAGGAGGCTGGGGCGCCCCCGGAGCTTCGTCGCCCGCGCGGGGCGGGGTGCGGTGCAGCGGAACGGACGGTGCAGGAGAGCCCCCTGCGGCGCGGACGAGCTCGGCGACGCGGTCGAGCCATTCTTCATAGACGTCATCGACAGGACGGTAGCGCAGGAGCTCGTTTGCCGCGATGAGCGCAGCTCGAGCCTCCATGGGTGCGCGGAGCGTGCCGGACCCAGCTGGGGTGAGCGAGGGAGTAGCGGTGCGGCCGTCTTGCCGCACGGACGGATGCTGAGACGACGCTTGCTGCTCGTTCCCCGCCGGGCCGATGGCGGTGTTGACGGCAGGTGACGGGGAACGGCGAGGACGCCCGCCGACAGGAGCCGTCTGGGCGACGCGGGAAGCGAGAGCGGCCCGGCGCTAGGCGCGGGCCCGACGAGCGTCAGACATGGACGCGATGGTCGGAAGAGAACGGGGTGGTGGAAGACGAATTCCAGCGCACCCCTACCTGGCGCGCCAAATGTCAGATTTCAGGTTCCGGCAGACCCTTGAGGTTCGAACACTGGGGTGCGCGCGGAGATTTCGCCTTCTACGTACCTGCACCCCTCCGCCTCGCTAAGATCTAAGCTATGGAAAGAACAGCACAAGAGACACAGGGTTTATACTGGTTTGAGCCACCGTTGTGGTGTAATACCCTACTCCAGTGTGTGGTATGGTGGATTGCCTCTTGGGCTGATGATGATGAGCAATACAACGAAGAACAGCCTCGCGAGGGTCTGTTCTTGGCTGGGGGGATGAACTGGTAGGAGGAGTTCAGTCGCCCTTCTCTCTCTCTCTCTCTCTCTCTCTCTCTCTCTGTGTGTGTGTGTGTGTGATGCTACTCGATCTGATCCTAGCTAGTTTCTCTCTTGGCTTCTAGATTCTCCCTTCTTGATTGCGATCCCCTCTACCTTGTGGGTGGCTAGTCCTATTTATAGGCAAAGGCCCTGGGACTCTTCCCAAATATTGAGCGGGAAGGGCGCCAATAATTGGCCATTTTGAAGGGGAACATCTGGTACACTTATCCTGACTAAAGTTGGTCCTCGCCTGCCAAAGGCTCTGGTGGTGACGCTGGCTTGGGCTCCACAATGACTTCCTCCCTGCCGTTGGACTGGTCTTGGTCTCGTTGCACCGAAACGGGTGCCTTTGCTTGATGCTCTCGCCTGCGCTTGCTCCCTTTGCACCAAAGAGGAAAGGAAGACACTACGCGGCTGGCGCCCGCCTGGCGCCTTTGGTCGTCATGGCTTGTGTCACGGGCACCTCGTGAGGTACCCCGCCTTGATCTCTCCCCCTCCTCGCGAGCCAGCCTGATGAGGCCGTGCCTGAGGAAGTTCTGTGTCGTCCGCCCCGCGAGGCATGGCCCCTCGCGAGGGTCTTGGGTCTGTGTTGATGAAGATGGGCCGCGCTGGGCCCCCTTTTGAGCCACGCCACAGGCCGCAGGCAGGCAAGTCTGGGGACCCCCGTTCCCAGAACGCCGACAACGTCTACGAGCATAGCATAGCAATATAAGCAATACGTAGAAGTAACTCCCAAGGGTTTGATAGTAACAGGGTAATAGGTTCTACCTCATCAACTACTTCTCAAACCCACATGTTATCAAATCCTAACCATGCAATGTGTGAGGGTTGTATCTAATGCATAAAAACTGGGTGATAAAGGGTATGATCAAAGTGTTACTTGCCTTGCTGATGATCCGCAAAACCTAGAGACTTGTAGTAGCACGCTTCACACTCCGGGTGTTCTATCGCAAACAAACAATAGCATACATAAGCAATCAAGCAAAGAAGCATGGGTAAAACTCAAATAAGAGATCTAACCAGAAAGTTCAACTTAAGAACTCCAGTTTGCAAAAAAGAATCAAATCAAACGAAGCAACAAAACTCAAACTGCAAAAGAAACAAGATCTGTTTACTAATCTGGACTAAAGTCAAATTTTACAGTACAAAAATCCTGTTCAAGTTGATTAAACAGAACGTAGTTTCAAGACAAAGATCAAGGCGCTTGAATCGCCTGATTCTGATAAACGAGCGAAAAGATAAACTAAAACGAAAATCGGATCAGAAATCACGATCGAAAATAATCACGGAAAATCTGAGAAAAAGAAAACTGACGAATAGGCTAATGAACACACGTTCGTTGTCCGGGGCTAACGAGTGAACACCGTCGTTAGAACAAACGTATGGACGAACTTCCGCTAAATAAACTAAACCAAGAAAAACCGGCGAACCGATAAAAAAATGAACCTAGGGTTTTCTAAAAAAACAGAACGGTTTAAAAATAAAACTGAACGGTGGTTTATACCTCCGGCGAGGTCCGGCGAGGCGGGGCTTCCAGCGAGGCAGGCTGCGGCGGCGGGTGGCGCGGCGCAGCGGCGGCAGGCGGCGG
>NC_041388.1:468965501-468973692 GCF_002162155.2 Triticum dicoccoides | reverse complement strand
CAAGCGGCAGCGCGCGGTGCTAGGCGGCAGGGCGGGGCGGCTCGGGTGGTGGGGTGGAGTCAGGGGCGGGGGCGGCGTATATAAAGGAGGGGGCTTGCTTGGGGGATGGCAAGGCGGCGCGGGAGGAGTCCCGGTCAGAATCGGCGGCGGGCGGCGGCGGCGCTCGTGCGGTCTCCTGGTGGGTGACGAGGCGCGGGGCAGCGGGCCGGCTCGGCTCGGCTTCGGTCTAGTCGGGCGCTGGAGATTTTTTTTTAATAATTTCGCCGAAATTTAAATAAATCCTAGAAAATAAAATAAAAATGTAAAAATGCTAAAACAAATTTTCACCATCTAAATAAAATATTTAGAACGAGATGAACATTTTCTTGGACCTAAAATGCAACTTTGAAAAAAGTGCAAATTTTCTAATTTGAATAAAATAGCAATAAACTCCGAATAAAATCCAATATTTGATTTTAATATTTTTCTTCCAATATTTCATTTATTTTGGAGAAGTCATATTATATCCTCTCATATGTTTTTAATATGAAATATTTTCGGAGAGAAAATAATTAAAACCAAAAATCCTCATTTCAATATTTGATAAAACTCAAATATGAAAACAGGGAAATCCCCAACTCTCTCCGAGGGTCCTTGAGTTGCTTAGGATTTCGAGGATCATGAAACGAAATAGCAAAATATGATATGCATGAATGATCTATGTATAACATTCCAAATTGGAAATTTGGGATGTTACAAACCTACCCCCCTTAAGATGAATCTCGCCCTCGAGATTCGGGTTGGCTAGAAAATAGGTGTGGGTGGTCTTTGCGAAGATCATCCTCTCGTTCCTAGGTGGCTTCATCATCGGTATGGTGGCTCCACTGAACTTTGCAAAACTTGATAACCTTGCTGCGGGTGACTCGGCTGGCATATTGAAGAATCCTGACTAGCTTCGCCTCATAGGTCAGATCACTGTCCAACTGAATCGCCTCCAAGGGCACCGTATCTCTTAGCGGTATATCGGCCATCTCAGCGTGACACTTCTTCAACTGTGAAACATGAAATACATCATGAACTCCTGACAGTCCTTCAGGTAACTCCAACTTAAAGGCAACCTCTCCCATACGTTCCAAAACTCTGTATGGTCCCACAAAACGTGGCGCTAGCTTTCCCTTAACTCCAAAGCGCTTAACTCCTCGGAGTGGTGATACTCAAAGATACACTCTATCTCCGATTTCATAGGCTACCTCCTTGCGTTTTGAATCCGCATAACTCTTCTGTCGAGACTGAACTACCTTCAGTCTATCTCTAATCAATTTAACCTTCTCTTATGATTCCTTAATCAAATCTGGTCCGAACAACTGTCGGTCTCCAACTTCATCCCACATCAACGGTGTTCTGCACCTCCGTCCATACAGGGCTTTGTACGGTGCCATCTTGAAACTGGCTTGATAGCTATTCTTGTATGAGAACTCCACGTAGGGTAAATTGTCATCCCAACTAGATCCATAATCTAGCGCAGAGGCTCTCAACATATCCTCCGGAATCTGGTTGACTCTCTCGGTCTGTCCATCCGTCTGCGGGTGGAATGTTGTACTGAACTCCAATCTCGTTCCCAAAGTCTGGTGCAGCTGATGCAAAAACTTTGGGGTAAACTGTCTTCCTCTATCTGATACAATTGTCCTCGGAACTCCATGCAGACATACGATCCTGGTCAGATATATCCTGGCCAACTTCGCACTTGTATAGGTGGTTTTCACTGGGATAAAGTGAGCCACTTTGGTCAAGCGATCAACTACTACCCATATAGAATCATATCCCGATTTGGTCCTGGGTAATCCGGTGATAAAATCCATGCCAAGTTTATCCCACTTCCATTCGGGTATCGTCATAGGCTGTAACAATCCTACTGGCTTTTGATGCTCAGCCTTCATTTTCTGACATACATCACATACGGCTACATACCTGGCAATATCCTTCTTCATACCAGTCCACCAGAAACGTTCCTTCAAATCTAAATACATCTTGGTGTTTCCGGGGTGTATCGAGTATGGTGAGTCATGAGCCTCCTGAAGTATTAACTTCCTGATCTCTGTGTTATTAGGCACATAAATACGGTCCTCAAACCATAAGGTGCCGTGCTCATCCTCACGAAAACCTTTGGCCTTTCCTTTGCCCATTCTCTCCTCTATCTCAGCAATCTCTTTGTCATCCTTCTGAGCTTCTCGGATCTTTCCTAACAATGTCGACTGAACTTCCATTGTTGCAATAAAACCTCTAGGAACAATCTCCAATCGAAGTTCCCTGAGATCATCTGCTAACTCCTTTGGCAATCCCGTGCTCACTAGGGTATTAGCTTAACTCTTCCGACTCAAAGCGTATGCTACGACATTGGCTTTGCCTGGATGATAGTGAAGCTTCATGTCATAATCCTTTATAAGCTCCAACCATCTCCTCTGCCTAAGGTTCAACTCCTTCTGTGTGAAAATGTACTTCAAACTCTTATGATCCATGTACACATCACAACGATTTCCAATAAGGTAAATGTCTCCAAGTCTTCAACGCATGCACTACTGCTGCTATCTCCAAATCATGCGTGGCATAATTTAACTCATGTGGTTTCAGTTGTCGTGAGGCATACGAAACAACTCTTCCGTCTTGCCTAAGCACACTTCCAAGTCCTAGGCGAGAGGCATCGCAATACACTTGAAACTCCTTGCGTATATCCGGCAGAATCAGCACTGGGGCTGTAGTCAAACGTTTCTTTAACTCCTGAAAACTTGCCTCACATTCTTCTGTCCATTTCAATGTTGTATCCTTCCTCAATAACTCCGTCATTGGTTTCGCAATCTTGGAAAAATTCTCAATGAATCTCCGATAGTATCCCGCGAGTCCAAGAAAACTGTGGATCTCGCTAACTAAAGTGGGTGCCAACCATTCAGTGAGTGACTGAACCTTGGTGGATCTACTGCTACACCTTCTCCTGATATAACATGTCCAAGGAATCCAACTTCCTTCAACCAAAACTCACATTTGCTGAAGTTGGCATACAACTAGTCTTCCCTGAGTTTCTCGAGAACTAAACGCAAATGATCTTCGTGCTCCTCCTCATTCTTCGAGTATACCATTATATCATCAATGAACACCACAACAAACTGATCCAAATATTCCATGAACACCTTATTCATCATGCTCATGAAATAGGCAGGGGCGTTAGTCAGTCCAAATGACATGAACGTATACTCATACAACCCGTACCTGGTGGTAAAGGTTGTCTTTGGTATATCCTTCTCTCGAATCTTCAGCTGGTGATATCCAGATCGCAGATCGATCTTTGAAAACACCTTAGCTCCTTGTAGCTGGTCAAACAAATCATTGATCATCGGTAGTGGGTATTTGTTCTTGAGCGTCACCTCATTTAACACGTGATAATCAACAACCATTCTTAGAGACTTATCCTTCTTCTCAACCAAAAGCACTGGGGCTCCCCATGGTGATGAACTTCGTCGAATGTAACCTTTCTCCAATAACTCCGTGATCTGCTTCTTAATCTCCTCCAAATTGTTTGCGGGCATCCAGTATGGTCGCTTCGATATAGGCTCGGTGCCTGGCAACAGTTCTATCAAAAACTCGATGTATCAGTCCGGTGGCATGCCTAGTAACTCCTCTGGAAAAACATCCGGGTAATCCTTCACTATAGGCACTTCCTCCTGAACAATTCCCATGAAGGTATTCACTTGGCTACTCCTAGGCACATGCCTAGATACATACTTAATCTTTTTCCCTTAGGGGTGGTGAGACAAATTGACTTACTAACACAGTCAATGCTTCCTCCATACTTTGACATCCAGTCCATGCCTAGTATCACATCCAATCCTTGTGACTCCAAGATTATTAGATCGGACGGGAAAACATGGCTACCAATGGTTAAGGGTATCTGGTCGCACCATCGACTAGCCATATACTCTGCTCCAGGTGAACTTACTAACAGAGGGGTCCTAAGGGTTTGGGTTGGCAGTTTAAACTTATCCACGAATCCCCTTGATATGTATGAATGCGATGCACCAGCATCAAAAAGAACAAGGGCAGTCAAAGACTTAACCAAAACTTACCAATAACTGCGTTTGGCTGCTCTTCAACCTCCTCCACGTTAACGTGGTTCACTTGTCCCTTGTTGAATGGATTAGACTTCTTCCCAGCGCTCCCGTTACCATTTCCATTCTTTGCTTCAGGGCAATCCGTGGCATAGTGTCCAGTCTTCCCGCACTTGAAACAAGTAACATGGCTTAGGTCTCTCTTGGCGGGTGTGGCTGGATTGGGGCAGTTCTGATTGTTGCTTTCTCCATTCCCATTCCCATTACTTGGGCCGGTATGATTATGGGTACTTCCTCCATTGTGAGTGTGGCCTCCATGGTTATGAACAAGTCCTCCCGAGTTCGGGGTTAGGTGAGGCTTCTGCTGAGCTCCTGAATTATACCTTCCTTGTCCATACTTCCTCTTACGAGTCTTAATCTGCTGCTGCTTCCCTTCAATCATAAGAGCCTTATCTACCAACTCCTAGTGGTTGTTGAATGTTGCCACCATCAATTGCATGCTCATCTCATCATTCAGCCCTTCCAAACTTCTCCTGCTTTGCGGCATCAGTGGCCACATCGTCAGGGGCATAGCGAGATAACTTGCTAAACTCATCCGCGTACTGAGCCATAGTACGGTTCCCCTGGCGTAAGTTGCGAAACTCACGCTTCTTCATACTCATAGCTCCAGTTGAGACATGGGCTGTACGGAAAGCTTGCTGAAACTGGTCCCATGTAACAGTGGCTATAGGGTAGGTGACAGTGTAATTCTCCCACCATGAGGCTGCTGGTCCATCCAACTGATGTGCGGCAAAATGCACCTTTTCAGCATCTGTACATCCTGCAGTGGTTAACTCCCTTCCAATCCCGCGGAGCCAATCATCTGTCACTATCGGCTTGGTGCTACAGGAAAACACCAGCGGCTGCAACTCAGAAAGCGGGCTAAGTTGACAACTGGTGGTGGTGGCGGTGGGTTGTTGTTGTTGTTGCCTTGGTTCTGAACTAACAACTGCATCAGGGTATTCTCCTGCTGGATCAACTGAGTGAGCTCCGGTGGGAAAGTAAATCCGGGGTCACGTCTTGGAGGCATCTGATGGGTTTAAAGGGAAGAGAATAGAATAGAATGAGGTCTAGTGAGAAAAACACTACCCATATGCACATGAGACAAACACAATCATTTCACTCAATCAATCAAGCAAGGGCATACAATCGATTTAACTATCATTACAAAAGTGCTCGGACTATACTATATACATGGTGGAATACTACTACTGATGTGGTCGTCTACTAAAAATATTGCTCGGTTTAAGACTCCATAATATCTGCTCGAGCTTCATCTTTATAGTCATCATCGCTATCGTCGGGGTCCGAGACGGTGTCGTCGATGATGATGTAGTCCTCCGGACGAATCTCCTTGGGTTCTTCGTCTTCTCCTCCTGGTGTGAGGTCTCCCATGAATACTCCTAGCTTCCTTTCCAGATCGTCATTCTTCTCCACTAGTACGACAATTTCCACCTCATAATCTTCACGTGTAGCCTTGAGTTCTTCCTCCAGTTCCATGATCCTAGTCATTGCCTTCTTCAGATCTATCATTCCTGCACACATCTGGTTCTCCTGGCGACGAATGTGCTGGTTTAACTCCTGGATGAAAGCTACAATTGATCTATCCCTCCTGGTGCTGATCATCTCCCATTGCTTGTCTCGGCACCCACAAATCTGGTAGATAGTATCCTTAAGCTCCTTATGGTAAACTTCTCCAATGCGTCCCATGGTGATGTGAGCTGCCATACTCTTTCCTAGACTCCAGGTTGGTGCATCGAAGGAAAACTCTATGGACTTAGTGACTGGCGTGAATGTCCTTCCGGGAACTTGAACTTGAATCATCCATCGCTCCTCTTCTGGTAAAGTGGCGTTGTAAGTCCCGGTGAAGCTTGGTATTCCAATGTTTAGGTACCTAGTGACTTCCTTCAAGTGTCGTCCAAAGGGTGTGTCTTCATCCGGTTGTGCAAACTTGTTCCTTGCGTCCGCCATCCTAAAGAAGAGAAAATGGAGAGGAGTTAGAAATGAGAAGAGAATAGTGATCTAGGGCTTTTAGCTTAGTGGCCGTGTCCTACACTCAGCATGTGCTCTGATACCATTTTGTAGCGACCCGACCTCAAACGGTCAAGTCTCTGTGCTTTAGTGTCATCCCTGGATCGGTAATGCTGACACACATAGTACTCCAGGTTTTATAACAGAGTAGCAATCACACACTTATTACATCGAATGTCTCAGAAGAGAACTTATTACAATAAATATGACTTAAGGCCATCTAATACAATAACAACAGAAGGCTTGGAAGATAAAGTGACTCCATCAACTCCAACGGCATAGCTGAGCTGCACAACAATGACCTAATGAACCTTACTCCTTGTCTGAAAAGTCTGCAACATAATACATTGCAGCTCGAAAATGGGTCAGCACATGGAATATGCTGGCAATGTAACACAGTAGAGCAAGAACAGAATAATGCTATCACTACATGCATATTTGGCCGGTGGAAAGCTCTATGGTTACAGTTTTGCAAAAGGCCAATTTTTTCCTACAACAAAGGAATAGATTTTATTTAACTATCATGGTAGTTGAAACATCATTGAGAAGGTTTCTCCAACTCAATCCCAATTAAAAGTAATTATCAACCCAACAATATTAATTTAGAGTGATGAGATACATATGATAATCCAAGTACTAGATACTCAAGATTTGTCCATAACCGGGGACACGGCTAACCATGATTAGTTTATACACTCTACAGAGGTTTGCGCACTTTTCCCCACAAGACTCGATCTCCTCCGTTGGATTTCTCGCACTACATGATGTTTGAGAAAAGGATGACCGAGACACAATCTTTCAGAAGCATTAACTCTCTACTCCGGATAGACTATACCACCTACAACCCACTACCTGCTAGTCTATCTCTTCAAGAGCTTCATGCAACTTACTCAACTATGCTAGAGCCCATAATAGCTTGTGGCTGCACACGGAAGTTTCTAGCATGAAATATCTCAGTTCCCTTTGAGCCTGGGTGGCGGACCTTAGGATTATCACACGGGTACTCCGAGATATCCTAGGACAACACTGGATTCTCCAGGTGCCCAACAAACAATCCACCCAGATGTGTATTTAAGTTGCCACCTTAAGTTGACCCATTAATTAATAATCTTACATATGTCATGGATTCACTCAAACCCAATCCACGTCTACGAGCATAGCATAGCAATATAAGCAATATGTAGAAGTAACTCCCAAGGGTTTGATAGTAACAGGGTAATAGGCTCTACCTCATCAACTACTTCCCAAACCCACATGTTATCATATCCTAACCATGCAATGTGTGAGGGTGGTATCTAATGCATAAAAACTGGGTGATGAAGGGTGTGATCAAAGTGTTACTTGCCTTGCTGATGATCCGCAAAACCTAGCGACTCGTAGCAGCACACTTCGCACTCCGGGTGTTCTATCGCAAACAAACAATAGCATACATAAGTAGTCAAGCAAAGAAGCGCGGGTAAAACTCAAATAAGAGATCTAACCAGAATGTTCAACTTAAGAACTCCGGTTTGCAAAAAAGAATCGAATCAGACGGAGCAACGAAGCTCAAACTTCAGTCAAATTTACTAATCTGGACTAAAGTCAAATTTTACAGTACCAAAATCTTGTTCAAGTTGATTAAACAGAAAGGGGGTTTCGAGACGAAGATCTAGGTGCTTGAATCGCCTGATTCCGATAAACGAGCGAAAAGATAAACTAAAACGAAAATCGGATCAGAAATCGCGATCGAAAATAATCGCGGAAAATCTGAGAAAAAGAAAACTGACGAACAGGCTAAAGAACGAACGTTCGTTCTCTGTGACTAACGAGTGAACACCGTTCATTTGAACGAACGTACGGACGAGCGTCCGCTAAATAAACTAAACCGTGAAAAACCGGTGAACCGATAAAAAAACAAACTTAGGGTTTTCTAAAAAACCGGATCGGTTTAAAAATAAAACCGAACGGTGGTTTATACCTCCGGCGAGGTCCGGCGAGGCGGGGCGGCTCCGGCGAGGCGGGCTGCGGCGGCAGGTGGCGCGGGGCGGCGCGGCTGCAAGCGCGGC
>NC_041388.1:468953240-468965119 GCF_002162155.2 Triticum dicoccoides | reverse complement strand
GCTAGGCGGCAGGGCGGGGCGGCTCGGGTGGTGGGGTGGAGTCGGGGGAGGGGACGAAGTATATAAAGTAGGGGGCTGGCTTGGGGGAGGAGCAAGGCGGCGCGGGAGGAGTCCCGGCCGGACTCGGCGTCGGGCGGCGGCGCTTGCGCGGTCTCCTGGTGGGAGACGAGGCGTGGGGCAGCGGGCCGGCTCGGCTGGGCTTCGGCCTAGTCGGGCGCTGGAGATTTAAAAATAATAATTTCGCCGAAACTTAAATAAATCCTAGAAAATAAAATAAAAATCTAAAAATGCCAAAACAAATTTTCACCGTCCAAATAAAATATTTAGAACATGATGAACATTTTCTTGGCCCTAAAATGCAACTTTGAAAAACGTGCAACTTTTCTAATTCGAATAAAATAACAATAAACTCCGAATAAAATACAATATATGATTTTAATATTTTTCTTCCAATATTTCATTTATTTTGGAGAAGTCATATTATCTCCTCTCATATGTTTTTAATACGAAATATTTTTGGAGAGAACAATAATTAAAACCAAAAAAAAATCCTCATTTCAATATTTGATAAAACTCAAATATGAAAACAGGGAAATCCCCAACTCTCTCCGAGGGTCCTTGAGTTGCTTAGGATTTCGAGGATCGCGAAATGAAATGCAGCAAAATATGATATGCATGAATAAGCTATGTATAACATTCCAAATTGGAAATTTGGGATGTTACAATTGGGGTCCAGACTTTAGAAGAGAGGGGGTGTTAATGTGCTCATGTGTTCGTGTCCGGGGGAGAGAACGACTTGTGTGTGGGGGGGTGGCTTCATATAAAGAGTGAGGTGTCTATATTTGAGAGACTTTAGTGTAATTGAGATATATATGGTCAATAGCATGTGCACTCATCGTTGATCAATCTGTTTCATAGTTTGGACTACGAGATAACGATACTTTTGAACATGCATGATATACTTTGAAGTACCAGAATTACAAACCTAAGATTGGAAGTTTGGAATTCGACTGCGTCACGAGCTTTTGTAATTCATTTAAACAAAGGTAAATTTTTAAGCCGAGATTTCGCTATTTCAAATTCATATATTAAACCTACAGATATACACATACAGGAATGTTCAAACTTTATAATCATCCACTTTATTCATACACATACACATTTTTGTTTTTTTTCATCATCTTTAGGATAAACGCATTTGGAATTTCATTTGAATTGGACCATATTATGGTATTTTCTTGCACCAGCTCAATGATCCATAGTTGAATTGAATGGAAAATCTAAGTTACGAGTTGGAGACATTGATTTTTGAAACTTGGACTTTTTTGCGTGCAAAACAAATAAATTCTCACCCATGATATCATAGTCGGCCGTACAAGAGCAGAACACTTAATTTCAGGCGCCAAAAGCATTCAAACTTCCCTCTCACATCGAAATATCTCGCACCCGAAAGTTTAGCCCTTGATATTCATGTTTTACCCCTGCCACATGAACGAAAAAGGGCTTCTTTGGTAACTTCATTGTTTTCCCCTCTTTGCCCATAACCTCTCCACTTCCCCTCCCCGCCTCCTCCCTCCCAACCACGCCAAGCCGCCGAATCTAGTCCTCCGCCACAGCGGTAGACCTCACACCCCGTAGAATCTACCTTCCGCACCTTGGAACTCCCAACTGCTAACTCACCACTTCACCAGAGCCGCTTCAGTGACTAGCTTGTCCACCGCTCTAGATCTTCTTGACCGCCATCATGGTCCACCTGTAACACCCACGATGCAACTATATCTCTCACGTGTCGGAGCACGACTTAGAGGCATAACCGCATTGTAGGCATCTCGCAAGAGGGGTAATCTTTACACATCCCATGTACTAAATAAGAAAGGGATAAAGAGTTGGCTTACAATCACCACTTCACACAATACATAAATATAGCATTACATCATCCAGAATACAATCAAGGTCCGACTACGGAACCAAATAAAGAAAGACAACCCCTAATGCATAGATCCCAGATCGCCCCGACTGGGCTCCACTACTGATCAATTGGAAACGAAACAACACAACGAACACGAACTTCATCGAGCTCCTCCTTGAGCTCAGTTGCGTCACCTGCACTGGTATCATCGGCACCTGCAACTGGTTTTGGAAGTAATCTGTGAGTCATGGGGACTCAGTAATCTCACACCCTCGTGATCAAGACTATTTAAGCTTATGGGTAGGAAAAAAAGGTAGTGAGGTGGAGCTGCAGCAAGCACTAGCATATATGGTGGCTAACTTACGCAAATGAGAGCGAGAAGAGAAGCAAAGCACGGTCGTGAACTAGAAGTGATCAAGAAGTGATCCTGAAACTACTTATGTTAAAGCATAACACAAGAGCCATGTTCACTTCCCGGACTCCGCCGGAAAGAGACCATCACGGCTACACACGCGGTTGATGCATTTTAATTAAGTTAAGTGTCAAGTTCTCTACAACCGGACATTAACAAATTCCCATCTGCCCATAACCGCGGGCACAACTTTCAAAATTTCAAAACCCTGCAGTGGTGTCCCAACTTAGCCCATCACAAGCTCTCACAGTCAACGAAGGATATTCCTTCTCCTAGGACGACCCGATCAGACTCGGAATCCCGGTTACAAGACATTTCGACAATGGTAAAACAAGACCACCAAGACCACCCGCTGTGCCGACAAATCCCGATAGGAGCTGCACATATCTTGTTCTCAGGGCACACCGGATAAGCTAAGCGTACAGGAGCCGACGTAACCCAAGTTTCCAAGGGATGGCCCTGCACGGTGCTCTAGTTTGGACCAACACTTAGAGGAGCACTGGCCCGAGGGTTTAAATAAAGATGACCCTTGAGCCTGCAGAACCCAAGGGAAAAAAGCTTAGGTGGCAAATGGTAAAACCAAGGTTGGGCCTTGCTGGAGGAGTTTTATTCAACGCGAACTGTCAAGGGGTTCCCATTATAACCCAACCGCATAAGGAATGCAAAAATCAAGGAACATAACACCGGTATGACGAAAACTAGGGCGGCAAGAGTGGAACAAAACACCATGCATAAGGCCGAGCCTTCCACCATTTACCAAGTATATATATGCATTAATTAAATAAGAGATATTGTGATATCCCAAACAAAATCCATGTTCCAACATGGAACGAACTCCATCTTCACCTACAACTAGCAACGCTATAAGAGGGGCTGAGCAAAGCAGTAACATAGCCAAACAATGGTTTGCTAGGAAAGGTGGGATAGAGGCTTGACATGGCAATATGGGAGGCATGATATAGCAAGTGCTAGGTATCGCGGCATAGCAAAAGAGCGAACAACTAGCAAGCAAAGATAGAAGTGATTTCGAGGGTATGGTCATCTTGCCTGAGATCCCGCAAGAAAGAAGAATGAGTCTACAAAGATAACAAACGGACGTAGTCGAACGAATCCTCACAACTCCGGAACGAAACCAAAGCTAACGAGAGAAGCAACCCGGAAAGAAGCGAGCAACATAGTAAACAACCATCACATAAACATGGCATGATGCACAATCAAGTATGATGCATGTCCGGTTTAATGAAGCATGGCATGGCAAAGTGCACAAGCAATCCTACAAATTAATTGGAGCTCAATATGCAACTTCGTTGCATATTGACGGAACACCACATCAATTATTTAGTTCACTCTCGGTTAGGTACTCAACAATATTAAATGTTTGTTAACATGGCAAGAGGTGAAGCATAAAAAAACTATACCATTTAAACAATTTAAATGGGGCCGGATATAACAAACAACAAATCCGGTAAATCCCCATATGCATTAGCAATTTAATGCAACACCAAATTTAAACATTTTAAATGTTGTTATCATGATGCGGATGACATGTGCAAGTTTATGCAATTTTTATTAAAAGTTGACAAGAGCATTATGAAGCATTTGTCACCATGGTGGAAAGAAAAGGGGTGCCACGGCAACGATAATGAAAACGGTGCCACGACAATGTTCCGGTTCTGGTAACTCGATTGAGATATCGATGCAAAGGAGAAGTGTGCGGATGCGTGCAAAAGATGGTGGGGCACTCCCGGATACTAGGTGTCCCATGAGTCGACGATGGTGACAAGACAAAAGAGGGGCAACGTGCACCGACAATTCGAGCACAGAGCAAGCACGAGCATCTCATACATCACACATGCATTCGTTCACGGGCGGTCGTCTTGGGGTTATACCTTCGAAGCATGTGTTATCAGAGGGGTTCGAGTTCGATGCGGTGTACGGGAAGTAGACGTTCTCGGGACGTCGAGGGAAGTAGTGGTTCATGTCCGTCGATGTTCGGGGTCACGACATGGAACTTGACGTCCACGGGGTCTTCGAGGGTCGACGGTACACGTTTCAAAGATGTTCGAGCCATCGGTAGCTGTACTTGGTGAATCCCAAAACGGTCTTGGCGACTTCGCGCTTAGGGGGTACTTGGCGTTTCCGTGTGGTACTTGGCGAAATCCACATCGGATGTAGTAGAACATTTCGAAACGGAACTTGGCCATCCGAAGGTGTACTTGGCAAACAACGTTCATTGTGGAAGTAGTGGTACTTAGGCATTTCGGTTAGCACTCGTTCAGACATCCAAGGTCTTTGGCGCTACGGTAGTCGTACACACATTCGGAGAGGAACTCGGCGTATCCATGTACTTGACGTTCCAGTGTGGTAGTCATTCGGGCGTCTGACAAAACGGTACTTGGCATTCTTCGAAAACACCGGTCGTCGCGGAACGCGTTCTTGGCGATACCGTAGGGCAGGAGGGTACTTGACGCATCCACAAAAAGGTCTTGGCGTCCTTGGCAGATGAAGACCATGATGCGAGGATGGCTTGGGGTCGAACGGCCGAGACAAAGTGGTGCAGGAAGGCGAGGCTGGCGCAGGAGCTTGAGGTCATGGGGCCCAGGCATGCAGTAGCATGGCACAACAATGGGCAGGCCATGGTCGGCAGCGAAGGAGGGGCCGGCCGTGGCGGCAGGAAGGCGATGACAATGGGTAGCAGCGAAGGAGCGGGCGCGACGAGGGAGGCGGGACGCGTGCAACAGAGGCCCGACTTCCTGGTGGTACTCTGGCGAAGACGGTCGGAGCGTCGGTGGTCGATGGGCGCAACGCAACTGGAGGGCGCCATGGTGCACGCGGGAACGGGGTAGCAGAGAGGTGCGGATGGCTGGAGGAGGGCGCCGGCAGCGGGCAAACTCCAGGGCAGCGGCTTGGTCGGGTCCAATGGGCATGCTCCGGCGGAGATGCTTGAGCGGGGGCAGACATGAAGCAGAGGATGGAGTGGCGACGGGGTCGACCTGCATGTGGTGGCGCGCATCGGGCTCCAAGGCGATGAAGAGGAGGCAGTGGGATGAGGGTGTCGGCGTTCTGGGAACGGGGGTCCCTAGACTTGCGTGCCTGCGGCCTGCGGCGTGGCTCAAAGGGGGGCCCAGCACGGCCCATCTTCACCAACACAAACCCAAGACCCTCGCGAGGGGCCAAGCCTCGCGGGGCGGACGACGCAGAGCTTCCTCAGGCACGGCCTCATCAAGCTGGCTCGCGAGGAGGCGGAGAGATCAAGGCGGGGTACCTCACGAGGTGCCCGTGACGCAAGCCATGACGACCAAGGGCGCCAGGCGGGTGCCAGCCCGCGTAGTGTCCTCCTTTCCTCTTTGGTTCAAAGGGGGCAAGCGCAGCCGTGGAGTATCGAGGCATCAGGCAAAGGTTGCCATTTTGGTGCAACAAGACCAAGACCAGGAGGATTGCAAGATGGAGGTCATCATGGAGCCCAGGACGGCATCACCGCTAGAGCTTTGTGCAGGCGAAGACTACTTTTGTCAGGATAGCTGGTACTAGCTGTCCCCCTTCAAATTAGCCCGCCATTGTTGGCTCCCTTCCCGCTCGATATTTGGGAAGAGGACCAGGGCCTCTATAAATAGGACTAGCCACCATAGTAGGAGGGGGGATCGAAATCCAAGAGAGAGGTTGAGGGGCATCAACGATCAAAATCCGAGAGAGAGAGAGAGAGAGAGAGAGAGAGAGAGAGAGAGAGAGAGAACGGTGACTGAACTCCTCCCAGCAGTTCATCACCCCAGCCAAGAACAGACCCTCGCGAGGCTGTTCTTCCTTGTATTGTTCATCATCATCAGCCCAAGAGGCAATCCACCACACCACACACTGGAGTAGGGTATTACACCACAACGGTGGCCCGAACCAGTATAAACCCTGTGTCTCTTGTGCTGTTCTTTCCGTAGCTTAAATCTTAGCGAGGCTGAGGGGTGCAGGTTGGTAGGAGGCGAAAGCTCCATGCGCACCCCAGTGTTCGAACCTCAAGGGTCTGCCGGAACCCGAAATCCGACATTTGGCGCGCCAGGTAGGGGTGCACCGGAGTTTTCTCTTCCGCCACCGCCACGGCCTGCCTCGCGATGAGTAGCGCGTCACCCGCTCCGGCCGCCGGCACCAGCACGGGGGGCAGGGGGCTCCGAGCCCTAGCCCCAGCCCTGCAACGCGTACGATGGCCGGACAAGTTCAAGCCAACGATGCCGTCGCGCTACGGCGACGTGACAGATCCGATGGCCTTCTTGCTGGCGAGCGAGGAGGCCCTCCTCGAAGCCGGAGGTGATGATAGGGTCATGGCCAACTGGCTCCCCATGGCCCTCACCGGCGCTCCGTGCACATGGCTGCCCCACCTGCCGGCAGCCTCCGTGGCCTCCTGGGAAGAGCCCCGCAGCCTCTTCCCCGCCCATCGTGCTACACCAACACCCCCGGTCGTCGTGGCCCTCCTGG
The DNA here is from genome assembly GCF_002162155.2 of Triticum dicoccoides. Taxonomy (NCBI): domain Eukaryota; kingdom Viridiplantae; phylum Streptophyta; class Magnoliopsida; order Poales; family Poaceae; genus Triticum; species Triticum dicoccoides. Next base: position 468,958,337 of record NC_041388.1, on the reverse strand, counting down.
GCGGCTCGCAGGCGCCGCCTACAAGTCACCACGTCAAGCCGTTCATCCGCCGGGTCAGTGCCGCTTCCACGCGGCAGGGGCTCTCCCGGACCGGGCGGCGCCCAAGTCCGGCCTGACCTTCAACTCGGAGGACCACCCCTCCAACTCGGCCTGCTCGGGTGCGCTCCCCATGCTGTGCATCCCCACCATCTGCCAGGTGGCCGTCACCAGAACTCTCATCGATGGCGGCGCGGGCCTCAGCGTGCTCTCAGTCGAGGCCTTCAACCTCCTCTACATACCCCTGGAACGGCTGCAACCCAGCCGGCCCTTCTCAGGCATTCTGGTGGATCATCCAACTCCTTTTGACAGATCCGGCTCCCAGTAACCTTCGGCACCTACAACAACTTCCGCACGGAGCTGGTCGACTTCGACATCGCCCCCATCGGCCTCCCCTACAATGCCATCCTCGGCTACCCAGCACTAGCCCAGTTCATGGCCGCGACGCACCCGGCGTACAACCTCATGAAGATGCCCGGGAGCAGCGGTGTCCTCACCGTGCACGGGGACACCGGAGACGCGCTGCGGGTGCTCAAGCTCGCCTTCAAGACGGCGGCGTCGGCACAGCCCGCTGACTTGGAGACCCCCGAGCCCAAGGGGGCTGCACCCGCCAAGAAGAAACAGTTGTTCACCCAAGACAAGGCAGAAACCAAGCAGATACCCGTTGATGAGGACGGGTCCACCAACGCCACTTTCACCATAGGCGCCAACCTCGAACCCGAGCAGGAGGAGGCCCTGGTCGGGTTCCTACGCGCAAACAAGAAGGTATTCGCTTGGGAGCCTGACCAGTTGGCAAGGATCTCTAGGAATGTAATCGAGCATCACCTCAACGTGTGCCCCAACGTGCGCCCTATGAAGCAGAAGGCCAGGCGGCAGTCCACAGAAAAGCAGGCCTTCATCATCCAAGAGACCCGCAAATTAGAAGACGCTGGGGTCATTCGCGAGGTCCGATACCCGGATTGGTTGGCCAACACTGTCGTTGTGCCAAAGAAGGGAGGGAAGGAGCACATGTGTGTCGACTTCACTAACCTCAACAAAGCATGCCCGCAAGATCCGTTCCCGCTCCCCCGCATCGACCAGATCGTCGATTCCACCGCGGAATGCGACCCGCTATGCTTCTTGGATGCCTTCTCTGGGTATCACCAGATCAAGATGGCGGTAGAAGACGTCGAAAAGACAGCTTTCCTAACCCCGTGTGGGGTGTACTGCTACACATGCATGCCATTCGGGCTGCGTAACGCAGGGGCGACCTTTCAGCGGCTGATGCACATCACCTTGGGCCCGCAGCTCGGGAAGAATGTTGAAGCTTACGTCGATGACATTGTGGTAAAGTCTCGGGAGGCCAGGACCCTGATACAAGACCTGGAGGAAACCTTCGCGAGCCTCAATGCAATGAACCTACGGCTCAACCCAGAGAAGTGTGTGTTCGGAGTCCCCTCGGGCAAGCTCTTGGGTTTCCTCGTGTCCCACCGAGGCATCGAGGCTAACCCGAAAATGGTCAAGGTGGTGGAAGACATGAGCCCGCCAAAGACCCTCAGAGAAATGCAGAAGCTCACTGGGCGCGTGACCGCGCTGGGACGCTTCATCTCCAAGTTGGGGGAACGAGCGCTGCCCTTCTTCCAGCTAATGAAGAAAAAGGGGCCCTTTGACTGGACTGAAGAGGCCGACAAGGCGTTCCAGGATCTCAAGAGATACTTGACCAGCCCATCGGTCATGGTGGCTCCACGCCCTCAAGAGCCCCTGGTGCTTTACCTCGCCGCCACTCCCTACTCCGCCAGCGCAGCCCTGGTGGCGGTTAGAGAGGAGTGTCAAATCAAAACTGCGGCAGCAGCCCGGGACAAGGAAGAATAGGAACAAGGAAGGCCCACAGAAACCGCCGCCGCGGCTGAGGAGGATCAGCCGCCGCAGAGGAGTGCATCGGAGGCGGAAGAGGCCCCTCCCCCAGATGGCCAGCCTCAGGAGGCCTCATCGCCTCAAGAGGCACCAGGGTCTCCGAAAGGAGCCGCCAGCACTGACGCACCCAACCTCGTTGAGCACCCAGTGTACTTCGTCAGCATGGTGTTGCGGGATGCGAGGGCACGGTACCCCATGCCTTAGAAACTCCTCCTCGCGCTACTGGTGGCCTCGCGCAAGCTGCGGCACTATTTTCAGGGTCACCCCATCAAGGTCGTCTCGTCATACCCCCTGGAGAGAGTGCTCAGGAGCCCTAACTCAGCTGGAAGGGTCGCTGAGTGGAACATAGAACTGCAAGCGTTTCAGCTCAAATTCAGCACGACCAGGGTCATCAAGGGAGCAGCGTTGGCAAATTTTTTGGCAGAATGGACGGAGGCACCAGGCCTCAAGGCCGACGAGGATCGGTCCCTCTCCCTGGGAAGCGAGGCGCCAGAAGGCTGGGTCATGTACTTCGATGGGGCATTCTCCAGGCATGGCGCTGGGGCTGGGGCGGTGCTTATATCGCCCACTCAGGACAAGCTCTACTACGCTGTGCAGCTTTGTTTCCAGCAAGGTGAAAAGGTCTCCAACAACATAGCGGAGTATGAAGGTTTAATAGCGGGCTTGAAGGCCGCAGCTGCCCTGGGAGTGAAACGCCTCACCATCAAGGGCGATTCGCAGCTCCTTGTCAATTTCTCCAACAAGGTGTACGAGCCGAAAGATGAGCACATGGAAGCCTACCTTGAGGAGGTCCGCAGGATGGAGAAGCAGTTCTAGGGGTTGGAGTTGCAGCATGTGCCCCGTGGCACCAATCAGGAGGCCGACGACATCGCCAAACGGGCGTCCAGGCGGTTACCTCAGGAGCCTGGCGTTTTCGAGGAGCGGCTCTTCAAGCCCTCAACCCTGCCGTCAATGTCAAACACGGCTCAGCCTCGGGAGGAGCTCCCCCAGCCACCTGCCTCGGGAGCGCCGGCCTATGGCCCGGCCTCAGGAGCACGCCTGCTCCTGACGATGGAAGCTCAGGAGGGATGCTGGATCACGGAGCTCCGGAGTTACTTAACGCAAGGGACTCTGCCGGAGAAGGAGGAGGAAGCGGAGCGAGTGGCACGCCAGGCCACGGCATACTGCATCAAGGATGGAGAGCTCTACCGGAAGCGACCAAACGATGTATCCCTATGCTGCATCTCCAGGGAGCAAGGGAAGGAACTACTGGAAGATATACATGGCGGAGACTGTGGACATCATTCATCATCGCGGACCCTCGTCGGCAAGGCGTTCCGCAGTGGGTTTTATTGGCCCACCGCACTCAATGACGCCGTCGAACTAGTGAAAGCTTGTGAGGCCTGCCAGTTCCACGCCAAGCAGATCCATCAGCCAGCAGGAGGCCTGCAGACTATACCCCTTTCGAGGCCATCCGCAGTCTGGGGGCTGGACATCTTGGGCCTGTTTCCTCGGGCGCCAAGGGGCTACCGCTACCTCTACGTCGCCGTGGAAAAGTTCACCAAGTGGGCTGAAGTGGAGGCTGTCCGCACCATTCCCGCGGGTTCCGCGGTCAAGTTCATCAAGGGCATCGTGAGCCGGTTCGGGGTGCCGAACCGCATCATCACAGACAACGGTTCGCAGTTCACCAGTAACCTCTTCAAAACATGTTGTGCTAACCTTCGAACGCAGATATGCTACGCTTCGGTGGCGCACCCCCGAAGCAACGGCCAGGCCGAGCGAGCCAACGCGGAGGTCCCGAGGGGCCTCAAGACCAGGATGTTCAAGAAGAAGCTGGAGGCCTGCGGCAGAGGTTCGTACGACAAGCTTCAGTCCGTGTTGTGGTCCATCCACACAACCGCGACCAAGCCGACTGGAGAGACCCCGTTCTTCCTGGTCTACGGAGCCGAAGTGGTCCTCCCTCACGAGGTCAGACATCGCTCCGCGCGGGTCCTGGCGTTCGACAAGGCGTAGCAGGATGCCATGCGGGGGATGGACCTCGTGCTGGGGGAGGAACGTCGCCGAGAAGCCGCGCTGCGAGCGGCGAGGTACCAACAAGCGCTGCGGCGATATCAATGCTGCAACATCCGCCCCAGAACTCTCGAGGTAGGAGACCTCGTGCTCAGGCGGGTTCTCTCCAGGGAGGGGCTGCACAAGCTCTCTCCCATGTGGGAGGGCCCGTTCAAAGTTGTTCATGTTTCCAGGCCCGGCTCCGCGCGCTTGGAGACTCAGGAGGGGGTGCCGGTCCAGAACGCATGGAACATCCAGCACCTCCGGAGGTTCTACCCCTAAAAAGGCCCAGAGCCTGTGAAGAAGGCGAATGCCTGTGAAGCTGTCGCGTTTTGGAAAAGACCCAGAGCCTGTGAAGAAGGCGAATGCCTGTGAAGCTGTCGCCTTTTGGAAAAGGCCCAGAGCCTGTGAAGAAGGCGAATACCTGTGAAGCTATCGCGTTTTGGAAAAGGCCCAGAGCCTGTGAAGAAGGCGAATGCCTGTGAAGCTGTCGCGTTTTGGAAAAGGCCCAGAGCCTGTGAAGAAGGCGAATGCCTGTGAAGCTGTCGCGTTTTGAAAAAGGCCCAGAGCCTGTGAAGAAGGCGAATGCCTGTGAAGCTATCGCGTTTTGGAAAAGGCCCGGAGCCTGTGAAGAAGGCGAATGCCTGTGAAGCTATCGCGTTTTGGAAAAGGCCCGGAGCCTGTGAAGAAGGCCAACGCCTGTGAAGCTCGCCGCCCGTGACACTCTCACGTAATAATGAGTTGGGGTTGTACACGTCCCGAAGTCTCAGGAGCGCCGGCCTCAGGCCCTGGGGCTCCCTCCCACGCCCAGTGGCAGCACTTAGCTCCGCGCTGGTGAGAAGACGTCGAAGACTAGATTAGGTGTCGGACGCGGATTTTCATTTGCTTTCCGCAGTTGGCTTGTTCCTTCCCATTCGAATTTTTATTGAAGATGTTGTCGTCTTTGGCTTGTGGTTCTTCGACTTTTCGCTCTCCTGCCTCGATTTCTCTTATGCAAGGCCTCGCGAGGGAGGGGCAGCCGAGCGCCCTCGCGAGTGTTCCTGTCCTAGTCGTTCAAAGGGTTCGGGACCTGGGTCCATTACAGGAGCACCCCTCCAGTCTGTGCCCCACGGGCACTGCGACACGAACACAGGGCCTGGG